>NC_081419.1:28463042-28802376 GCF_949786415.1 Peromyscus eremicus | reverse complement strand
GAATGGGCGGGTTCAATATATGTTTTGGAGCACCCATCAAAAGACTTGTGGCTTGACCACAATGGAGCAAGGTAGTACCATACCCTGAGATGGGGAAGTCTAGGAGGGGAGGAGGGGAGGGGGTGAAGGGGTGGTGGCCATGGCTGGGGAGAAAGTGGAAAACTGTGTGTAGGCATGTGTGTGAGACTTCAGACAGAAGTGCCGCAAAGGCTCTGGAGGTAGGATAGTACGATTTGGAGCAGAGTTCTGGGCTAAAGATGAACATTTTGAAACCTCAAGGTAAAGGTGACAAAGTAGATCCTAAGTCAAAGTCATAAGAATTAAAGATGTCATTCATACTGACTAAAGGAAAAAGCCATCAGGAGGACATTACAATTCTAAATATATACACACTGAAT
Source organism: Peromyscus eremicus (assembly GCF_949786415.1). NCBI lineage: Eukaryota > Metazoa > Chordata > Mammalia > Rodentia > Cricetidae > Peromyscus > Peromyscus eremicus. The sequence continues at coordinate 28,801,978 of NC_081419.1, read as the reverse complement.
ACAGATACAGCAGCCTTCAAGAAACAAATTCTGCTAGATAGAGTCACAGTTATAGAGGGTGACTTTAATACCTCATTCTCACCAATAGACTTGACTCTCACAAGTTGTCCTCTGGTTTCCACACCCTCACTGTGGTATGTGCAACCCCATGTGCACACACACACACACACACACACACACACACACACACACACACATGCACACGCACACTCACAACATAAAAAGAAAAATGAATGGATTTCTAGATGTATATGACATATCAAAGTTAAGTCAAGATAAGATAAATAAGTTAAACAGATAAATAAGGTTGAAGCAATAATTACATTTTTTCCCTACTTAAAAAAACAAACAAAAAAAAGGATCCAGGTCCAGACAGATTCAGTGCAGCATTCTGGTACTACTTTAAAGAATCAACACAGAGTCTTTTCAAGTTGTTCCATAAGCTGGAAAAAGAAGGAACACTTCCAAACTTATTTTACAAAGCCAGTATTAATTACCTTAATTCCCAAACCAGAAAAAGGACACAACAAAAAAGAAAATGATATACGAATCCCTGTGTTGAACATAGACACAACAATTAGCAATGAAATACTTGCAAAGTGAATGCAAGAACACACAAAAGAGAATTCATTGCTGGGCATAGAGGCACACATTTTTACTCCCTGTACTCAGTGGCAGATCACTGTAACTCTGAGGCCAGCCTGATCTACATAATGAGATCTAAGCCAACTATGACTACATAGACCTTGTCTCTAAATAAATAAATAATAAAAATAATAACGTTAAGAGAACATTCATCATGATCAAGTTGGCTTCATTACAGAGATATAGGGATGGTTCAACACATGCAAATCAATAAATATAATATTATCACATAAGTGTTCTCAAGGACTGAAATCACATGATCATTTCAACAGGTGTTTTAAGAAAAGGTGTTTGACAAAATCTAACATGACTTCATGATAAAAAGCAAGAAGAGGGGCTGGCGAGATGGCTCAGTAGGTCAGAACACTGGCTGCTCTTCCAGAGGACCCAGGTTCAATTCCCAGCACCCATATGCAGCTTACCAACTGTCTGTAACTCCAGTTCCAGGGGATCCGACATATCATATAGGCATACATGCATGTAAAACATCAATGTACTATAGATGTAATTCTAAACATTCTTATTAAATAAGAAACACAGAGCCAAATAAAGAGTTAAAAGCCCAGAGATCAGAGCAGTAGCCAAGAGCTAAGACCACCTTATCTTACCACTCGCTGCCGTCCTTCCCCTGAAAGACCTTCTTCCTGTGTCCTGTCTTTTTATTGCCTTTCTGTTCTGCCTTCTCATTGGCTGTAAACCCAACCACATGACATCCTCGTCACTGCCTGTCTATACAGACCTCCAGGTCTCTATGCTTGGTACTGGGATTAAAGGTGTGTGTCATCATGCTGGCTGCGTCCTTGAACACACAGGGACTTTGCCTGCCATGTGATCGGATTAAGAGCATGTGCTACTACTACTACCAGACTTCTGCTTAATGGCTTGCTCTTAGCTCTGATCCCCAGGCAACTTTATTTATTAACATACAAACAAAATCACATTTCAGCACAAATAAAATATTATCACCATTAAGTACATAAAATAAAAATAAATAAATCATTACAAATAATCATTTAAAAAGCCCTGAAGAGATTAGAAATGGAGGGAACTTAACAAAAGGTATATTTGTCAAACCTATAGCCAATATCATGGCAAATGAAGAAAAACTCCAGGCATTCCCACTAGGGTCTGCAGCAAGACAAGCACACATTCTCCACTCAGATTCAATTTAATGCTCGAAGTTTTAGCTAGACCAATCAGACAAGAGCAGGAAATAAAAGTGATACAAATGGGAAAGGAAGAAGTCAAAGTATTCTCATTTTGAGATAATACTCTTTTTTTCACAAGAGTCCATGAAGAACCAACCAACTTAGATGGGTAAACGTTTTCAGCAATGGGGCAGGACACAAAGTTAACACTCAAAAACGAGTAGCTCTCCTGTGTGCTACTGACAAACTGAGAAAGAAATTATGGAAACCATTGCATTCAGGATAGCCTAAAATCACCCAACATTGGAACAAACCAAGGAGGTGAAAACCTCTGTAATGAAAACACTAATGGCAAAAATTGAGGAGGCCTCTAGACTATGGAAAGGCTTCCTATGCTGTGGATTAGAAGTATATTGTAAAATGGCCATCCTACCAAAAGCAACCTAGAGATTCAATGCAAATGGGGTGGTTTCAAAGAACATGGCCCCCAAAGGGAGTGGCACTATTAGGAGGTGTGGCCTTGTGGAAGAAAAATGTATCACTGGAAGGAAGTGTGTCACTCTGGGGGCAGGCTTTGAAGTCTCTTTTGCTCAAGCTTTCCTCAGTGTGACTATTCAGTCAACTTCCTGTTACCTGCAAGATGTAGGATTCTCAGCTATTTCTCCAGCACCATATCTGCCTGCATGCCACCATACTCTCTGTCATGATAATGGACTAGACCTCTGAAACTGTAAGTGAGCCACCCCAACTAAATGTTTTCTTTGTAAGAGTTGCCATGGTCATGGTGTCTCTTCATTGTAGTTTTTTTTTTTTTTTCACTTTTAGGGGGCCTGCCACCCAGCTCCCAGATAAATACATGGAGACTTATTCTTATTTATGAATGCCTGGCCTTAGCTTGACTTATTTCTAGCCAGCTCTTCTAACTTAAATTAACCCATTTCTCTCCTATGTTTTGCCTCTGGGCTTTTTACCTTTCTTTATTCTATGTGTCTTTCTTCCCTTCTTACTCTGTGGCTGTGTGGCTGGCCCCTGGTGTCTTCCTCTCCTCCTTTTCTCGCTCCTTGCTGTCCTTTTTTCTGCATGCCAGCCCTGCCTATCCTTTCTCCTGCCTTGCTATTGGCCATTCAGCTCTTTATTAGACCAATCAGGTGTTTCAGGCAGGCAAAGTAACACAGCTTTAAAGAGTTAAACAAATATAACATAAAAGAATGCAACACATCTTTGCATCATTAAACAAATATTTCACAGCATAAACAAATGCAACACATTTTAAACTAATATTCCACAACACTTCACAGCAATTAAAAACCCTAAGATGAAGTTGGTACCAGCGACTGGGGCATTGCTGTGATAGGCCTACTCATGTGTTTGTTTGGAGGAATTTGGACTTTGGCACTTTTGGTTATAAAATCAATGGGATGCTTTAAGCACTGCTTAATGACCATACTAGTAGGAGCATGGACAGAAGTGCTAAGAGTTATTTGAACTGTCAGGGGCTCACTCAAGGTTTCAGAGGAGAAGAACTTTACTATGTTGCCTAGAGACCACTCTTGTGATATTTTGGTGAAGAAAGTGGCCGCCTTTCACCCATCTGAAGAGTCTGCCTGAGACTAAAGTGAAGAGTTTTAGATTAATTTCGTTGGCAGAAGAAATCTCAAAACAGCCATGTATGGATTCTGTGGTGTGGTTATTAGTGGTAACTCTAATGAAGATTTATAATGAAAGGAGAAAGCTGAGCAGGGTAAATTACAAAATGTGAATTTTGAGGTGAAAAATAGTACCGGGAAGTGGAAGGGAGCTAAATCCTATGTTCAAGGAGTTAAGCAGATTAAGAATATAGGGAGTGGTGAGCTCAGGGCAAGATCCCACCAGCTAAATTTCCATCTTGTGAAAAGGAACTAAAGAAGTTTAAAGCTGGGTGTGGTGGGGCACACCTTTAATCCTAGCACTGGGAAGGCAAAGGCTGGCAGATCTGAGTTCGAGGCCAGCCTGGTCAACAAAGCAAGTTTCAGGACAGCCAAACTTAGGCAGTGAAGGCCAGAAAGCTGGTGATAATGTAATTGAATGGGGGGGGGGCATGTTCCAGCCTCAGCAAGCAGCAGAACTGAGTTAAAGATAGAAGAAAGGCATTATGGAATTTACCCCTGAGATTAAGGAAAGCTGTTGAGGCCAGGCATGTTTGGCCAATGGCAAGGCAGAATAACGTAAGGTGGTACCTTCAAATGGAAGACAGAGATGAAGGGTAGACTCAGAGGAGATGCAGCAAACCACCACCAGGAGAAGCAGGATGTGAGAGAACAGATAATGGCATGAAGCCGCGTGGCAAAACATAGATTAATAGAAGCCAAACAGCTTTATCAACCAATGAGAGCAAAACATATTCACAGCATACAGAAAGACAACCCATAGCACTTCCCTTTTCTGTCTAATCAAAAAGAAAGGTCTTAACTTTAACATAGCAAAATTATATATAACAAAACAGTTATTAAGCAAGAATTACAGTTACAATATCTACTATACTTGCATTTGGTAAAATTGAAGAAAATACTCTATCATCTATCCTATATTTGTGAATCTAAAGTTTCATATCTAATTTACCTTTTATTGTAACCAAGGAAAACTGTAATTATAGCTATCTAGTCTTCAACTTCATCAAAGACCCCAGAAAGATATAATATTACCTAAGTAAACAGGAAGTGAATTGTAAGCAACTTCCAAATTTCTAGAAATGACAGAGACAGCTGGCTGCCTGGACAGTCACCCAAAGTTCCTTTGCAATGTTGGGGCATCCATCTTCAGGCTATAGGCCTAGAGTCTCTGGCATATTTTTCAATGAGGCAGGAAATTTGAAGGACTGTTTCACCTATTGGCAAAGTTCATCAGTTGCTTTTCTCTGTGTCCTGTAGAATGTCTGGCAGTGGCTGGGAGAAGCCTCTTTGTATCACAGCCTGTGAGAGACCGCAAGAGTCTGCCACGTTGCCGTTGAAGCCTGCTGTGACCAGGGAGACATGAACTAGGAAGCTGCTCTTATCTTCGTACTAGAATCTCTTCTTAAGTTCTCTAAGGTTTTAGGTGGAAACTCTTGCCAACACATATGGTTACCAAATATAGATGGAAGTTTTCCTGTGTCCCGCCTGGTCCCACAGCTGCTCAGTCCCAAGTAAACACATAGAGGCTTATATTAATTACAAACTGTATGGCCTATGGCTTAGGCTCATTACTAACTAGCTCTTACAACTCAACCCATTCCTATTAATCTATGTTTTTCCACGTGGCTTCGTGGAATTACCTGTTCTCTCACATCTTGCTTCTCCTGGCTGTAGCTCACAGTGTCTCCTCTGAGTCCACTCTTCTTCATCTCTGTCTTCAGTTTGAAGGTACCACCTAACCTTATTCTGCCTTGTCATTGGCCAAACACTTATTTATCAACCAATGAGAGCAAAACATATTCAGAGCATACAGAAAGAATTCCCACAGCATTGGGAAGTGATAAGCACTTTTGGAGCTAGGGACTTATTTGGAGAATGTAGGCCATTTGGGGCTGTGCACTTGGGACCATATCTTGTCTTGGGCTCCTCTATGTCTGTCTTGTTTATTGTTTCCTTGTAGGTGGAGTTTTTTGTTTGTTTTTTTTTAAAATCAGGACAGCTGGCCAGCTCCCAAATAATCACACAAAGACTTAATATTAATTATAAATGCTTGGCTGATAGCCTAGGTCTTTTACTAACTAGCTCTTACAACTTAAATTAACCCATATTTCTTATCTATGCTCTGCCATGTGGTGGTACCATTTTTAGCACAGCACACATCTTGCTTCTCTCTGCATTTCCTGCGACTCTTTCTTCTTCTCCTGGCATTCTCTTTTTGTCCATAAGTCCCACCTAACCTTTTCCTGCCTAGCTATGGGCCAGTCAGCTCTTTATAAACCAATGAGAGTAATACATATTCACAGTGTACAAAAAGATTGTTCCACAACATTTCCTGACCTCCCCGAGGTGAGCAGCTTTGCTCTGCCATGGCCTTCTGCTGGTGATGTTCTGTCTCATGGGGCCCAGGAACAATACAGCTGGCTGATCATGGAATGAAACTGTGACTCAAAATAAACCATGTCCCCTTTTGAGTGGTTTCTGAGGCATTTATCATAGTGATGAAATACTGACTCCCATACCCTCCACACCCAGAGGCTCCACATCCTTGCATACAACCGAGGGTCAAAAAAAATGATCAGAAACATTGTTTCTGTTCTAAATGAATACAGACTTCTTTTGTTGTCCTTACCCAAAGAGTAGAAACAGGTACTTATGTAGTGCTGGCCTTGTATAAGATACTATAAGCAATCTAACCAGGACTTAAATGTATGTGAGAGGACATCCTTCACCAGGGCCTCACTAGGTAAAGGGATGGAACTAAAATTAGGATGAGTGGGGTAAGCCTGACCCAGAAAGGCAAATGTCCCATGTTCTCTCTCATCTGAGGCTCCTAGCTCCAAGTCTTCAGATGTGAGTACATATCCTGGAATAACTGCATAAACCAGGAAAGTAAAAGGGGGCCATGAGAGGAGGCAAAAGAGAGGGGGATAGCAAGCTACAAGAGATCTGAAGGAGCTTTAATTAGGGAGTGGGGAGGCAGATAAATTCAGGAGTGGGCATGAGGGTAAAATAACAGTGCAGATGTCTGAAAAAGAGTCAAATTATTATGTGTTCACATAAAAGTACATACTGTAAATCTAAATCTGTATATACATGTATAAATGTAGTTTAAATGAAAATTTCCTATCTGGGATGACAACACTCCCCACAAGAGCAAAACTCCCAACACCAGGCATAGGAAGCATCCTTTAGGGTTTTTTTTTTTGGTCAGAGTTGTCCAAAAGACTCCAAAACATTACAGAGTGTTGTTGTCTTTGGTTGCCTTCCAGAAGTGGAGGTAAGTCCCTATTGCAGAAGACAGCTTGCATCTTGGACACAAGACCCAGAGGTCCCGAGTTCCGATCTGAAAGAATATTCCTTAAGGAGTAGCTTTCATAGTAGTAGAAGTTTCTATGCCAGTTTCCAAGGGAGTAAGCAACCTTAGAAAGTAATCCTACCCAGCTATGACACCTATGAACCACAAAAACAAAGGGAGAAATGATGTAATTATGATTTCAAAAAAATAGTATTATTTTAAAAACTGTGTGAGAGGGTGTGTGTCAGCAAGTGCAAATGATACTTTACAGTTGGGACCTAAATATCTATGGATTTTGATAATCACTGGGGTCCTGTGTTGTTGATTTTTTTTTACTCTTTGGGGGGCTTGCCACCCTGCTCCCAAATAAATATACAGAGATTTATTCTTATTTATGAATGTCTGGCTTTAGCTTGGCTTATTTCTAATCAGCTTTTCTTAATTAATTATCCCATCTATCTTTTGCCTCTGGGCTTTTACCTTTCTCTATTTCTGTATATCTTATCTTTCCTTCTTATTTCATGTTTGGTTGTGTGGCTGGTCCCTGGCATCTTCCTTTCCTTCTCCTTTTCTCTCTTCTTCCTTGTTTTCTTTTCTCTATTATTCTCTCTGCCTGACAGCCCTGCCTGTTTCTCTTTCCTGCCTAGCTATCAGCTGTTCAGCTCTTTATCAGAACAATCAGGTGTTTCAGGCAGGCAAAGTAACACAGCTTCACAGAGTTACACAAATGTAACATAAAAGAATGCAACACATCTTTGCATCATTAAACAAATATTCCACAGCATAAACTAATGTAACATAACTTCAGCTAATATTGTACAACAGTCATGGAACGCATTTCTTTTGGATACCCACTGATGAGCTGAATAGAGGGTTCCATGCTATCCTGGGTTTCAGGCTTCCACTGGAGGTCTTAAGATTTATCCCGTGGGTCTACCATAGTGACACACACAAATTAGAGAAGGAGTGTGGGCAGAGCTGGTCTAGAGAGGCTGCAAACCTCGAACACTTGAAAGTGCTCATCACACTGTCATAGACGGATAATTCTTGGAGCAGAATGTTGTGGAAGAACTTCCCAAGAAGAGCATCCAAGAATGTTCCTTGGAAGCTCAGGTTGCTTGAGAAGGTGTGAGGAATATGTAATATTTATGTAGAGAATTTTAAGCAACCACATTTTAGATCTGCAATGGACTGCTGAAATAGAGTGCATCCCCCATAAATCTCACAAGCTTAAAGGGGGATAGAGAAAAGCAGTTGTTACAAAATTCTTTATAATTCACATGAATTCTAGTGGCTGGGAACTTGCTCAGTCAGAGAAATTTCTGCATTTCAGAGGAGTTAATGAGGCTAGGGAAATAATTTCCCTCATTGGCCCACAAAGAAATAAAATCTGTGCTTCTAAGCAGTTACTTGCATACTATCATGAATAGAAAGCAGAAATGTTAACATTAGCTGTAGTTATTATGTGGCAAGGGAGCTTGGGAACAACCAGCCAACCCACCTACCCAACTACACAAGGAAAGAATTGCAATGACCCAAGCACAGGGTACCAATATCCCGATTCAATCTTGGTGACTTCAGTCCAATAAGCCTGGCATGTGAGGGCACATATATTTTTTTTTTCCTCCCACGTGGGTGGGTACTGCTGTGGCCCAGATTCAGGTTCCTAGGTAGCTGGTACTATAGGTGTGCCCTGCCATGACCTACACACGTAGTTCTCAAATCTTAGATGTTCATAAAGCCCAGAAGTGCTGAACAGAACTGTCCTCAGGCTTTCTCACATCTTCTCCCTACTTGATCATTTCTATGGCTGGATTTGCTTGCAGATTGCTCCTTTCTTTCCCCTCACCCCACTCTGCTTCTGCATGGTTTTCCTATCACCTGACTGCCTCTTCTTTCCTTGGCTCCCCTCCCACCCTGCCCACGTAGATGCTCAGGCTCTGCTGCTTGCTGTTCTCATCAATTTCAGCTTCCACAAAGGCTTTGGGCTTGTTGTTTTTCTTCAGTCCTGACCTCATCGCCTGCCCAACAAAACAGCTGTGTTTGTATTTGAGTGTCTTAAATTATATCATTACACAATTTGGCAAATAATTTTAAAGGTATTATCTCAAGTAATTCTGAATATTACAACCTGTACAACTAGTGTCCTAATCTAATGTCCAGAGTTGAAGGAATGCTGGGGTGAATGGTAGGAAGAATGGTAGGAAGTTATCTGATTACCAAGATTGTGAGGCAGACACCCTATAATTCCTGTTATTTATGCCAAGTGTGCAAGGCCATCGATGTGCTTCAGACCAATAGAATATGGCAAATATGAAGGTTTGGAAGATGGGATTGAAGCCCCTAATCACTCAGTGGAACTCACCGCTGAGCTGACATAACCTTCAGTGATGGCTTCATAAGCATGACCTTCACAGCCACAAGGAAAAGAATTGTTACAACCTAAGGAGCTTGGAAATGGACCCTTCTCTATTTTGAGCATCTAGATTAGAATACAGCCCAGGGACCAGGAGACTGCACCAATTCCAAACCTACACAGTGACATTATTCAGCAGTGTTAACATACTGGTATCCTATGCTGAAACCTGAAGCCTGCATCCTGGCAATCTTAAAACTGACCTCACCTTGTTAGTGACCCAAATCAACTCTCTTCACTGAGACAAGTGCATTCAACACATTTTTAAAACATTGTGTGCCCATAAGGCCCAGATTAAGCAGAGGAAGCTTTCTATATATGAGTAGATACAGGCTTGAATGTATACGCCATTGCTCTGGGAGTGTGGCTTTCTGAAATGGTTTGGATTTTTTACTAACGGTAAAATATTTGATATGCATCAAACTCTATTTTGGGATAACCTAAAGTAAGCACCAAAGAAATGATTACTGAAATATATGGCTGTTACCTTTCTCTTACCTATGCTAAAATTTTTGAGTTAAAAAGCCCTTCAGACAGTGTGAGGCATAGGAGGACACACATCTGACTTGTTATTCATATGGAACGATGGTCATAAGGCAATGGATCCTGACAAGAGCAGAGAAGAGGTCTCTGAATGCCTTGAGGAGCTACCTAAATGACACAAATGCAGGGATAAGACCAGCAAAGGATTAAAACATCCCTCTGAAGATTCTGTACTTTATCATTCTGTATTCTCTCTTGGTTATAGTCACTAAGTTGGTTACCATTATTCCACATGGGTTTATCTGGATGTTTGCTGCAATACACTCCCCGTTTGTCAGCTGCTGTGTCGCTCATGACTCTAGACTGACTTAGCTCTGACATCGTTGACTTCCTTGGCAAACAACCAGCAGCCCATGGGCACACACAAGCCTCCACCAAGTTCATCAGTGAGGCTTCTTTTACAGTTTCAGGAACTTTCTCACCTTACGATGGGGAAACAAAAGGTCCAGAAAGGGCTAACCTTAGCCAAGTCCTGCTCCCCTTTTTGCATGCAGCCTGAGAGCTTTGGAACACTCACCAGCTAGATGTGGAGGACCAGAGCACATCTCAAAGGCAGGCCTGCAAATACATGCAGCTTGGTGGTGGAAGAGTGTGGATGAGGTGGAGATTGTGTGGGTAAACTTTTGGGCTGCTGCAGATGCTAACAAGCACAGGGCAACACTGTGAGGAAGCTCAGGAGAGGACTTTCATATCACAAGTGGGAGGTGACGACTATCTGGGTTTAATCCCTGGCTCAGGAGCTCAGCTTGCTCCAAATCTTCTCTAACTGGCACCTTTAAAAATTGTTTGCCAGCCGGGCGGTGGTGGCGCACGCCTTTAATCCCAGCACTCGGGAGGCAGAGGCAGGCGGATCTTTGTGCATTCGAGGCCAGCCTGGTCTACAGAGCGAGATCCAGGAAAGGCACAAAACTACACAGAGAAACCCCGTCTCGGGGGGGAAAAAATTGTTTGCCAAAAGGAGTCAAGGGACAATAAAGCACATATTATGTGGGAAAGTGTAGCATCATACTTGAATTCAACTCAACATATCAGGTCAAAGTTTCTAAAATGTCAACCGTCTTTACTCTTCCAGCCCTCGAGCCATATTAACAATAATACTGAACACAGTTACGAACACTGTACTGTTTTTTTAAACAGCTACAATGCCATACATATACACTTAAAAAACACGCACACTGCAAATATTTGTATTTTTTTTTTTTAAGTCTTTTGCCAAAGAAACAAACTATGTCCTCCAATATACTTAGAGCTGTATGGTAATACTGACTTTGATTTAATGAGAAAGGGGTATTATTTAGTAAGGTAGAAAAATGCAGTTTGTTGGATATTTTGCCTATATCAATTAAAGGATGACCCAGCACCCAAGTAGCTCTTCTGTAATTTAAACAAATGTATACACACAAGTAAAACCTATTCCTGTCCCCACACCCTCCAAAGGATGCATTTCCCCAGTATTCAGAAATGCTCCAAGAAATGGTGGACATGGCGGCATGCTGAGCGGACACACAAGCCACCCCTTAATTTAACAGTACCTCTTCCTTTCAGGCCTGTTTTGGGAACCATGCACACGAGTAAATGAAATGCCATTCACGAAGCAGGTACAACCACCAAAGTAAGGGAGACTTAGATTTTCTATTTTACTTCAAAAGGAACAAATCAAGTGGCCATTAATTCGTTTTTGATAAGTTCTGGACTTGCTACCACCTCCAGAAACTGTCCAAATAGAGTTCTCTTGTTTTACTTATTTATAACATGGACACACACACACACACACACACACACACACACACACACACACACACAAACATGTATATATATATCACATAAGGCAAATTAACTTCATGCTTTACTTCAGCAAAATGGGGGAAAAGCTTTCTCTGAAATTGGCACTGAAGTTTCAAATTCTTAATAGCAAGAAGATACATCCAACTGTAAGCAGAATGAACAGTCATATACATATCAATCAAAATTATTTCCTTTATATCATCAGCAGTGAACCCCAGAGGTAGTATGGCAGAAACGAGCATGGATCCTATCAGGTCACAACCAACAAAGTAATTCAATTCATTTTTTTCCCTGTGGTTTTGACCATAAATTTCTTTACATTTAGGATCTGAATAAAAACCACTCTCAGCAGAAATCCTGGTCCATTAATTTAACTGACAATAAGTTTACAACTTTCAGGACTGCAGATATAAAAAAGGTATAAAATTATGTTCAGTTTGAAATGGTTTTAATCGTATTCATTAAAAATATTTACATTTCCCAGGACTTCCAAAACCCCCTTGCAATATAATTCTACACTATATTCTATTTATTTATAAAATGAGGCTCATTTATGAGATTTCAATGACTGCTATACTGCAAATTACTTACATTCTGTAAAACAGTTTAAGAACTTTTCATAGCAAAGGTAGTTTATATTGGATTCCCTGGAACCCAATAGTGCCCACAGATGAGCCTCTTCGAACTCTTCACTTAACACTTGGAAAGCACTTTGAGATGACAAACACTACCACGTGCTAGCCTGTCCTTTGCCCTCACTTACGCTGTGTGCACATTGTGAAATAAACACATATGCAGCATGGCCGTGTTTTGATATGTATTTTTTATTTCCCTGCAGTTTTCACTTATCAAGAACAAGTAACAGGGAAAGTTGTCTGAACTAGTGCATAAACAAACATTCTGAAACACCACTACACGTATCTAATTTACAAGAACCGTATAAAAAAGTCACTAAAACACTACACTATGAAGGTGTCCAACACTTACAGTCAGACTTTTTCCAACCCGTTACTTGCCTTGTAGCCACAGGAAAACTCTCCAAAATTGAAAAGACAATCTTGCCACAACCCTCCCCCCTCCCAAAACCTGGGATGGCTCGATATATAGACTTCCAATAATTATTGCAATGATATAATGCAATACATACCTGGTGAATATCTTTTATGTGGTGTGTTTACAGTTTTAAAGCCAGTTAAAATATGCAGTCTTCAGATAAAATGTAATCCATGAAAAATTTTCTTATCTGCACAGTTTAAATGTGCTAGATGCATAATTTTCCTAGTCCACTTTTTCTGTGTAATTATTTTTATAAACTGGTATTATAAATAGAAATATACATTCAAAATATATGGAAAAGTGAGTTACTACATTAAATTTGCATGTATCGATCCATCCCTTTCCCCTGCACAGTAATAGAAAATACTATTTTGCCTTGAAGTCATATTTGACAGTGAAATGCCACTAAAGTATTTACCAAAAAGTCCATCTAGTCAAATTGTGAAACAAAATGAACCAAGTGAAAACTTTACAGTTCCTTTAGAAAAAAATTACAAGAATTTCATTTCCTAGCTATGAATCTTTAACTTTTTAGACACAAAGTTGGATTTATTTTTTTTTTTTACAAGATACAAAATGTAAACATGGCAAAATAAATAGTTAAAACAAGTGATGCAGGATCCCATTTCATGCTCATGATCCCATTAAAGAATTATTTTTAAAATCCATTCAGTTGCAAATTCAAGTGCAAAAGCATGATGATGAATATCTACTATTCAAGTAACAGAAATAATATTGATGATACAAAGAAACTATTTTACAAGGTAGTGATTTTCCCAATTTTACAAAATATACATCATATATCGATTTAATATCCGATATCTTGTAGTCCATTTGGGTCCACTGTTCTGCTCTGTGGTCCACAGAGTGGTGCCTTTGTACTCCGCTGGAACATGAAGGACGCACACCATCTACACAGGGCAAAGCCACATGCTTTAGGTTATGTCACTTCCATAGCTACTGTGGTCTCTGCTATTCCATTCAAGCCCAGTCTCTCAGGTTCGTGGTTCTCTCTACAGTGAGACAAGAGCAGAATAAGCATTAGCACTCTTGAGAACATACTGAGTATGGGTAGGCCACATGGTGAAGTAACTACAACTAGACATAACCCCACAAAAACCTCAACTGTTATCACTTCCAGGCAGGAATGAAATTTTTTTTTTTCTTCAGCCCAGAAATTCTACTAATTTCTAATACTAGTGATAAATTAGGGAATATGTAACATGATTAATCCAAGTTTCTTTTTATAAGCTTATGGTCAAAACTGATTAACCCATACAAATACACTTATTTTCTGTTTCACTCTTCTCTCTGCCCTAGTGTCATTGAAAGGAACATAGAAACTTGCCCTGCAAAACATTATTTAGTTTTAGAAAGCTCTTACAATTTTTACACATACACATACTATCAAAATAAAATTGTTTTAAAAAATATAAAGTAAAGGGTCATAGAGTATGATTTCAACTTAAGCTCTGGTATGAACTGATGACAGCTCCAACCTAGACTATTAATCTATAGAAATATGATTAGATAGGGGTGGAGAAATGGCTCAGCAGTTAAGAGCACTTGTTGCCCCTGCAGAGGACCCAGGTTCAATTCCTAGCACAGAGACAATGTCTTGCATCCATCTGTAACTCCAGTCCCAGGGAATCTGATGCCTTCCATGGTATCCACAGGTACCAGGCATGCACATGGTGCACACACATGCATGCAGGCCAAACACTCATACATATAAAATAATAAATCTAGAAAGATCTTTTAAAAAAATAAAATTAAAAAAATATGGGAGTGACTGAAGCTTCTGAAGTATCATTCTCTTGTCTTTCTACAACTCTGGTTGGTATTTAAGGATGCTACTAGTGTATGTAGGCCCAGAGCTTTCTTTGTGTGAAGCAAATCCTCAAGCTTTTTTGAAAAATCCAGTCTGTCAACAGAGACTGCTGGAGCAGTGACAAGCCAAAAGCCCTTCTCTTCCTTCCGGACAGTTGGTGCAAAGCCCGAGACTGGTCCCTGCACCACACACCTGGCCATGCTGCTGATGGCGCTGCTGGGAGTAACCTTTGGCACTCTGTCCATACTGGCAGCAACTGTGGCAAGTTTTAAGGCTGTTGGCGATGGTGCTGAAGTCCGTGTATTGATATGCACATTGACAGGAGAAACAACACTGACGTTATTGAGGTGCACTGCATTGGTCAGGCAGGAATTGTTCATGGGGAGCGGCTGAGGACTGCTTGTGCACAACGCTGGGATCAAGTGGTTTGTAGTAGTGTGGCCAACTGTCCTTACAAGCTGTACAGCTGAAATCCCTGCGCTGGACGATAAAGCCATATTGGTGGAATATAATGTTTTAGACGGTCCTGCAAAAGAGGGGGGAAACCATTCAATTAGTGTCATGGGACAATAAAAAAATCCCTAAAAATTAGGAATTTAGTAATAAAAGTAAATGTACTCATATTCTAGTTCAATACATTCTAAGTTAACTTTCCATATCGCAGTCATATAAAGAAGCTTCACAAAGCATTCTGCTTCCTCTTTACGTGTCTCCTCTGGAGATAAATACAATAGGACAGATGAAAATGATAGCTGGATTGCCCTAAAGATTTACAGGCATACAAGGTTCAGCAAGCACAGACTGAAGAAAGAAAAGAAGAAGGGTGATCCTGAGCACGAGTAAACGAAACTAGAGAATTCTGAGTTTGAGGGCTGCAAGGGGACAGAGCAGCATGTCTCTGGAGTGCAGGTAGGTAGCAGCAGACAGGCCTTCACAGCCACAATGTATCACAAG
Source organism: Peromyscus eremicus (assembly GCF_949786415.1). Taxonomy (NCBI): domain Eukaryota; kingdom Metazoa; phylum Chordata; class Mammalia; order Rodentia; family Cricetidae; genus Peromyscus; species Peromyscus eremicus. The sequence continues at coordinate 28,786,656 of NC_081419.1, read as the reverse complement.
AGGAGGAGTCTGGGGAAGTACACCTATGAACACGGTATATTTACGTGGGAAGGCAACCCCAACCTCGAGCTTTTTAACTGACTGTGCTGTTTTGTATTTCACTTCATAATCAATTCATAGATGAATCAATGGGGGTAGCCGATAAGGAGCTCAGTGGATTTCCTTATATGTGGGTGAAATCAGGATGAATGGAGGTAGCTTCAGAGAAGATAGTGTGAGAATCTGGAAAGCACTCAGCTATTCATCCACATCTGTCCAAGGCATTCTGAAGAGTACTTGTATACATTTCCTCTGTGCATATGACAAACTCAAACCCACCTTCGTAAGTGGCCACTTCAAGTTACTAAGGAATATGTGAAACCCCAGTTGTACCTGAAGGCTGGACGACACCATTCATGTTGTTGTGGCCAGTGTTCTGTTCCTTGGATACCTCACTGCGACTTGGAACAGGAGCACTGACGACTGCAGAAGCAGCAAAGTGGGCGCTGGCTGAGTCAAGTGTTTTAGACATACAGTCAGAGGTGCTTGAGCCCTATAAAATGGGTAGGAGCACAGTTTAGTTTTCTACATTTCTTTGTCTGTCTGCCCGTCCGTCTGTCCATCCATCCATCCATCTAGCTATATCCATCTAATCTCCATCCATCCGTCTGTCCATCCCCCCACCCCACCCTTGTGGTAGGGACAACAGGGATACCATGTACATGTGGTCAGAGGACAACTGTCAGGAATTGGTCTGTCCTTCCACCATGTCAGTCCCAGGGATCCAACTCAGGCTATCAGACTTGGCAAGTGTCTTTACCCGCTAGGCCATCTTGTCAGCACTCTATATTCTCAGTTTTGTTAGATGTGATTAATGAGCACATTAAGGAATGTGTGGAACCCAAAAGGACAGTGACTTTCTAATTGTGAATAGCCAGAAGTACTTAGATGAGAGATATATGACTTTAGATTATTATTATTTTTTTTTTGGTTTATGAAGCATGAAAATTACTAAAAACTAACAAGCAATTATTTCTGAGAAAGAACTACTAAACTGAAAAACCCATACTCTATTAATTATTCTAGGTAATAATGAACACTTTAAAACTGCTTGATGAGCAGACACCATAAATAAAAAAAAAAAAATCACAGACATGATTAATAGCCACTCCTATCACAATGTAAAAACCTAGACTAACCCAACTTTGAAGCAGATTGCTAACAGTTCAGGTTAGTTATCCTAAGAGACTTACAAAAAGCAAAGCAAACCAAATACAGTGGCCACTCTTCCATGATTCTGTGTAAAACTGACTGCTACTAACAGTGATAGCCGTAGGCTCTAAGTCAAGCCCAGATCTACTGGGACTACCAGAGGTGTGTGTATAGCAAACAGGGTCACCAAATTTCCATGGTGTGGACTCATGTATTTAAGGTAAAAGGATTGACCCTTTGAGAATGAACTAACCACTGTTGGAAGATCCTAGTTTGAGAACTCAAGAGTGTGGCCAAACTGAGTAACTCTTAATTACTGAGATTTGTGATTTTTGAAATTATGGAACAACAAAACTGAAGACCTACAATGTGAAGTTTATTCAACTTTGAGATTATTTCTTTTTATTTCTGTTTTGCTTTTAATGGCTTGAAACAACGAACTATGCATTCTTGCATAGTTTGGGAGGTCACAGCCCACAAGAGTCTTACAAGGCTCATATCAAGTGTTTGCTGTGTTGGTTTCCTGCAACCTTATGTAGTATTCTCATCTGTATCACTCGTGTCCGTATTTATGGGTGTCTACGGACTTCCTTTATGCATTTCTTTTTTCCTTTAGGGAGATGTGGTTCAGAGAGGCAAGGGAGGCTGTGCAGCTTAGATATACTGCACAATTCAATAGATTCCTTCTCCTCGTGAGCTATACTGACATAGCACAAACTTGAGGAAGAGGTCAGAAAAGCCATATTCTTGAAAAAGAAAAAGGCGGTGAGGGTGAGGAGTGAGTTTCAAAACTACACAATTATTTTATAAAGTCTCAACAATCCTTCCAAAAACTAGTTATTTCTCTCTTACATCCAAAATACCACATGTGGCTCTCAAAGTAACCAGAGACTATTCTGTAAATTAGCCATTCAAAAACAGGTGATTTAACTAAGGAAACCCGGGTTATTTTCAGACTCCAGAGCAGGTGTAAAGTCATCTGTAGCAAACAGGAGAAGAGGGAACCGGGAGGTCACCTGTGCTTTTGGATGTGTCTGCTGCGAGGAATGCTGGGATTGCTGTTTCTGTTGAAGCTGGGCAAGTTGCTGCCTTTGCATTTGAACTAGCTGCTGCTGATGTGTCTGGAACTGCTCTTCTGTGATGCCCCCTGTTACTGAGAAATGATGAATAAACGATTATTAAAGTATTTCTAAAGAAATAAGCAGAGTACAATGCAAACCAGTTAAGACAAAAAGCAAACACAACCACAATATACATCTACAGAGTAGAATCACAGTGGCAAGTCTTTCAGTGTGGTGTATGTTCACATCTATCTCCTTCGTCCCTATGCCGTTTTTAACTGTATAACAGGACTCTGGCATGAGAAATTTACCATTTACTCAGACTGAAATTTGTCTTTGAATTTTTTTTTGATATTTATTTGTGTATTTAGTATGTAAATGTGTATACCACAATGAGTGCATGGAGGTCAGAGGATAACTTATAGGAGTGGGCTCTCTCCATCCACAAAGTGAATCATGAGTATTGAACTCAGGTCTTCAAGCTTGGTGGAAAGTGTCTTTCATTACCCACTGTGCCTTCATGTTGGCCTCAGATTTAGTGTCTTTAAGATCCTCTTAGTTCTCTACATTAGAGTTCCTGTGGAGTAACAGTAGTAATAATAACAATAAACACTTGCATTTACTAATGTAAATATTAATAATGACCAAGTTATGGCTTTAATAAGAGAGGGCCACCTGCAAGACAAAATGACTTCTCCCAGTTTTTATGATACTTAAGTGAAAATACTTTCCTTTTTGATTCTAAATTGGAGTAGAAAACAAAGACATTCAGCAACCATAAGTCCCAGTACATTCAACATCTAAAATATATTCTATCAAATAAGAGCTGGAAACGAGACATTTTCAAAAAAGGAGAGTGGACCTGCAGATGCAACCACCAGTGCTCTGACCAGCGTGTGAAGAAGTTCTGAGTTCCAAGAAAAAGCAAGAGACCCGTTTTCTTAAGCTGACAGAAGGATCAGCTCAAAAAAATTACAAGATAAAATTTTTCTCAAAGAACTGTAAACGAAATTTCATGAACTGATATCTAAGTGGGCTGCTGATAGGCCCACTTAGCGAACACAAGGATCTTCATAGAAATTAGTGGACATTTAGAATACAAGAGTCCAGCCACGCCAGAAGACATGCATACTCTTAAAAGTAATTCTCACTCTTCTTTTCTTTTTGCAGTGCTAGGAGCCCATACCTCAGCTAAGCAGATTCTACCACAGAGCTACATCTCCAGCCCCACTCTACTTAAAAAAAAAAAAAAAAAAAAGCTTTCTTTTCTCCTACTTTACTCAATCAGTAATAATTTACTATCTGCTCCCAGGCAGAATGGCACCCTACGAATTTCAGTGACTAAAGTGGAAAATACATTAGAAAAAGGGTTATTAATATAAAGTCTTACAGTACATCTGGGAAGAAACAAAGTGTCAGTCATACAGTTTGCATATGTACTGAGTGATCTAACCAATACGACCTATAATCAAGGTTATCCCCAACTTTATCCCCAAAGTTTCTGTTTAGTAAGACTATCAAATGAGAACATTTTGATAGTGCTGTAGACACATAGACAAATTGTGCCTAGAAAAACTCTTACCTTTTTTTTTTTAATATATAAAAAGGAAATTAGGTCTAGAGATGGACAAAGCTTTAAACATACTTTCATTTCTCTTACATATCATCATAATTTCTAGTGAGCTATGAGAGGAAATAAATATTTTATTTTTAGAAGATTCCAAACCCTGGTGTATTTATTATACTGCTCACTTTAGAATTTTTACCTGTATTTTTGAAGTACACAATAAAAATTTTACTGAATTACAAACAAAATCAAATATTTTTCTTTGCACATGTTAAACTCATTTCAAGTGTTCTATTTTTAAGTGAAAAAAATTAATTCTAAAGTTATATTCTTCAAAATCAAATGAAAATATTAAGTATTCATGAATTTCCAGCTGTTTGAAAACTTTGGGAAAAAAGATGGGAAAAAATAGCTTATTAGGTATGAGGCAGGAGGAAAAACCATAAATCTAAATAATTTAGCAAGTCTTACATGTCTTCTGATGCTGGGCCATTTGGAATTGAGAGCTATCTCAGACCAATGATTAGAGCTGAGCTTTATGTTATGGAAAAGGGAGACTCATGCTGGTTAGCTTATGGATAAAATATAAAACATCATACTTTTCATTGTATTTAAAAACAGGAATGTAAGACTCTTTTTTCTTCTCTTTCCAAAGTCTTGTGAGGTGGTTGGTAAAATGGTTCTAATTTAGAATAAAACACACGTGACTGACACAGCTAATAGAAATGCTCCAAAACCCAGAACCTTTTCACTGTATTCTAAGAGCTTAGACATTCAAAGATTTCTTAATCTGAGCACTTTGAATTCCAGAGATTCTGATTCTGGGTGTTTAACCACTCAACTTCACATAAATATCAACTTCACATAAATATTCCAAAATACAAACACTTGGAAATCCACAACACTTTGGTCCCCTTAAGTATTTCAGATACAGGACAGTACACTGTTAGTAAACTGACTAATTTGTCATTTGAATTGAATAAATTATTTTGGCCTGGAGTGTGGTAGTACCTGGCTGTGGTCCCACTAAAGCAGCAAGATTAGCTAAGGCTGCACAGGGACAATTATTCTTGAGTTAGTCCATGGCTAACAAAGAACTGCCAACTAAGTGTTCTGCACACTTTAATGAGCAAGTTGTCTTTTGTGCATATATTTAATAGGGGTACTATAAACTCTCATCCCTGATCCCACTTCTAGTTAAGAATCACTGGTAAAACAACAACAAACAAAACCAAATCCAAAACCTAAAATAAAACAAAACCCAATTCTACAATACAGACAGGCTTTTAAATTACACCCTCTCTGCTTTATTCTGAGATTAGTTTGCTATTTCCATTCCTGACATTCAGTTCTTTACTAAGGTGTTTTGTGTTGCAAACAAACTGATGTTCCTTATCCAGAATTTTCTAGAGTACTGTTCAGTATCACTTCAATTCCTTACATGAAAATAACAAATAGTAATCAAGATAGAAAGCTAGAACAATGATCCTCATCTCCCTTCAAGGCTGGGCTTCACACGACCCAGGCTGGCCCAGAACTCACTACACAGTGGAGTATGATCTAGAACCCGTGATCTCCTGCTTCTATCTCTCAAGTGCTGGAATTATAACCATGTGTCCACGTTCAGCACAAACACCTTAATTCCTCTGTTACCAGAGAGCGGTGGTGAAGGAAAGGTGGTAAGAGATACACGATTTTCATGCTACAGACACAATAGTGAGCTGACTCTCAGGGCTCACTTATTGGTGGGAAAAGAATAAAACTTAGATTAAAAACACTTCCTAAATGGATTATTTTTCCTTCCATGATTTGCTAGATTATTCGCACGAGATTTATTTATTTTTTTACACCGGGTCATCTAGTGACACACATTAAAATGCATCAGGAAGGTCACAGCTAACAGTCAGTGACCAGATCCACCTGGGATGAAACACAGGGAAGGAGCTCCACTTTGGTTAGGGCAGTAGTGGCAATGGCAGAAGTCAGGATGAACCAAAGAACAAGTTCTCTTCTTCTTGCAGCCAAACGAACTCTTCTATCTGACACACTGGCAGCTTAAGAGGAAATTTAGTTCACTCCCCAAAGTTCTACCAGGTCACAATGACCACAAACCTGTCTGTCCTGAAAGGTGACAATATTTGACTGACTGCTTTAGATGGATGAGAAACATTTTTTTTCTTAAGTAAATGCTTTATAAATCTTCCTGGCTAACATCCTCCAAGAGGCTGGTATATCTCCTAAAGAATTTCTCCCTTTCTCTACTCAAGACTGTATAGACTGGCACCTTGGCATTTCTGGCTGCCTGTGCATTGTTGCCAGTGTTTTCTAAAAGCACCCTTTCTATACAAAAAACTCACTACCCATCTTGTATTAGCTGGCTTTGATTCTTCAGATGAATCCATACACCCTTGACAGACACTAACCACCATTCTTTTCTGCAGGGAGCTTCCTATACGGTGCTTTGCTTAGGCTAACTTCTTTGCACTTTTCTCTCCTGGTTTCTGGACAGTGATCCATGGAAAAAAAATACTCTGGATACTTCATAGAGTTTATAGTAACATAACTACAAAGTCCTAAGATTGAACCCACAGAGGTTTTCTTGTGGTTATATGAAATATATATATCCAAGTATTTCTTAACTTTGTATTGCTATTCACTGATAAATTAGAGAGAAAAATAAAACAGAAACATGTTCTAGATACTCTGGAATGATCATCCTACCACAGAATAGTGACTTTTTTTTTTTTGACTTGTGCCCACCTTTGCTTTTTAACTTTTAACAAGTGTTTCTTAAACTGGGCCAAGATGATGTATTCTTTAAGAAGGTATGATTGTTCAAATACTGTCCTAGAATTCGTTTTCAGTTTAATGGAGAGCACCTAATGTGGTGATAAGATTATGTTATCTTGTATTTTCTACCTGGTAGGTCTTTGTTATGAATTATAGCAAATGGTTTAAAGCAATGCTGATCGCACCAGGATTTCATTTAAAGGACAGATCTGGGTCTGAACTGGGGGCAGGCAGATAGGGAGGGTCTGTCTTAAATCTTCCATGTCCTCATAAATGACTGGAGGTACTTCAGGGAAGAGCTAGGGGAATCGGAATTATCATACAAGCCTACAAATGTTCTACAAACACAACTTCTAGATTCAGGAAAATAATTGTAATGGTTGGAAGGGTCAGGAAACGAACAAATGGATACAAGGATAATGAAAACAGACTTCCAATGCCCAAGCATAGTAGGGAACACTAAAACAGTGTTAAATTTAACTGTCATACGACAATATTTTAATACCTTAGGACTGAACTTTTTTCTTATCTTTAGAGGCAACCATACTCTCCCCCCAAACACCTTATGAGTATTTATGTTAGTTGTTAAGGCAATTTCACTTGCTAACACTTTTTATGCTTGCAAGCATGTCATGGCAATGTAAGAATGGAAAAAGAAACTGAGTACACGAAAACTCAAGAATTCCTTCTGGAACACTAGCAAACTGTTAATGACTGTAAGGTATCTGGAGGTGCTCAAAAAGACTGTTGGTATCTATCAAAACATGCAAGAAAAGAAAACTATATCATGTTAACTTGACTGAGTATCACTAAAACCTATGTTAAATGTAAATCTGCCCCTTCAAGTTTGAATAAGTAAAGCTGTTTTACATATTTAACATTTTCTTGAACTTTATACTAAAGAAAAAAAAAATCTAAAAAAATTGATAGTACCTGTTTCAAATGACTATAAATTAGTATCCTCTACTTACATATGGAATGTAATATTGCCATGTGCTATAAGCTTCTTGAAGATAATTGTTTTCTTCCTCCCTTTTTAATTGTTAAACAACATAATGCTTTGTATATAAAACAGAATGCAAATAATTTTATATGAAATATTTTTTTTGCTTATCCACTTGTTATATTCAATACATCTTATCTTTCCTTTCTTAATCCTGTTGAGTTTTTAAATTAAGAAAGATTATTTTAGCTGGGTGGTGGTGGTGCACACCTTTAATCCCAGCATTTGGGAGGCAGAGGCAGGAGAATCCCTGAGTTTGAGGCCAGCCTGGTCTACAGACAAGAAGAAGGAGGAGGAGGAGGAGAAGGACGGGGCAGGAGGAGGAGGAGGAAGAAGATCTTTATGTAGTAATTAATAATGTTTGTCACTTAATTTAAAATAAGTTTCCTGTTTTGGTTTAATACTTAGGGCACACATTTAAATTTTCCTTGAAGCATACCAAAATAATAAATATAAGTTAGGTATGATGGGATACACATGTAATTCTAGCACTCCAGGGGTTGAGGCAGGAAGATCATTAAGTTTGAGGCTATAACGGGCTACACAGAGACCTTGTCTCTGAATAATCAATACATTAAATAAGTCATATTTCTGCTTAAACACTTCATTTATTGGGATTTCCCAGCTGGGAAAGGAAACTCAGCACTAATAATTTAATTCAGAAATATTCTCAAACAGGTAAAAATATGTGCCTATCTTATTAGTCTTGACAATGCACAGCTTTCAAGACCAAAGCTCACTAAAGCGAGTAAATGACCAAGTCTAGTAATTTAATGGGATTCCCTTCTAGTTATTCAGCTGTTGTTTACAAAATGACTTCTCACTAGGACCTGCATTCCCATGTCTGATCCCACCCCCCCCACCCCACCCCTGGTGGTGTAAGGAACCAAACCCAGGGTCTGCTAGGCAAGCTCTACCACTGAACAACATTGTCAGCCACCAAGCCCAATATTTTAAAACAGAAATTTAAAAATTGAAAACGCTCATGACCTCAAGGACGGAGAGGACCTCAGGAAGTCTAGCAGGAAATAAACAAATTCTTTGCTTTCCTGACAAAGAAATGCGAAGAACTGATTTGAAAAGGTTGACTTGTAGTGCTATGAAGATGCTAGTTAGCAAAGTGCTTCCTGTGCAACCACGGCGACTGAGTTCAGGCCCTCAGGTTAAAAGCAGGGGGAGCAGAAAGAAAGCACCCACAGTCTCAGCACCAGAGAGACAGACAGGAAGCTCTCTGGAACCTACTGGCCAGCTAGCGTGACTAATTGGTGAGCTTAGGCTCAGTAAAAGTTCCCATCTCAAAAAATACAGTGGAGAGCATCAGACTACTGACAATTGAACTCTGGCCTCCACACAAGCATACATATATCCTAATACACACATACATACACCACATATAAACACATGCAGAATGACCTCCAACGTATCTTTGTTACTGCTTAAACACTAACATTTACTTTGTGTGTACAAGTTTGTGTTTGTGTGCAAGTGTATGTGCACATGTGCAGACGAACAACCGTGGTGTCATTACTCAGGAGCTGTCCATCCTGTTTGTTGTTGTTGTTTAACTACCTGATTCTAACTATTGACTTGGAATTTCACAAGTAGGCTCAGCTGGATATCAGAGAGCTCCAGAGATGTGCCAATCTCTACCTCCTTAGCTCTGGGATTACGCTCATGTACTACCATGCTTGGCTGTGTGTGTGTGTGTGTACACTCTAGAGATCAAACTCAGGTTCTCACGCTCGCAAGGCAATTTTACTTTCCTGACATTTCTCAAAATTTCTCAAGGAAGGAAGAAAGGGATGCTATTATGATACATGTATTTAAAAATACATGAAAAATGGCAAGACATACACACACACTTATGATGGTAATTTAAATGCTTTTTGGTGACAACACATGGATAATGTACCTCATTACGAGAAAACTGTTTCAGTTACATTAAGTTATAATTATGGATCAATATATATTCAGAATTGATAGAGCAACAGAGGAAAAAAAATATATATGTTCTAGAAAAGTTATGTCAAATCCAGAGTTCATCTGGGACATATAGTAGAAATCTGTAAATACTCAAATTGAGAACTCATTCAAATCATTTTTAACATGCTATACACTGGAAGAATAAAAAAGTCAATGTAGCCGGGCGGTGGTGGCGCACGCCTTTAATCCCAGCACGCGGGAGGCAGAGGCAGGCGTATCTCTGTGAGTTCGAGGCCAGCCTGGTCTACAAAGTGAGTTCCAGGAAAGGTGCAAAACTACACAGAGAAACCCTGTCTCGGAAAACCAAAAAAAAAAAAAAAAAAAAAAAAAAAAGTCAATGTATAGTCAAACACCATTATAAACACCTATATATATGTTTCAAATTCCCTTTTTGAATGTTTGGTAAGAAATTTCTTTCTATTCAGATAATTTTGAACAATTTTGGGAGTTGGCTGGGGAAAGACTCAACCTAATATTGTTTAACTTCTTGTTATGACAGATTTCTAGACACTGCATGATCTTAATTTATACTACTATTTTTATCCATTTCAGATAAAAAGGCTCATTAAACTTCACAACCTCATAAACTGAATATAAAGGGCCATCATTTTCTTAAAGTTCAGCTGGGAGAAAATGAAGCAACATATTCAGGGAAATACTGGCCAACTTCCACTCATTCAAAAAATTCTAATTTTCTACTGCAATGTTTAAATGGATGAATGTCTATACCAAGTTGGAAAACAGCTCAATACACACAAGACTATGAACACCAGATTCCAAACTGAAGAACTGTAAAATCACTTTAAAGAAGTCTAATATAGGGCTGGAGAGATGGCTCAGAGGTTAAGAGCACTGGTTACTCTTGCAGAGGTCCTGAGTTCAATTCCCAGCAACCACATGGTGGTGGCTCACAACCATCTATAATGAGATCTGGTGCCCTTTTCTGGCGTGCAGGTATACATGCAGGCAGAACATTGTATACATAATAGATAAATAAATTAAAAAAAATACATTAAAAAAAATGAAGTCTAATATAACTGTAGACCTACTAATGCATCATCCAAGACATAATTCAGATCATCCAAGACATAATTCAGATATGCATATGTTTTCTGGTAGCCAACAGCAGTTAGTGCAGAGACTCACAGCTGGTCAAGGGGTAAAGAACAGCTGACTGCTGAGTACTCAGCTTTAAACCTAGCTTGCAAATCACCACATCCAATGTTCAGGGATACTGAGGGAAGGGGACAGAAAGAATTAAGAGATGAATAATAGGAGGAAGGCTGGGAAATACTGTCTTATGCTCACAACAAGGTCACGGCATTCAGGAAGTCATAATAGCTGTGGCTGATTGCATGGGGCATAAACAAGAATGAACCAGAAAATAAACATTACAGAGAGGTCTCATGGGGCCCTACATCATCCATGGGAGCTAATGGCAATCAATCTAGGGCTGCTGGAGGAGAGAAGTCAGCTGTCTTCAGTGACATACTGATGAGTCCACGGGATAGGCTCACACCTTTGCCCACAGTAGGGGCCATGATTAAACCGAGTGATTCTCCCAAACAAAAGCACAAGAAAACAAAAGAACAAGAAACTGGGATAGGGACTTGATGGGTGGAAGAGAGGCTTTGAAAAGGCTGAGAGGAAAACAAAAAAGGGAGGAATGAATTTCACCAGAATATACTATTTATGTGCATAAATTATTAAAGAATAAATTGTTTTAAAAACGAAATAAGACGTTTTGTAAGAAAGGCTACTTAACAGTATTAAATCACACATTTTCACTGGATACCATGCATAATTGCAGTGTATACATTATAAACATATTTCTAAACTATATATATATTTGTACACATGTGATAAGATTACTCACAGAATAAAATCAATCAAAATTATATTTTAAAATGTCTGGATATTGAAATTATTTACAAATAATAAGTTATCAATTATTTACAAATCATAAAAATACTAAATTAATTTGAGCACAAACTCATATCCTGTAGGTGTGTGTGTGTGTGTGTGTATTTTTTGAGACAGGGCCTCAAACTAGCTATGCAGTCAAGGATGACCTTGAACTCCTGATCTTCGTGCCTCTACCTTCCAAATTTTGAGATTATGATCACACGTCACCACATCTAGCACAGTATCTCTTAAAATGAAAAAGATCTTTCTGATCTCAACTAAAAAGGTAAGCTATCGAATCAAAATCACTACTCAGTGAGCCTCCTTTCCAAAAAAAAAAAAAAAAAATCATTTTCTAGAAAGGTTTTCAATAGCACTCTCAAGGAGCAATGCTTACATTCCATCCAAGTTAATAAATATTTTTATTTATTTATTTATTTATTTATTTATTTATTTGGTTTTTTGAGACAGGGTTTCTCTGTGTAGCTTTGTGCCTTTCCTAGATCTCGCTCTGTAGACCAGGCTGGCCTTGAACTCACAGAGATCCACCTGGCTCTGCCTCCCGAGTGCTGGGATTAAAGGCGTGCGCCACCAGAATATTTTTTTTTAAAAAACATAAGTTGAGAGCACTGTACAATGATTATTGGGAGGCAACTAAAAAGCAGTAAGCTCACAGGGAACACTGTATTCAGCCCACACAGTCGCCATACCAGACACTCACTTGCCAAATTAGTAAGGGTATGTTTCTTATGCTGAAAACTAAAAATAAAATTGATTTCCCAAGTAGAAGTAGGAAAGTAAGTCTCCAAAATTTATTATGAATTAACTTAATCACATAATGGACATGAAGGAGAAGAGTGGCGAGAGAGACTTGTGGCAGGTCTTTTGATGCTTACCTGATATGCCGTTCTTGCTGGTGTTCAATAAAGCTACAGATGCTGCAGAAACTCTTTTACTGCTCACAGTCTGCCCTGGTTTTCTTGAGGTACATTCTTCATTATCAATGTCCTGTACATTTAGTAGCCTTGGCTGGAAACACTGTAGTCGACATGATCTGATATTGCTTAATATTTCAGAAAGGGACAGTCTATTTTCACAAGGTTTACTGGAAGCATTGGTCCGAGAGAAATTAGAAGAAAAGTCTATAGTTTGGGAAGAGCTTGAAGAACCAGTCAGCATCTCAGGGTCTATCTGTTTCAGGACTGGGTCATGTTCTGTAGATATTCGGTCCATTATGACCCTGTAAAGCAGTAAGACACACATGTGTGTATTATATATAAAATACATAGCTGTTTCTCTATGGCTTGCCTTTCAGCTAGAAAATGAAAACAAGTAGCTTACCTTCCACCTCTGCCAATTCGCCTCCGTGCAAATCCTATACACCTTCTTGGAACTGTAAGTGTGGTGAGACAATGCTTGTACCTCAACTTATCTAGGTCTGCCAACTCTGAATTTTCACACGTATGGTTAGCTTGGTCCAAACGAGGCTGCAAAGAGAGAGAGAGCGAGCAATAAATAAATAAATAAATAAATAAATAAATAAATAAATAAATAAATAAATAAATAAATAGCTCACAGAGTAATCATGAAAGGAAGAAAAGTTAAATCATGATAAAAATAAAATGACTGAAGGTAGTATTAGGAGAACAATTAAAATTTAGATGAAAACCTAAGAAGAGTATGTTTTAATATTTATTTATACATAGGGAGTGGATGAAATTATTAACTAATTTTTTTTCAGGGGGGTGTGCTAGAGACAACTGAAAGTTGAAGTGTATGCACAGGTTAAGCTTAAGCATTCTCTTTACTTTTAAGGACTGGAGAGCCTAATTCTTGGCCTTTCCATTCTATGTATCATTCTGTTTTCTGTCTCACCACTCTGTCCTCCTCCATAGCAGTTTTACCATCCTTTATCAGCCTAACTTGAAAACAAATCCTCATCCTTCCTACATCAAGTCTACCCTCAAAAAAGCTGTCTATGTGAGCACAGCATAATGCACTCACGGCTCCTACAAACCATGTTAAAAGGGAAAAACCACCTTCACTACTCCAGAGTTATTACACTTGATGGAAAACGTTAGCACTGAAAAGTCAAGGTCATTCTCTAAACTGCACCCAAAATGGGACAGCAATGAAACACAGAGATTTCTACATGTGTCTGAAATTATCAGACAACACTGGCATGAAAGAAGTTTAAAAATTATACTTACTAGGTATATATTACACACACACACACAGACACACACACAATCAGTGAAAACCCAGAAGCTATCAAAAGTTCTGAAGCCAACTTAGACATGTGCAATTAATTTTCACAATTGTTAAAGCTATAATTAAAGCTTCAAATGAAATAATTTTTTAAAATGTTGTCTTATTTCCAGGTAAAAGATTCTGATATCCTATGAAAGAATTTGGCATCTTTCATCTACTTTTGTTGGTATTCACACACTACAGGAGGCATAAAATAAAAAATACTGATGCACTTCCCACTTTTAGACTCAGCCTAAGTTATCTTGACATGAATGATCTGTTAATTCCAGCTCACCAAAAATATCACAAAAAATAAAGTTCTTACAGCATAATACTGGCATCCTGCCCGCCTTCTGAAAGCACAGGGACCATCCGGATCATTTTCTTCTTCGGGTTCTGATGTTGGAGATGGTACCTGCATAAAACAGGTGTTCCATTTAGCAGTTATCAGGTTAACAGATCAATGTACATAAAGATCGAAAACAAAATCAGACCACAAACACATCTGCTACATCTACAGGTAGCTAATTTGCCCCAGACATTTAATAACTGTTACGTAAATATTTTCTGTGGCTATAAATCTGTATTTTTAAGATTCATTCTTGCATCTAAGTATACATGGTATTTTCTTGTTTCTGAACATAAAGGCTAGATTTAAGAATTAGTATAGTTTTAATATATATCCCATTTATATAAAGTCATAAATTGTGCACTCATAAATTCTTGATGACAGTTATGCTTCCCCTATAGGTAGTTAGTTGTATTTTTATTTAGAAACTCCTCTTTTTGTTGAAACTTCTTTCTGTAATAAAGCCAAATGCTAGGAAGAAAAGGGCATTGGATTCCTGGGAACCAGAGCCACAGAAGCTGTGAGGGGCCATGTAGGTGCTGGAAGCAAACCTAGGTCCTCTTTAAGAGCAGCAAGTGATCTCAACCACTGAGCCATCTCTCTAGCCCCTTAAATCCCTGCTTAAACCTAGCAGGTCAGAAACAAAATCAGAAGACAGAAATTTGCTAAAGTATATAAACAGATTGATTGCTGAGAGTAAGTTTAAGATCACAACAGCAGAGCAAAAGTATAAAGACTTGAGTTGCTACATTAAAAAGGATTTTGCCAGGACCAGACGCTACCAGCCAAATATCCTTATATAATCTGAAGGGGAACCCTAGGAGAGCACTGAGTCATTAGAGCACATTTTATGTCATAAATGCAGGGTAAGTGATATTATGTAAAATATACTCTGACAATCAGAGAAACTATAAATATAAATGTCCACCCTAATTGTTAAACACCATAAAAAAACTTAGTATTTAAGTTTTCGTTGTCTTACAATTTTACTTTGCAGTACATCTTTTTCTCACAAATGCCTGCTTAATCATATTTACTTGGCACGGTTTTGAACCTCACAAATCCTTTATTCCATTTTAGAGAGGAATTTTTTTTCCCTTCACATTAATTCCAAACTGGGTCACCTGGGGTAAAAGGCATTTGTTTGAGGTTCCACTATCCCTTCAATACCCCATGGAGGAGAAAGGCACAGAGAGGTGGGGTTAATTGTCCTTCTTGAGGTATCAACTCCCAAACTCAAAACTATAAAGAAATTTTAACAATTTGGTTCCTCTGCAAGTATCTACCTCTTCTAAAACAGATAAGGAGGTGATAAAGTGTCTGACAATTCTTTGCATGAAGCACTTCATTCCTTCCTAACTCTCCCTTCCTAGGGAAGGACTCCAGCATGCACAGAAAGGTAACAGCATACAGCGATAACAGAAGAAGCGGACTATAATCAGAGCAGACATTGGGCTTCTTCCCAACTACAATGTTAGTCAGCCTGGTTATAATACTCTGTTAAGGTTATGTATTCCCTTGTTCCTTGTCTATTGGACAACATGCTATCTTCCTGAAATCTACCGCTGGGGGAATTTAGAAGAGCTATAGTTATAGTAATACCTACATTATTTAGTGACACCAACGTATAGGAAAGCAGTTCTCAGTAATGTGAAAATACCAAAAAAAAAAAAATCAAAACCAATGGAAGTTGAGTAAGACCTAGTAACAGGTTCCAGAGCACAGGCAAGGCTTTCTAGGTTCTCACTAGTACTGACAGTAACCTACTCTGCAAGTTTTACATGCATTTATTTAATTGCATCATTTGCTGACTTAAGCTTTTAATAATTTCCCATTTGCCTACATCATCCCTTCCATCTTTTCCTCTCTCTTCTGTTTGACTCCAGCAATGCCAAACTGGTACATTTTCCTCTCACAATGCTGAATCTCTGCTGGGAGAGTCTCTATTTCCTCTACCTGAAAGAACTTGATAGGTTCACTGTTTATTACATTTCTCATTTCTTCAGAATGGTCATCTGATGACTGCAAAGGGTTATCCCAGACTAACTGGATAATTTTTCTGACAAATGTAATGACTGATTTCATTAAGTGGTTCTCAAGAACATATAAAATAAAGCATATTTTGTGCACTTACTAATACATATGGATGCCAGAATATCATTTGGGGGAGAAAAAGCAAGTCGGTGACAGGGTAAAAAAGTAATATAGCCACAGGAGGCACATTTTATGACCTGGATTTTAAATGGCTGCAACAATAAAAGGTTTTACAAGCAGTCTTGCTTCTAAAGTTGTATTTTTGATGTTGGCTTTTAAAAGAAAATTTATTTTAAGTAAATAAAACTATTAAACTATGACACATCTGATAGTAGATTCAAGCTGTTACTGTATTTTCTTGTGAATGCTTTATAGATCACATAGAAAGAAGAAAAACAGGTTATTGTCAGACCAGGTGATTTTTGAAAAATAATCTGATCCTTTAATATATAAAATAAAAATCTTGTTTTAAAAACAACACTGATGAAAATGACACTAAAAGAATTTTATTCTAAATACTTTGCTATGAAACTGTTGAATAGCTGACAAGGAATTTTTCACAAGTTAAAAGTTTAATTAGTTCTTCTAAGTCTTCTTTAAAATAAAATAGCTATTACCTGACAAATAAATAAAATTTGCATTAACTATAAAAACTATTATGTTGGTAGACTATGACAGAAAGTGAACTGCTGGTAAATATTGTACTTATGTTTAAATGTCTTCAAATACTGACATCTTGGACTCAGTAAAGCTATTTCTACAAGGCCATTTCACAAATAGGAAGAAGACAAAGACGCTTGTTCTTATAAAAGGGGAAACCTGAAACTATCTAACTGTCCCACAGAGAACATCTCTACAGCTGACAGAAAAGAACAGTAAATCCTGTGAGTGACAGCATGTGTGTAGACATGTATACTTATGAGATATGTAGAAATGTTTTATAACACTAAGTGAGCGAAGCAGAAGCAAGACTAAGATGCCAATTACGTTGCAAAATACAGCAAATCAAAGAGTAGGAGGACATGTGTTGGAAACAGTTTCAAACAAGCACCTGTGGAAATTCATCTTCATCTGAGCTCTGAAAGTCATATTGCTTAATGTCACTCTTATTGATCACAGGCAATGTCTCAGGAGTGGGCTGCGGAGGAGCTATCACAGCCTCTGCCACCTTAGGCTTCTTTGGGTACTTCTTCTTTTGACGAACCACGTCAGAAGCCTCTTCTTTCAAAGACAAATGATGAGGGTGCTGTTTACGTGTCGGATTTTCCCCCAAAAGGAAGAAATGAAAATCATTTTAGAAGTCATGAAAAACTATGCTGGTCTTTGAAAAACATACACTTTTCTTTAGGAGTGAATTTTAATTATTGTTTTAAGTATGAAAACTTTATTATGGTCAGAAACTGAAACATGATTTAGATTTACTTTCTGTAATTTATAATGAAAAATAATTATGGTGTTTAAGTTTGGTTTTTATGAATAGTTAAACTATAATTTTTAGATTGTTGTATTATCATACCATTCAGTATTTTAAAGTATTTAAATTTAATTCTTAGTTAAATCCACTGTGCTGATGAACAAAATTCATTATTTTAAAACATAACTGAATTAGATCACAAACTTATTAATTTAGTTAGTTCTATACTTATTTCAAATTTTAAAAAATGTCTACATGTGGTATCTTTTGAGAAAAATAATATGAGCTAGACAAACACCTTCATTTTTTTGCAACATATAATTATTGCCTTGACTGAACAATAATCAAATGGTTCTCTAGTACCCCAGGGTTCTGTGGAGTCCATCTGGCAAAGGGGCTGACTGCAGAGTTGGGCCCCTCCTCCTTTCCACAAAGCAGAGACCTGTTTCTATTTTATATACTGGTTGGTATTGCTTTTGATAAAAGGAGAATTGAGACTTTAAAAAAGTGCTGGAAATGACTGTTCTGAGCAACAAAGTAAAAACAATATTAAAAGTGTAAAGTTAATAAGGAAACTAGATAATGAATCATGTAGCCAAAACATTAAAATTACCTTAGAATGAGAAACAGTGCATACAACAGAAACGCTGTTTGAGGGACAGATCATACTTAGTGAAATATAAGCTACTTGATAGAGATGGATAATTGGGTATAAACTATTAGATCAAAAGGAAAACTCCAAATTCTCAGCAATTTTCTATGTTTTAAGGTGGGAAGAATGAAAATTACATATAGTAACTATGTGTGTAGGGTAAGACAATAATGTGTTACACTGTATCTCTAAAAACAATAGTTAGGCTATTTTTATTGACTTAGATAAGACCTAAAAATAAAGTAAGATTCAATGTAATTCTATCAATCATTATAGGTTAAAATTTTATATTCTAAAATTTTATGTAATGATACTCTTAGGAAAAGCTCTGACTGATACAAAGTGTATTGATTAAAAAGTAGTTTTCACAGTGACATTTGTTGTGCTGATAACTTTTTTTTTGGCTCTCTTTGAGATTGATTCAAAGGGAATCGGGTGGGTGGGCTAGATGCCTGTGATTAATAAGAACCTGCTGGTTGAACTGACATGCATTGAATGAGGAGGAGTCATACTGCTCCACATTCTTCCTTGGTGTTTAAAAATGAACCCATGAAAAACAATGACATTTTTAAAGATGAATTTTCCACAAACACCCCAAGTCACTTATAAAATCTTGCTGCAGGCAAGCCTCTACTTACTGTTTAGATGCTTCAGGTCAATGCTTATTTAAAGCTAAACTTCTTAAAATGAAAGGCTCTATGAAGTTTTACATACCCAAATTAAATAGTACTTGAAAACAGCAGATGAGCATTAAATAAAAAGCCTTTTTTAACCTAAAAATAAAGTGTTCATCAAGGCTAGCTCTTTTACTGGGAATAAACCATGTTCTAGAATACAGAGGACTTTCTAAAGTCAATAAAGGTATGTAACTGGCAAATGCTGGTTCTGGCAATGACCCTGTTCTCTAGAGAAGCAGACAGCACATCAAAACAATGCATTTTGGGTGACATGAACTCAAACTGTAATGTGACACTTACTAGCTATGATCTAGAAGTCACAGAGGTAGAGTTCTTGAGGGGACTAATGGGTCAGCTGTATATAAAAACACCCATGAAAGCAGTGGCATGATAATTAAAAAAACAAACAAACCAACCCATGCTATTTACTGTCTTCCTTTGCCACATTATGTAATCAATATTACCACCCATGATTCTCTCCAAAGAATTATTTACCTTAGTTTTACATTCTTGAACTTTGTGATGGTTTCCATTATGAAGAGTTGCTGGTGTGGCATATAACTCTTTTTCTGATCTATTAACTTTCACTTCATTAAGGATTTCACCCCCATAATCTCCCAGATGATATCTTGAAAAGATAATGAAGTATAAGAAAATAAAGCAGAGTTTAATGAAAGAAAAATATATTAAAAACTATGACATTTTAAGTAACTGAATGAGCAAAAGAGAACTATCAATTTTGGGGGGTGGGAAGAGATGAGACAGAGCCTCAAGTGTGCAAGTAGCCTCAAACTTGCTTCAACTCCTGATCCTCCTGGGTCAACCTCAGCTGCTAAAATTACAGGCATGTGCCACCAAGCCTAGCTTTAGGATAGCAGATTATTGTTAAAGAGCAAAGTTACAGAAACAAACAAGTTCATATTTGAGATTCAGTTAAAAACACAACAAACAAGAAACTTGAGAAATGACTAAGACATATAATACATGACTTTCTCACCTAATGTATTTTAGTAAGCACTGGGACTATTGCTTAGAATGTTTATTTCAGCATCACACAAAATTCCCTAACACCTAATGGAACTTCAGTCTATTTAATTATGCAGGAGAATACTTCGTAGGTCCTAATTCTTAAGAATAGAAACAGGAAATTTCGCCTTTCAACCATTCATTTCCTTTAAACAGTGTTTAAGAAAAACTAATACAGAGAAATGGGCAGGATAATCCCTAGGTTTTGTTAAGAAAAGCACAAAGACTCTGACAATATCTAAAAAGATCAATTCTCTATACCAAAATGCCCCCAAATGAACTATAAACCATACTAATCTAATTTTAAAAACAACTAGTAACTACAAATCTTAAAAGGCAGAAATGAAATTCTACTATATCATCGCTATCTACGGTCACAAAGCCTGGCTATCATGGCCCTAGTACAAACAGGGGTAATGGTACCTTTTCTCCACGACTTCCAATGTTAAGTGCAATAATTCCCTTTTGGTTTTCTCTCTTCTCTTAATCATTTCCAAAATCGTTATGGCTCTGCTGAACTCCCGCCTTAGCTTCAGCATCTTTTCATAAGAGGCTTCATCATTCTTACGGTTCTTTTGAAATAATAATTTTAAAGAATAATGAAATTATCCATGTTTCCAGTTTCATTTAACAAGCTCTTACTAAATCTCAATTATCCCATAACTTTTAAATTATTAAAATAAACAAATAGCAAACCCAAACAAACCCAAATAGCAACTCCACAAGAACTTACCTGTTTAACTTTGAAAACTTAAGTACAAGCAATGTTCAGAAAAATAAAAATGTTGATAACTAATGGCACAGAAAGAATAATTCCAATGTAGAAAAAATCCAACTGACATAAAACATAGCATATAAAAATTATAAAGTCCTTCTACTGTAGTAATATGCTACCAAATGATAAAAATAGTCTTACCAAGATCTAAAAAGTAGCCCACATGAGCATCTAACCATGTATCTACCCATCTAAATCTGTAGGGGGGAGCTAAAAGGTTCACAGCAATATAATAATGCTGTGGGATGGTCTTTCTGTATGCTGTGAAAATGTGTTGCTACCATTGGTTAATAAAGAAGCTGCTATGGCCTATGGTAAGACAGAATAGTGCCAGGTGGGGAATCCAAGCAGAGACAAGGAGAAGAAAGTAAGAGTCAGGAGATGCTGAGAGCCGCCCAGGGAAGCAAGATGTAATGGAACACAGGCAACACCACAAGCCAGTGGCAATACATAGATTAACAGAAATGGGTTAATTTAAGTTGTAGGAGCTAGTTAATGATAAGCCTGAGCCATACGCCGAAGTTTGTAATTAATATAAGCCTCTGTGTGTTTACTTGGGACTGAGTGGCTGTGGGACACAGGAAAACTTTTGGCTATACAATATAATCAAGAACAATGACAAAATTTCACTTCCAGCAACTCAGAAAACTGAAAATAGAATACTGAACACCTAAAGAAATGGGATTCTCATGCTTCAAGGTATACCTCATTGAAAGGGATGAAAGAGGTCTAGCAAAAACTTTAGACTTCAGAATATTGCTAACTTCTTACCTATAAGCATAAAACATAACTTCAACTAAAAGATGGCTTTGTTGTAATAAGCAGCATTCAAAAGACTATAAAATCACCAATGATGTGTGCTTTAAATGTCCCCATAGAGTCTAATTTATACAGAGCCACATTTAAACAAAGACCTCTAATACTCCTCAACTGGCAGACAGACCTATACTTTAAGCAATCTTTTCATTCTTAACAATTGGATATATTAGAAAAAATCTATTCTAATATAATCTAAAGGTAGTTTGCAGAACACAGTTTTAAGCAATTTTGGAGAGTAAACAGGAAACAATAACTTGTAACTGAAAAAAATTAACATGATCAACAGCAAACATTAAAGTGTCTACTATTCTGCTAATACTATATGTGCTTCCCAGATATGTGTATACATATCAACACATGTAAGAGACAAAGAATCAAAAGATAAATATTCATGAGGCCATATCCACCTAAATTACTCTTCCTAACCTTTTCTTTCCTCTGCTGTGCCCCTTCTACTCTTCAAAAATTTATTTTGAAATAATTTCAGACATACAAAGTTACAAAAATAGCACAAATAATACTTTCCATGGATATTTAACCAGATCTCCCAAAGGTTTAACATTTAAGTAGCTTTTTATCTCCAGTTAGGTGTATAAATATACATAATATTTACAGTATTTTCCAAATTTGAGATGAACAAACATCCCTTAATATTGTAATCTGCTTTTACAAAAACAATGATGTTTTCATATAATCACAACACAGTGATCAAAATCTGGAAACTAAGATCAATAGAATATTAGTGAGACTATTTTTATTTTAAAAATTAATTTTTTTTGCAAGTCTGACTCAGGATTAAACACTGTTTTTTGTTGTTATACTTCTAATACCTCATTATTTGGAAAATTTCCATTTTTCTGTGATCACCATGATCCCCTTTTTTAAAATGGAGAATATTTATTTTTGTAGTGTATTCCTCAATTTGAGTTTCACTGATTTTTCCCATGATTACATTCAGGTTGTATGTTTTTGGCACAACTACTACAGAAATGATGTTGACTCTGTCTCACACCCTATCAAGAGTTAGATACCACAATATGTCCTATTATTGCTGATTATTCAATTAAGATGGTGTCTGTCAGGTTTACTTATTAAAATATTCTTTTCCCTTTTAAATTAACCTAATATGTTGTATAATTACATAAGCATTGTGTGTCCTTAAAATTTCCCTCATTAGTTTAATGTTCAATGGTTCTTTCACATGAAATAATTATTAGTATTGTGGCTGCCAAATGGTAAAGTTTAAACTGTTTCTGTTGATTTTTTTTTAAAAGTTTTGATATCTACAGAGAAAGTTGTAATGAATGGATAAAGAAAATGTACATATACATAGTAGAAACTTTTTTAGCTATAAAAATGAAATCATATTTAAAAGAAAATAGATAAAATTGGAGATCAATATGTTAAACAAAATAAGCCAAGATTCAGAAAGACAAATACTACATTTTTTCCCATGTGTAGAATCTAGATTTAAATTTGTGTGTGCACAGATGTATATATGTGTGGTTATGAAAACAGAAAGAGGATGAACAGATAGATCTTGGAGGGGGTGGTAATACATGAGACACGAGGCATAAGGGAAGACTGTGGTGGTTTGAAAGCAAATGGCCCCCAAAGGAAGTGGCACTATTAGGTATGGCCTTGGAGGAAGTGTGTCATCGTGGAGGTGACTTTGAGGTGTCTTGCTCAAGCTTCTCTCAGTGTGACTGTCAGCCAACTTCCTGTTGCCTGCAAAATGTAGGACTCTTAATTCCTCCAGCAGCACATCTGCCTGCATGCCACCATGCTTCCTGCCATGAGGATAATGGACTGGACCTCTGAAACTGTAAGTGAACCCCCTCAATGAAATGTTTTTCTTATAAGAGTTGCTGTGGTCATGGTATATCTTCACAACAAGAATAATCCTAACTACGACAATCTGCAGGTGTCAAGAGGACCAGCAGGTGGAGAACAGTGTTAGGAATGGGGGAGATAGTATAAAGACATACATGAAACTTATGTTTGACTTAAAAACATTCACATGTTTCCAGTCTCTGTCTTAATCTCCCTTTTAAGTAAGTATGGGCTCATGGGCTATTCTGTGAGCTATGATTCATTACTCTCATTATTTTGATGCTTAAACTTCCCCAGCTCCCTTCAGGTTGGCTCCTGTGACCTACTATGGCTCCAATGTTTTCATTTTCTTGCACAGCAGAATCCTTCTCTCAGGTTTATCTTTATACTCCATCACCATTAAAAACAATAGTTCACACTGATACTATTTCTATTCTCTTCAATTGGCATTTCTCTCTAGTTTCTAACTCTTAACCCTTTCTGTAACTGTCCCTGCATGAGGCCAGCTTATGTTGCTTTAAAGATTTTTTCATTTATGCTTTATTTTATCTTAATGGTATGTGTGTGTGCAGTTATGTGTACCATGAGTGCAAGTGCCGACAGAAGCCACATGTGTTGAGTTAGCCTGGAGCTGAAGTTACAGAAGTTGTGAACTGTAAACCAAACTTAGGTCTTCTCCAAGAACATCTTTTCCAATATGCTCTAACTGCTCCATCCCTCCAGCTCTTCAGGATTAACTCTTCTTACTGCAGCTATATATTAGACTTCTGTACCTACCATCAAATCCCTAGGGAAGTGATTTTCAAACTACTGTCATTTGGAGTCAACTGCAGATCTTTTTGTAATGGAAGATGATTCACAGGTGACTGATGTGCACAGGCAGAACTGTGAACCTGGGAGTTTCCCTTCCCACCCAATTACATTTTCTGAGTCAGAGGTAGACAGATGGCACAGGCAATAAATAAGACTGTATCTATGTAGTTAGCATATTAAATACACATGCTGATTAGGACTTTCTAACCAGTACATTCAGATAAGATCATCTGGTGTAAAAATGTCCTAAAGTACTTATTAATATCCAAGTTAATTTTAGTTCAGTGAGTTATAGTTAAATTCTAGACTGCCCTGCAAACACTGCCATGCAAACAGTAGTCCTTCTGGCCTCTACACAAGCTCTAAGTGTTTTTAAGTTTAATGAGGCAAAGAAAGGAATCAAGGCCTCGTTACCAGCAGTATTATCCCTATATGCCGCATCCTGCCCACCTCCTCTCTACCTAGTGTGTGGCATGATCTGTGGAGCACTTTCCCATCTTTCTCATTTTGAGACATAATATGCATTTGTTAATAGCACACAGTGCATTGCAGGGATAATCCATCTGGTCTAAAATAGGAGAGAAGAATGAAAAACAAAGAGTACTGAAAAGGAAAATGCAGTACCCTGCAGAGGAAAATGAAAATAATGAGCTAGACAAAAGACAAGAAGCAACATCAGGAAAAATTGGTATTGGTGATTGACATGCCTAATTTAAGAAACAGTTACTAGCAATACATTGCACAATACATTGCCAAAAAAGAATAAAGTATACTTTTACATCCAGAATGTCACTTATATGCAAATAAATCATCAATTTCAAGGATTTTACACTAAAGGAAGCACAATACTACTTTCTTTGCAGAAAAGATTACTAACGGTCATGTTTATTATGTAACCCGAATGATGACACTGCTTTTAAAAGGCAACTGGTACTTCAGATTTTTGATACTGACAAGTCTCTTTCTTCCCAGCCAGTCCATATGTGAACACAGTTACCGTGTTCACAAACTTAGTTCATCTTAAAAAGTCTTTTCTAACTAAGATGTTATAACCTCAAAATCCTTAGCTCTTCTCAGTTAAGACTGGGGTGCTAAACTGAGAAATAGGTCTGTGCTAGTGACAGCCATATATTCTTGGGAAATCCATCCTCTTATGTTTAGGAAAATCACATTCATAATAAAAACTCTAGTTATTAACTAGTAGGAGGGTTTTTCCTAAAATATACAAATCCCTGCATCTGCTGTATTTCACAGCTGTTATGTTAACAGCTGATGAAGATAAGCTTTCAATGTTAGCAGAAACAAGAATCCACAGAAAATGCTTTGTTCCAAATTATAATTCTTCAGTTTTTATCTTAAGTGTTCCTGTTTTCTTGTGCAGTTAACAGAATATGATACCATGTGTAGTATTTACTGTTCCTTATGATAAATGCAAGCCAGTGAACAATCTCCTGAAACAATACTTCCATTTTATTCTATATCATATCATTCCACAGTATGAAAATTTATTTCTCTTAAATTCTGATGCACACTTCTGGAATTCAGATGTAGACATGTCTGTCAATTTGAAATCTGACACAACTGACAATTAAGAAGTTGAGAAAAAGATGCCATTGTTACTTTTGGTAATTTCCAGAACAGGTTTGAAAAAGAACTCTTCCTTACTTCCTACAATCCCAAAACTCAGCAGCAACAAGACCATTTTCACTTGCAAGAACAAGACTACCATTTCAAAACTCTTCTGTAACCAAGGAAAAGTAGTGTTCAGATTCTCAGCTTCTCAAATGAAGTGATTCATGAGTGCATGTATAGTTCATTGAGGAACTCAAAACCTGCAAGTAGATAAGCACACACAACTCTTCCTATGGCTACAACTGGAAGTCTAGGGCAAGCATAACAAATACTGTAAACACATGGTGAAAAGATCAACTGAAAAGTAGGCTTTCAGTCATCAGCATCACTGTGTTCAAATGATGAATGGCAGTAAACACTATCAAGCCACATTCAATTAAATACAATGCAGACATTACCTTCCGAGTCTGCATTTTCTCTGTTCTCCTCCGAAACGCAACGTAAGGATCATTGTTGGTAGAGCCATCTCTTTTCTCTTGCTTAATCTGGGGGATGAGGGATGGCCCCCTGCAGTTTTTCCGTTTTCTCACCCAGTAGTCATATACAGCTTTAATAAGGTAATCGTCTTCATTTAGCAGCAGTTTTGCCTCTTGAAGTGTTACAAGCTAAACAGAAAGCACAAGATGTCACCAAGGGCAATGTCGACAACAAAGTCAGGTTAAACTACAGCAACTGGAGAAAATGTGATTCATTTAAGTAATTACAATTAGATATTGGGGTGGCTGTGAAAACATAATTCTATTCAACCTAACAAAAAGACTCATAAGTTGGGATGTTATTTAAAAAAATTAGTATTTTGCCCAGGGAGGTAGTGGCTCCACTATTTAAAATATTTGATAAGGGCCTGGGGAGATGGGGTTCAGTGAAGAACTACAACTAAAAAGATGGAGAAAGAAAGAAAGCAGGTGTCAACCTCTGGACTACACACACCCACACATATACTCACAGAAATACACACTCTCACATACACACACACACACACACACACACACACACACACATATACACATACATGTAAATATTTAATTAAGTTGGACGAGTGATACCTGGAAAGACTACTATTGATACGTCTTGTGTAAATGTTGGAAAAGAAGATACCTAGAAGCCTTAAAATTTTCTGATATTAGAAGATTCTACTATATTGAAGTTTGCTAGTTTCAAGTTTATTAGTATCTACTGTTTGGTTTTCAGCAGAAATTAGAAGATATGAATTTCTTTTTATCCCCCTTCAAAATATACTATAACTCACTATGACTATTTTGAAACTGATAAATAAAAGGGCAGATTTCAACATTATGCAATTTTGAATCCTTTGTATGAATTACATATGAAAGTACCCTAATAATTGAGCTGGCTAAATGCTAGGAAATTCTTGTTCTCAACACTCTTTGGTTTAAGATACGGTTATAATGTTGATGTATCTCAAAATAAAATGTATAAAAATTTGCTTAATCATATACACTGCCTTGCTCCTTAAGAAAACCAGACCAGTCACCTACTTTTCAGCAGGAGGGGGTGTCAGTTACTTACAATGAACTTGAAATTAGAAAAAGATCACGTCATTTTAAGGCTGGGAAGCCTTGCTGAAGTAATGCCACCCAAGCCACATTAGAGGAGTCCCTTTTCACAAGTTGAGATAGAACCTACGACACGTTCCCTAGAAATCAGAAATAGCTGGGCGGTGGTGGCACTCGCCTTTAATCCCAGCACTCAGAGGAGGCAGAGCCAGGTGGATCTCTGTGAGTTTGAGGCCAGCCTTGTCTACAGAGTGAGCTCCAGGACAGGCAACAAAACTACATAGAGAAACCCTGTCTCGAAGAACAATAAATAAATAAATAAATAAATAAATAAATAAATAAATAAATAAATAAATAAATAAATCAGAAATAAGCAGGAAGTTTTCTCACTAATATTATACATTTATCTATATGTTACATAAAATAATCTGAAAAAGACACAACTCAACAAATAAATTTCTCATGGGAGTTCCTGTGTTGACGTAACTTTACAGAATAAATGTACTGAGTGAGCACTGGGCTTCCCAAATTTATATAGTGACTTTTTGGGTTGATTAACTGGTCTATTATAATTTGGCTGCCCTACCATACACACACACACACACACACACACACACACACACACACACACACACCTTCCTATTGCTACAACTGGAAGTCTAAACTAATTATGATCAGATTGCTAGGACAGGAAAACAAATACTGTAAACACATGGTCAAAAGATTAACTGAAGAGAAGGCTTTCAGCAGGTCATCAATGTCACTATGTTCAAATGACTAATGACAGTAAACACTACCAAGCTGCATTCAGTCAAACCATTAAAACCTTGCTGCATCATGATCTTTTTCTAATTTAGAGTTCATTGTAAGCAACTGACACCTCCATTACATCCTGCTAAACAGCTAATTGACTGGTCTGATCTTCTCAAGGAGCAAGGCAGTGTATATGATTAAGCAAATTTTTATACATCTTATTTTGAGGTAATCAGCATTATGCTGGCTGAATTCATAAAGGAGAAACAAACCCCTTAATGCCTATGTCAGAGCTCTTAAGGAAAGCATTTGTCACAGACCTGACAGTATCTTGAACCAGGGGAGTGCTGAGAACAAGAAGCCAGCCCGAGTACTGGGTTTACTTTTATATCGGTAATTCATACAAGGAAGAGAATATACTGATAATTCAACTCGTGCATTCTAGGACACGTGACAACTGAGTATAAAAAAGGACTAGTATTTCTAAACACGATTCTAAACACACAATTTTAAAAATTACGCCTACTTAACTTGTATGAGTGTATGTAAATGCAGGCCTGCACATGCCACGGCTCCTGTGTGGAGGCAGAGGACACTTTTCAGGAGTAGATTCTCGATTTCCATCTTGTTGGGGCAGGGTCTTGTTTCTGCTGCTGCACTGTGAATTCTAAATTAACTAACATGTGAGCTTCTAAGTTATTTCCTATCTCTATTTACCTACCACCCTATGAGTACCAGGATTACAGGTTTAGGCCACTGCATCCGACTTTTTGAACAAGTTCTGAGAACTGAATTCAGGCCATCAGGCTTGTTTCTTTTACCTGCTAGCTATCTCCCTGACCCTCTAAACACGATCTTATGTAGCTTCAAATTATTAAAAGTTCTTGGAATGGTAATATAGATTCCTAAAGTCTACAAGAACAGGACTAGAACAAGAACTGAGCTTTCTGTCCCATTTCTTCCTTGCATATCCATGTGTCCTTGGGAGAGTGTAGTAGGTGAACTCAGGCCCTAATGCCGATTTGGCGAGCGCTCATCTACTGACCTACACTGTTAGTCCAGAACAGACTTCCTGAAGCTTATAAAATCCTACCTCCTACTGACAGTGTCCCAGCATCACTGGCAGTTCTCGTGTTCTGGGAGGCCAGGAGAAACGATGCTGTGCCATGCTGTGTGCATGCCAGCTGTTGGATCATTATGTTGCTGATGCTATTTTGCGATCTTTGCTAATTAAATCAAGAACTTAGTCTAATCTTAGAGTGAGGAGAACAAGAGCTCTTTTCCAGTCAGGCAGACCAATAGTGAGATTCTTATGCCACACTACACTGTGACTACTTCCTATGCTCCCGCATGCGCCAGAGGACTAAATCACCTCCGTTTATCCCTCCTTTCTGGTGCTTTTTTTTTTTTTTTGGTTTTTCAAGACAGGGTTTCTCTGTGTAGCTTTGCGCCTTTCCTGGAACTCGCTTGGTAGAACTCGCTTGGTAGCCCAGGCTGGCCTCGAACTCACAGAGATCCGCCTGCCTCTGCCTCCCGAGTGCTGGGATTAAAGGCGTGCGCCACCACCGCCTGGCTTCTGGTGCTCTTTTTACAGCTTGCAATGTTTATTTTTTTTTTTGTCGTCTTTTTAAATATCCTATATTACAACTAACAATTTAACACACAATTTATAGTTAAACATTCTGACATTTTTCCAATGTCAGCTATATTTTCCAAAAATCTATAAAAATCAACCCCCCCTGACACATATTTATGCTTGTTTGTTTATGTGTAGTCCTGGTTTACAGTCTGCCTCAGCTCCTCACTGCTGCTATTACAGGTAGGCACAATTATGCTGGGCTTTTCTACCACGATGAAATAATTTCTAAAAACCTGTCACTTAGCATGCATTTTATTCACTAAAAAGCAGTGGAAGCCAGCAGTGATTGGCGAAAAGGTCTGTAGTAAATGTGTTACTTCTGAGACATTTCTGAGCTGCTTGGTCACCTGGGCATCAAGAGACAGGGAGGAAACTCCTTACCACTGGGCTTTCTTTCCTGACCACTACAAGCTCTGCTGTATCAAGGACCATTTAGTTTGCTGACAGACTTTAAAAACGTAAGGCCCTGCAATTTCAATGTATTTTGAAAAGACAAATTACAAAAGAAAATTAAAGGTTTTTTTCTTCTTTTTTTTTAACCGAAGTCAAATGGGCAAAAAGGAAATATCATCAGCTCAGCATTAGTTCCGATTGGAGAGAAAGGGAAAATAAACTAAGATAAACTGTCTAGCTAAAGAAACTCACAAAATGGAAATGAAAGCAAGACAAACACACAGCTGAAAGAGAATGGGAATTTAGGACAGAGGACTGGTGAAATGAGACCCAGGCAGAGTACTACAGCAACTCTTCCTCTGGGAGAGCTTGCATTTCTTCTCTGTGAGTGGGACTCTGCTACAGACCGGCTTTGTCTTCCTTTTCTTCTTCCAAATCACAGTCATCATCGATATGACATTGAAAGTGTTAAATGGGACTTTTCCACCTTATGTTCTCCAAGAATGAGGAACAACAGTTGGTTTACAATGGGCAGAGTGAAGGGGTGACATGAGTGTACGTAGATAACACAACAAACATTTTTCACTTATCAGATGACTCCAAATGTACAATACCACACAATTATGGAAAGCCAATGTGAGGAAAAAATACCAGCATTTAGTTAAGTAGAACTATATACCTTAACACACTGAGTATTCTACAAGTATAAAAATGAAGAAAAAGCATTATTTTTATCGAGGGCCCAGAAAATGGAAAAGGTCTTCAAACCACAGTAATGAAGATCTGATGGAACCACAACGTCTGAGACAGAATCCCTGGGAAAGCATTGCAACACCAGCCATGTACTCTTTTTCAAAGGACATGTGTCCAAATGAAAAAGACTTGCATTTCAATTCTAAGCCTATTAATGCTACAGCTAAAGAACTTAATATGCTCTTTGTTCATAGGAAACGAAAACTAATCCATTAAAATATACGATTGCCAGGCCTAGTGGCAAATACCTGCAATCTCAACAGTTAGGAGGTAGAGGCATGAGGATTAGGAGCTCCAGGCTAGCCTGATCTACATGAAAGCCTGTCTTAAAACAAAATAAAACATACACCCCAACTAGCCAAACAAACAAATCACACTATTCCACTTATCTCCATATTTGAGATAACTACTAAAGAAACATCGGTGTAATCCATTCTTTCATTCCAAGCTTTCACTATAGTTTTCATTTAGGAAAAATTTTCTCCTAGCCACATACTGATAAGATTGCTGTTGTGTTAAAACCAACCTCTTCAGCAATGTGAACAACACTGGTTTTCCAGCACTACAAAGTTAAAACAAACCTGGGTATAATAACACTTGGAGCTGTAGTGGAAATTATAAACACTAAATTTGAGTTATTTTAAAAACTGGATTACTTGGGGGCTGCACAATGGCTCTGCAGTTAACAATATGTGTTGCTCTGCTGTGGAGCCTGGTTTGTTTGCCAACGCTGACATGGTGGATCATAACCATCCCTAAGTCCAGTTCCAGGTGATCCACTATTCTCTTACATCTGCAGGCACCAGGCATGCATATGGTGCACATACAAACACGCAAGCAATACTCTGTGCTCATACAATTTTAAAACTCTAAAAGAAATTTAGAGTCTCTTTCATTGATTTGATAACATACATGTACTAAAAATATCACACCATACAGTGTGACTATTTAAAAACTACTTTTTGACAGCCAAAGAGAGGACCAGACAACAAAATAGCTCTTTTATCAACATATTTTTCTTGAAAAAGAACTATTTAACTATTAATGATGCTCTAGGAATCTTCCCAGGAAGATGCCAGAGCTCTAGCTTCCCTTCTATTTCTGATCTCATAGACTCTGGCAGGAATCTAGCATCAAAAAAATAGAACTGACGCACATCCCTGAACTTCAGTACAGATTTTGGCTAAGTGGAAGGAGCAGGATAGAAGCTAGTATGGCTACTTTTACAGGATGTGATGATGATGGATTTTAATCAGCTGTAAAATATTTAGTAAAGAACCATCAGACTGGGGTTTAGACTATGTTTACTAAAACCACAGTATTAGAAATGTAGACGCAGAAGGAACAGGGAAGATATATAAAACGGCATAGGGCATTGGGGGTCCAGGGAGTTGTATATCTGGAGTCAGGTGGAAGACAGTCTTTAGCAAAAACCATCTACTAATTTTTTTCTCTTTCTTAAGGAAAGTTTTTAATAAAATAGCAACTAGCAGAATGGAAGTCCAGATGAGAGACAATAAAAATGGAAGAGGTGGAAAAGACAGTATCACTTCAAAACAAAATTGCTGGTTTCATTTAGGGTATACTTGGCTGTGGATGGTTATAAAAAAGCCAATCATTAAGTACAATGCTGGTCACCTGGATGAAAAATGATGCCCTTAATTAAGAAAGAAAGGGAGAACTGAAGAATGGATAAGGGGTCTGAAAATGATGAATTTGAAGATTCTGCTATGTTAGAAATGTTCTAGAGAAATAGTTCCTGGAGCTTAGCAGATAGAGACAGAACTTGAGGGCCAGCAAGAAGCTGATGGGAACTTAAGATAAAAGAGTGTGAGCTGAGGATAGGACACCAAAGTGAGTACTAACACACTTGACAGAAAAGGCAATGGAAAAAGAGAAAACGAAATCATCAAATGTGGCCAACATCACCTAATATAATACAGGGAAAGATATTGATGTGAACCTCCTTCAACATGGGTTGAAGAGGCTCCTGGATGACAATCTGGAGACTACTAGGAACTTAAAGAATTCAGGACTGTGAGTAAAAGTTTATGGTAAATGTAGGAGACACTAAGTATTTCAAATTATCTTTTCAAAATTTATATATGACAAAAAGGGAAAGACGAGGTGGAAGTTTGTTGAAAAAGATGAGATTAAACAAAAAGGTTATCTTGGAAAAAAAGATCCATGGATACTTTCTTGAGAAGACAGACTTAAGAGATGTAAGAAAAGAGAAGTAAAAATGAGATAAGCAAGAAATATGTAGTTATACAATCAAATCGGGAAGGGCTGGGTATAAAAGAAGATAAAGGAGGTATGTAAGTAGAAAGGCAGGAAACTTCAATTCATGGGTGGTGGGTCTCTGTTTCCCTCACATACTGACTGTCAGAAGCATTCTGTTTGGGACAGAAGTGACAGAAGGCAAGAAGGAAAGAGTCTTTCTAGGGAAGGTGTGCTAAGTGGAGAGCAGTGTTAATAAGCATGTGAAAATCAGGTGTTAGTTAAAGGAGGTAACAGGCTTTATAAGGGAAAACATTAAAAATGATTCTAGAAAATGATTACTTTAAAAAATTGGGCATAATTCACACACTAGCAATACCAACACTCAGCAAGTAAAGCAGGGGGAACTACAGTGATTTTAAGGCCAGCCTAAAATACATAGGTATATATGAAAAAAGAGAATAGCCTTCTGTTTTACAAAGTATTTTATTAAGGTATTCATACTGAGAGGAAAGTCAAATAAAGAGAATGCCATTTAAGGCAGCTTGTGTCAAAACAACAACAAACCATTTTCACTTAGAAATGACTGCAAAGAAGCTTGCAAGAATAAACCATTTCAAAGAACACCTGCGTACTTTTCAGACCTAGACTCATCCATGTTATCTTTAATACTTTTATCTAAACTACCAACAATTTATAATTTTGTCAAGTGATTAAAAAACGATCCTATCATTTTCCCCTTTCCAGTAAGAGGTGCAATCTAAGTTCAGGCATTAGAATTAGCTGTCATGACTGAAAAAAAAATAATTAAAAAAAAAAAAAAAAGATTAGTTGGGTTTGGGTAGTCACTGCTAAGACATGTTAAGATCATCCAGGATGGGACAGTTAATTTAGTCTTAGAAGGGTTTTAAACTTGAAGGGTCTTGATGGAGATGCCAAGATGTTTTATGAGAAAAGGGAGAAAAAAAAAATCCTGAAGTCCATCAAAGAAGTCAAGGGCAGAGGTACATGGCTTATTATATCCATTAAAACCAGTACTGAAGTGATTTTACCCCCAAACGCACAGAGCATGAATACTGAGAATAAAATTTCAACAGATCAGCTGCCGCCAACCCGAGCTACAGTAAGCTCCAGAACAGCCTGGGAAACAAGGGGAGAGGCCTTGCCACAAAGGAAGGAAACAACACACACAGTTCAGAGAGAGCAAACTGGAAGGGACAAAGCTGTCGCACAACACTGGAAAGAGTGTTAAGAAAAGAGGAGAGCTTAGTAGTAGGGAAATTTCTTAGTGGACACAGGCCGTGGGATCCATGTCTAGCATCACAGAGAGAAAAAGGACAGGTGAACACAGAAATAAGCAATAGACAGAGACTGACAGAAACCACAGCATTTGCTAACAGTTCTCAAAAATGACTTCAGTGCACTGATCTCCAGAACGACAGGGGCAGAAACTTTGCCTGTCTTTTTAAGTTTTTCCTCTATTAACCTAACAAATACTAGTTTACTACAAACTCAATCCTCTGCCCTGTGATGCCATGCTAGCCCCCCAAAGGAAAAACAGGAATGAATGGAGTGGGGAGTTAGGAGGACAGCTAGCCTTTTGGGGTCTGCAAATCCTTAGTTCTGCTAACAGATCATATCACAGTCCTCTGATGACAGCTCTGCCATTAGCTCTCTGTGCTTTCAAGGAGGTGCTGCCATATGCCCTCTGTTCAGCAACTCCTCTGAAGGCCTAGAATCTCATTCCTAAGCAAAGAGGAAACAAGATGGCACTGAGCATATGTGCATAGTGAACTGCCAGGTGTGTGCCTTTGTTTATTTATTCTGTTCCTACTTGAATAATAAGCTGCACAAAGGTAGAGCTTGTTCATGTCTCATTCAATGTCATCATCTATTTGTTTGCCTAGACACTAAGCAAGTAACCCATTCAACAGAGAACAGAAGACTTTTGATGCTATGATCTCAGCCATACCAAGTGAATTTCTAAGCCATTATAGAAAATAGAATAAATTCTAAAAGACTAGTCCAGCCTAGATTTGCTGGGAATATTTGTATATAAATGGACCCCAGAAACTGTTTGATACCTGTGGATATAAACTCAGGGCAACTGTGAACACAAACTGTGACCACCTTTTAAAACATTGTCTCACATTTCCCAGGTTAGTCTTAAATTGGCCATGCTGTCAATCCTTGAACCTATAATACTTCTGACTACCTCTGAAAAGCTGGCATTACAGGCACATGCCACCACACATGGTTATATGGCAGTGTTAGGGATCAAATTCGAGGCCTTGAGCATGCTTGGTAAGCACTTTACCAACTGAGTTTTAGCTCCAGCCCCAAAGTATGTTTCTTTTGATAGAACTCTGGGTATTATTTTCAGTCAAAACAAGTAATCAAAGCCAAGTAATTTTCTAATGGAAAGGCTTTGAAAATGTTCTGAAGCGCTGGTAATACCTTACAGCAGCGGTTCTCAACCTTCCTAATACTGTGACCCTTTAATACAGTTCCTCATGTTGTGATGACCCTCAATCATAAAATTATTTTCATACTTCGTATTTTCATTACTTCATAACTGTAACTTTGCTGTTATAAATCATAATGTAAATATCTGATATGCGACCCCAAAGAGGTCATGACCCATAGGTTGAGAACCATCACCTTAGAGAGTTAAAGAATTTAAGTTGTAAGGGGAATTAACTTTTATAGGTAAACTGATTAAAAAAATTAAGACTCTATTGTATAGTTTATTTGCAATTTTGTTATAGCCCTAACTTCTTTAAAAATGAGTAATTAGCACATTAATATACCACACAGGTACACCAAAAGTAATTTTAAAAACAGTTTATTTAAAAATCTAATTATGCAACAATACATCCTTTATTATAGTAAGCTTGCAAAACAAAAAATAGCATAAAGAACACAAAAATCTCCAATTATTTCAGCATCCCAATACAACCATTGTTGGCACATTGTCGTATCTTTTTTTTCTTAATGTACAAGTGCAAATATGTTTGACCCAAACCTCAGTTTTCTAGGTAAATTCTATATCCTGTTTTCAAAACTGAGAATCATGTAATAAATAATGTCCTAAGGTATGAGTCACTTTTCAAACTCATTATTTTAATGCCTGCATTATACTCTACCATACAGGCAAATGTCTCTCTTCTAATTTTTGTGGTGCAAGGGAGATGATATCAGGTCTTAACACAAGTAAGAGCTTCATCAATGAGCTACATCCCCAGCAATCTATTTACTTTTCTGCAGAATAATTCCAGACACGAGGTCATTAAGTCAAAAGGATAAACACTTAAAATCTCCTGACATGTGCCATTTAATTTTTTCTAGAAAGACAGTTATTTTAAATTCCTTGTAAAATTTTGGAATAGCTCACTAAGAAAATTCTCAATTACTTTGTGAATAATTTTCTAGAACTTAGCATTTTGAGTAATATGTAAGTTATTAAACTTTAAACTCACTAAAATAATGGAGATGTGTATAAATTTGGGCAGCTGAGCAAGATTTAAGATAATTACCTCAGAAACTCAATTAAACAAAATTAGTTACAGAACTATCAAGAATATAGCAACTATGCAAAGGATCAAGGCACTATAACACTATTCTATTCATATAGGAAAAGGTAAGAACATTATTCTCTATGCTCCTATTCAAGAAAATGTTGAAGTATTTTGTTCACATAGAAATTCTAGGATGTCAAAAAAAGAAAGAAATTCAACAAACAGTAAAATGCAGCATATTCACACAATACACTTGGATGAGGAGAAGCAAAGGTGTTAATTGGTTTAATTATAAAGAGACACTTTTACATGGTACAGTACCTGGTTAGAACTGGCTTTTTCAAGTCTGTCAATCATAATTTCGAATTGCAAAGGCTTAATTTCCATCTTTCTGTTAAGTCTATTTAATAATGTCTCATCTTCTGAATCCATATCATAATCTGGTTGCTCGTTGTCTAGGTTAAAAGCTAGAAAAAAAAGAGAATAATTCTTCAAACTGAGTTGAAATTATGAAGTTATACACACAAAAATTAGTTTTAGAGACTGTACAAGGGCAGGTATATTGCTTTACACATGACTTAAAGTTTGAAAGAATAAAAACATAAACTGAGAAACTATCTTTTAAAGTCCCCACATATATGACAAAACATAAAATAGTAGTTGTAATAGAGATGAACATGCCAGTGTAATAACATAAGAACTATGGAAGAGCATTAAAAAATCTATAATTAAGCTTAGCATTCAGCATATAATACAAATCGTTGAAGATAAAATGTAAATAAAAACATTTTTTAATGGCGTTAGAATGGCAGGCTAGTTACAAAACAAATTAAGGCTAATTCCTACTCTTATTGTAAAGCTAATAAATGACATATCTCACAACGTTTAAAAAAATTCAGATACACTAAAATAGAAGAAGAAATTGCAGGACATATGGACAATTTTAAATTCAAACACTAAAAACTAATTTAAAATATTGACTCTATAAAATTTTATAACAATAAGTCAATATACAAAGAACTAAGGAGAAAAGTAACACATAAAGAGCCACTTTTCTTATGGTTTCTCTGAAATGTAAGAAAATATACTTAATGCCTTAAAAAAACTAGCAAAGAATTTTTAGTGGAGAATAAATAGCAATGGACTTTTAAACATGCAAATTAGGCAGACACAGACACAATATTTTTCACACATCAGCTAGACTAAGATATAAAAGTTGATATTAAGCTATTTGGGAATGTGAGGAAAAATTGTAAGCTGGTATTTCTCAATTAAAATACATGCTCTCTGACTTGGTAATTCCAATAACTTTTAAATTTACATAGAAAAATACACACAGGATTGGTTGTGACTCCATGAGAAGTAAAAAAATGCTAAACAAGCAGTCCATAGAGGAAAAGAGAAATGACAGTGTACACATGCTCAGAACATCACCCAAAGCCAGGTGGCAACGGGCTGTGAGCACTCATGATGGAGGTGAAGCTGACAGAATGTGAGGCAGAAGGCCAAGGTGTCGAAAGGACATGCATGGGTAGGCGTACTTATGTTTTAAGTGCAGAGTATTTGGAAGAAGAAAAAAAGAAATTGCTGATAATTCTCTACGTCTGCTCAAGAGGGGCTATCAGGATAGTAGTAGTTCAAGGATGGAAAAGGGAATACCAATTTTTCTCTCTGATACGCATTGTTGGACATTTAAAAATATTGTGTCTTTACTGAAAAAAGCTAAAGTGCACAAATATTCAATGAAAATACGTGGTGAGAGTTTAGAACAAAGCAGTAAGAAAACCAGCCACCAGTGTGCTGGTTATTTAATGCTGCCTGCATATGAAGGTAGACCCACTGTAACTATAAGCCATATCTGTGCCTTTCGAAGATTTAAACATGACTTTCTTTACTTCTTTTTTTTTTTTTTTTGTTTTTTTTTTTGTTTTTTTTCGAGACAGGGTTTCTCTGTGTAGCTTTGCGCCTTTCCTGGAGCTCACTTGGTAGCCCAGGCTGGCCTCGAACTCACAGAGATCCGCCTGGCTCTGCCTCCCAAGTGCTGGGATTAAAGGCGTGCGCCACCACCGCCCGGCTAAACATGACGTTCTTAAAGGTAGTTCCCAACAGTGACAATACAAACAGATGTGTATGCTTACTAACTTTAATAAAACCAGTCACTACCGATAAGATTTGAACTCCAATTCATTCTTTAAAGTGTTTCACCACTAAAAACCAACAATAAAAATAAAAATAAACGTTAGCCAATACTTACATACTTTTATACCAATTACTATGGGCCAGGCAATGGCTAATGTGCTTTATGCCTACTAAATCAACTGCCTCAGCCTCCCTATGTAGTAGATATTTTACGTCCCAATGAGTCTCAGATTCTGAAATTTTACAATGTTAATGTATTTAATTTGTACTACATCCTACACAATGAAGTTAGAGAGTCAGGAGTTCTAGCTTTGGGTGAACTTATACTATTCTGTAATTATGATTGATTTAAAAATATACTTGAAATTTAAAATTTAGTCTTTTATAATTATTTTTAATTACATGACTATTCTTCACAAGAATGCCTTCAAAAAGTCAATCCAATTCATATCAAACTCAATGAGAGACATTTAAATCCTACAAACTATGCAGATTACTGAACACTCTTCTTTCTTCCATAAAGAAAATGCTATTTGCAGCTGCACACAATGAACACCTTTAGTGTGCAGACTAACAACAGTTAACCAGGTAGCTTGATACAAGCAGAAGCTATTTTAAAGAAAGACTTTCCTAAGAGCTAAGGAGCTTAACCCAATATGCTTCTTTCCACAGTAAACAGAAATTCCCCAAAGTCCAAGGGCAAGGCTATATATAAAATCTGCATGACCATCTTGTACACACCTACCTAATCTTACTCAACTCTTGTTCCTCCCCTCCTATCTGCTCTATCTTCTTATTCTATTCTGACAAAAGCCAGCACCCCCACTTGTGAGGCAAGGGAAAGGACAAGAAAAGCTGGGAAAATAATGATGAGAACTGACAGGAGATCTGACAATGTGCTGAATCAGAGTTAGGGCAAAGCCTCGCTTAAACTAGCACTCTAATTATGCTAGGACTCTCATTTTCTCTTTTACTCAAAAACTACAAGCATCATTAGAGACTTAGACTTTCTGCTGTTTCCAAACCAGGTACAGGTGTTTCAGCATTCTGTTTACCACATACATGGGCTCTTTATGTTATCAGATAAAAAGGCAGATTCTCTTGTAAAAGCTGTCACTGCTTTCATCATACTTATAGACCTCTACATAGTACTTGGGGAAAACGAGAAGTCAATGCTGTTGGCTAAAACAGCATTTGTTAAATGTGGTACAAGAGACTCTTTTAAGCTATAAGCAGAATTTTTTAATTTATTGATAACGCAGTTTTTGAAACCCAGAAAACATCTTTCCTTGCTGTATAACAAATAATATAAACAATGGGTTAGTGTTGCAGGCCAGTCAACCAAACAAAAAAAGTAAAACACCCCCTGTATACAAGAAAAGGAGGGGGAGAGGGGAGACGGGAAGAGCTGGGAATGTTCTTATACCCAAGGTTCAGGGAACATCGAGGAAGAGGGGCAGAAAGATTTTGAAGGCCAGAAGAACAGGGAGCTTACTGAGACTGTGTCTCCTAGTAATGTTAGAAGCTACACCCATAAAGTCTCATCAACATGACTGCCCAACAAGGACAACAACAGACTTGTCAACACGGATGGGGAAAGCCCACAAAGCCTAAGCCTACAGGCAACTAAGGAATGCTGGGCAAAGGAGAAACAGTCATCCCCGGGGAAGAGCACATCAATTAGTTGTCCAGTGTCAAATGGTCAGCCCTGAATATATATACATACAAGTAACATAATATGAACCAAACCGGTTATATTTAGAAATACCTATGTATATGTATATGCATATAGATTTTAATAATAACTAGTGAAAAAAAAGAGACCATGAATTTGAAGCAGAGTGGGAAGGGAATATGGGAGAGCTTGGAGGGAGGAAAGAAATGTTATAATTATATCATAATCTCAAAAAATGAAATATAAAAAGGCACTGACAAGGTTAATACAGGCATATATTTGCCTGCATGTAAATGTCTTGTGGTATAAGTGTATTAGCAATGAAACAACCAAGAAACCTAAGAGGATTTAAAGATGTGCATAATCATGCTGAGAAGAAAAAACGAAGTGGGAAAGAAAGCAGGAAATTCCCTTCAGTGTCCACCAAGAAAGTCTGGTTACTCTCTGTAAGAAGAGCAACAGCTGCTGCATAGCAAAAAAACTTGTATAGTCCGTTGACAGAACATATAAATTATTTTCAAGTTGACTGGTTATAGCTTAAGGAATATATGCTTATTAGTTTAACTAGGAGTACCTTTCAAAGTCAGTTAGCATTTGGCCATATTCATATTCAAGTATCTAACAAGCACAGCAGCCTAATGGAATGAAAACACATATAACCAGGAAGATCAGATTTCCAATAGCTGAAATACGGCAAGATGTTTTCAGATTGAAGTAGCTAACTGAGCATGGTATAAAACGAGTGGTATCCAATTCAGTGGAGCACGTAATAATGAGACAGTTCACTTCACACTATCATTATTGATATGACTGCTAACTGCTATATCATGCTCATTAAATGTTGTATGATACAGGGAAACATTTCTTCTCTTCCTCTATCTTTTCTCTCAAATCTCCAGGAGGGAAAGGTATAGGAATGGTAATAATAGCTCATTTTTGTTCTCCCCCTTCACAGTTTCCCAACTGCTGGAGCTGGGAGAACTTAATTGGGTGTACGTTCTCTCATGTCCTTCTTCCTTTCTTCTTTTTTTCCTTCCTCCCTCCCTCCTTCCCTTCCTTCCAGGCATCCACTGAATGGTAAGCACAAGAGGCTGAAACTCCTACAGCTGAAGACCTGATGTCACTGGCCCTGTAATGAGCAGTACAATAAGTGTTTCTAATGACGTCTTATTAGAAAGTCCTTTAAGACACATATTTTTTCTCACCTTCTACTACTACTTATGTCTGTTTCTCAGTTTTAAAGTAGAAAAGGGAAAGGAATGGTACTTTGCTCAATAGTATCTTAAACAGTCAATATTTTCTGCTATTCCTTTTTATTTGTTGATGTCAAAACATTCTATTTTCTCAAATTTGGTCTCCATCTCATGGCCTTTAGGTAATACAGCCGACTGCACAGTTTTACTTAAACTCTTCTTTTTATTTACATTAAGAGTGCAGCACCACGTGTAGCATACATATTCTCTGACATATTGAACATGCCAATCAGAGTGTTTAAAAATCAAGACTTTACAAATAACAAAGCCCATACTGATCACTTCTCTACTTATTTATGAATTTGGAACTCTTTACATAAGTCATCTCTGTATTTATAGATGTCTACCTTGCCCTGAACCCTTACTCAGTTCTGTCTGATACCCTTCCATAGTTAACTATACCACAGATGAGCTACTCACTCAAACAGCCAGAGTTTAAATATATGTGGCAGATTTCCTCCAACAAAAACATGAAGTTAAATAAGGCAGAATGATCATGAGGCTTGTCTCAAAATTCCATTCTCAAGTAAGTCATTAGAGCTGATAAGAATGGCGTGAAAGTTAACAATAAATATTTCAGGATTATAGAGAACCTGAATTAGCAGGTAAGAGAACATTGAAATGTTCAGTAAGGATCAGTCCCCTTCCTCCTCTGTATCTAGGAGTTAGCTAAAATCAAGTTACCTTCAAAGGGGATGAGTGTGTGTCTGAAAACAAGAAGACTGGCTGGAAATCTTTATATAGATAAGTAGACTTTGTTCTCCTTCGGAGTAGCTAGAGAAATCCTTTCCTCTCATATATCAACCTGAAAGTTGATTTATAAAGGCTTCTTCAGAAAACTGTGGACTACACAAGGATGACCCCAGCTAAGACTCCTAGCAATGGTGGAAAGGGTGCCTGAACTGGCTGCCCCTGTAATAAGATTGAGGACTACCCTAATTGTTATCATAGAACCTTCATCCAGTAACTGATGGAAGCAGATGCAAAGATCCATAGCCAAGCACTGTGCCTAGCTCCAGGAGTCAAGTTGAAGAGAGGAAAGAGGGATTATATGAGTGCTCGCTGGGGATAAAGTGGGGGGGGGGGTGAGGGGCATGTTGGTTGGTTGGTTGGTTAATATCATGAGGGGGAAAGCCACAGAGAAAGCTGACCCCAGCTCATGAGCTCATGAAGTCTAGACCGACAGCTAGGGAGCCTGCATGGGACCTACCTAGGCCTTCTGTATGTAGGTGACAGTTGTGGAGCTTGGTCTGTTTGTGGCCCCTAGCAGTGGGACCAAGACCTGTTCCTGGCATATGAGCTGGCTTTCAGAACTTTTTGGGATGCCTTGCTCAGCCTTGATGCAGGGGGGAGGAGCTTGATCCTGCCTCAACTTGGTATGCCATGCTTTGTTGACCCCCATGGGAGGTCTTACCTGTTCTGAGGAATGGATAGGGGAGGGGGCAGGAAAGAGGTGGAGGTAGAGAACAGGAGGAAAGGAGAGGGGGAAAACTGTGGTTGGTATGTATAATAAAATGTAAATTTAAAAAAAGAAAAGAGAAAACTGTGAACTACAACACTAGTGTATCAAAGGCAAGCCGAGGTGCCATATTAGTGGAGGTAAAACACAATGAACTATCTATCCTACCACAGCCACTTCACTCCTCCTACTCCATCCTTCAACTCAGCCACTCAGGAATAAAGCCAAATCATCCTTCTCTGGGGAGCTGACAGATTAAAAATACCATCAGTTATATGATCTTATTCAAACATCAATGGATAATTGAGTAGTTCAGTTTTTTAAGTAAAAAACGAACAGCAAGAATGATTTCAGAGTAAGCAGACAGTGCAAGAAGAAAAACAATATATCCTGAAAATTAATGAAACAATAAAACACGAACAAAATGCTACAGAAAAAGAAACACATTTACAACAACAAATTTCAAATTTGTAGAAAAGCTGCAATTCATACGTATACACGATTTGTTAATAGCAACACTGAAAGTTAAAGGAAACCATGTTCAAAATTCTGATGGATGGCAGTTTCCAAACTAGAACTTAATTTCAGATACAGAAGGCCTGAAACTAAGTCCATCTGTTATGTACACTTAGGAAGCTGCAGGAAGATATGTCTATTTAAAAGGAAGAAAACAGGACCTCCAAGAACTGGAAACAAACACATGAAAGAAGCAAGAGAACCCCAGGATGATGAATGATAAGCATGCACCAAGCCTAACAGCAGCTAGTCCAGAATACTGCAGCCAAACGAATAGCTCCAAAGAAAGGTCCACAGGAGAAATGACAGACTCTGCCACTCTTGGAGAATACTGGGAAAGCTATCCTCCTGCCGAAGAGTTTGTGACAAATATAAGGCATAGAAATTGTTGTAGTCAGGGTTTCTACTGCTGCGATAAAACACCATGACCAAGAGCAACATGGGGAGGAAAGCATTTTGCTGTGGGATGGTCTGTATGTCAAATTATTCTGATTGTTCAATAAATAAAACACTGATTGGCCTGTGGCTAGGCAGGAAGTATAGGCAGGACTAACAGAGAGTAGAAAAGAAAGAACAGGAAGGCAGGAGTCACTGCCAGCCGCCGCCATG
This sequence comes from Peromyscus eremicus, assembly GCF_949786415.1. Lineage (NCBI taxonomy): Eukaryota > Metazoa > Chordata > Mammalia > Rodentia > Cricetidae > Peromyscus > Peromyscus eremicus. Next base: position 28,742,438 of record NC_081419.1, on the reverse strand, counting down.
ACAAGCAGCATGTGAAGATGCCAAGTAAGCCACGAGCCACGTGGCAAGGTATAGATTTATAGAAATGGATTAATTTAAGCTATAAGAACAGTTAGCAAGAAGCCTGCCACGGCCATACAGTTTGTAAGCAATGTAAGTCTCTGTGTTTACTTGGATGGGTCTGAGCGGCTGTGGGACTGGCAGTAGACAGAGATTTGCCCTGACTGTGGGCAAGGCAGGAAAACTCTAGTTACAGCATTTATTTTAGCTTACAGTTTATAGTCTATCACTGAGCGAGGTTAGGGAAGGAACTCAAGGCAGGGGCTAATGAAAAGGCCATGGAGAAACACTGCTTACTGGCTTACTCCCCCTGGCTTACTCAGCCTGCTTTCTTATACAAGCCAGAACAACATGTTCACAGGTGGCACTGCCACATGTTCACAGGTGGCACCACCGCAAGTGGGCTGGGCCCTCCCAAATCAACCACTAATTAAGAAAATGCACTACAGGCTTGTCCACGGGCCTATCTGATGGGGGCACTTTCTAAAATAAGGTTCCCTCTTCCCAAATGACTCTAGCTCAAGTCAAGTTTACATAAAACTATTCAGCACAGTAATAGACACAAAGAGAGGAAGACCATCTCCTTTGAAAATACAACTTAATCAAGAAACATGAAATTATTGATCACCAGTATCAGCTGATAACATCTGCTTAACATACAATGAATACTGATTTAATAGTAAAACCCCAGTCAAAAAAGTGTTCTGAGACATGAAAAAACTGTATTTTGATCTTAAGTAATATGAAATGAGGAGATAACATTTTTAAAGCAGTTAAAAGATAGTAGTGTCATTATTTAGAATTGGAAGACAAACACTGAAAGAAAAAAGTACATTTTGGTACCTTTGCCTATTCTATAATAAAACACTGTGACAAAAGCAATTTAAGGAATGAAAGGTTTTTCTGGTTCACAATTCCAAGTTACATCACAGTAGGGAAGTCAGGGGCAGGAGCTGAGAGAACTGGTCATATCACATCCATAGTTAAGTGCAGACAGCAATGGGAATGATGCATGCATGCTAGTACTCAGCTAGCTTTCTCCACCCTCCCACAACCCAGGATCCTCTGCCAAAGGAATGATGCCACCCACAGTGGGCACGCCCAACAAACACACCCACAAGGCATCCTAATCTAGACAATTCCTCTTTGAGACTCCCTTTCCTGGACTTTCAAAATTCTGTTAAATTAACCATAACATGCTAAGATTAAAGGTAGCTGCTTCACTAGAGATTGACTTTCTAAGATGTTTCTATTACATACATTATGCATGATAATGGATTTCATAACACCTTCACACATCTAATGTACTGCCCTCGCACCCCAAACTCTTACTGTCTCAATCTCCTACCATTATCCCCAGCCTTCTTTTCTTTCCAACAAGTCCCACTTTTACTTTGTGTCCGGGTGTGTGGTTCTATGAGTTGTATTAAAGCTATTTCTAGGAGCATGTGTTACGATTTGTCTACAGGCATGTGGAGTGTCTTACCAATGCTTCTTCCATCAACCTGCCTCATCAACCTTAACTGCATGTAAATCCTCAGAAAGGAGTGGGGCCCCAAGAGGTTCTCCCCTTCCACGACAGGGGCTGACAGGCCTATCTTGGGTAGATTTTGTACAGGTAATCGCAGTTGCTGTGAGTTCAGGAGTATAACAGCCACACTGTACCTGGAAGTCCATGTCTTACACCAGACTGACGTATGTGAGAAAAAAAATTAATCAAGCCTAATAATATATGTATTGCTTTTATTTTATAAAATAAATTTAAACTCTAAAAGAACAAATCAGACATAATATTTAATGATGAGAGCAAAGATGCAACTTACAATATAGATCATGAAAGACCCAGCTTTGAAGCAGTAAGTAGGAGGAGAAAAAAAGTATAAAGAATTCTAGTACCAGTTCACAAACATTAAAAATCCATTCAATAACTTCATCTTAATTTCTGTTTTCTTTACTTAAATAATCACTAGCCTTGTGAAAATTACCCTTATAAAGTATTTTAGGTACTTCAAAAACCTGAGCTTTTTTTCTAGCTCCAAAGATCTTGGTCAGGCTAGAAGGCAGAAGTTATTGATTTCTTTATAGCTTAAATATTTCTAGTTAATTTTAAGTACCTAATCAAATCCTAATTCACTAATATAATACTACAAATTACAATTATTGTTTACTACTGATGCTTTTCTTTAGTTCTCAACGTGCATTTGTACATATATATTTCCTAATCCACAAATCCAGGAAACTATTTTTAATTTCATTTGTATATACTAACACTAAGTTCTGGAAGTGTTTTAATCAGCATGTGTCAAATCACACAGAATTTCAGCATTCAAGCTGGCTAGATTCTGAGAAAAACATACTTTATATTTCCTCTATTCCTACTGCCTGGAAGATATGCATTCATTAGTATCTCCCTCCAGTCTATGTTTTATAATGTCTTTTAGTATTCAGAAACTTAAATTTTAGTAGTCTTTGCCTTTCTAGTTTCTGTTCTTTGCCTTAAGAATTATCTTTGGGGCAAGGGAAACAGCTCAGTCGGTGAAGTGCGGGTGAAGTGCTTCCATCTGAGCATTAGGACCTCCTACTAGAGCGCCCTCTCTTGCACTCACATAAACAACCAGGTATTGGCAGTCCCTACAAGCTGAGCAGCATGAGGTTGGCTGGGTTTGTCTGCCTTTCTAAGGTCCTAACAGAAGTTGGAAATATCAACTTTTTTTTCTATTTCTTTCTTTCATACACCAGCCAGAATCTGAGTATGCTTTTTTTGGGAGGCGGGGGTGGCAGTACTTTAGGACTTCCTTACTCTTTTCCTAAAGCTCTCCTCCCCACCATGTAGCTGCTTGTGGGCTATGTGCCTGATATCCATGTCAGCTTAAAGGGCACGGCCTTCCCTCTGCTTCTCCTCCAGGGAGCTGCTGAGATTTTCAGCTGCCTGCCCCATTTGTTTTGGTTATTGTTTTTCTTTTAAACCCCAATAAAACCGTCCTTGAGCTTAAAAAACAAAATGACAACAAAAATCAAAATAGGTATGGTATCTCAGTGCTGAGGATGCAGAAGTAGTGACTGCTCATGCTTGCTAGCCAGCTGGCTTAGCCTAACTGGTGAGTCAGAAGCCAATGAGAAATCCCATCTCAAAAACCAAGGTGGAGAGTTCCCGAGGCTCGGCACTGGAGGATGACCTCTGGTTTCTACATGCACAGACACATGCACACACACAAACATGCACATATAGTCTTCACTTTTAAATCATGAAGATAACTTTATAAATCTCTTCTAAAACTGTTAGTTTCCCTGTATTTATTCCATATGGAAAATTAACTGACCTAGTACTACCTACCAAATACGTCCATACTTTCCCAACGATCTTCAATGCCTATTGAGTCTTTGTGAAGGTTAATATTGTCAACTTGACAGAGTAGCATCAACAATGAGACAGACAAGCCTCTGGCCATGGCTGTGAAGGAGTATTCAGATTAAGTTAACAGAGGTAAGGACTCAACCTAAACATGGGTAGCATCATTCTATAGGCTGGGGCAACAGATGCAGTAAAACAGCTCAACACTAGCATGCATTACTCTTTGCAGATGGGATATGACCAGTGGCCGCCTGCCCTGTCGTCTCTAACATCTGATGTCATTTTTAGTTTCATGATGGACTGTCTTTCCTCAAACTGTGGGCCAAAATCAGCCCTCTTTCCTTCTGTTGCCTTTGTCAGGTTTTTGTCACAGCAATAAGTAACCAGACACTCTAACATCAAAGTCTCACTCATGTGGGAGTCTTCCCGAAATTTCTGAATGCAAGATAATATCCTAAACCATGATTTTAGGAGGGGGTTAATAAGAAGAAATAGCATGGTGGTAGGAGCAGGTGGTAGAGAAATACAGGGAAACATTTAGTTTTCTTTGAACATAGCCTGTATTATTACTTTTAGAGCTATTTAAATATTTTGTATAATAACAAAATAAAATCATGGAAACTTTTCTAAACTAAAAAATTTAGTAGAAGAAGTAACTAAAAGTATCTTTAAGACTTAAAAAATGCAAATAAATAAACAACAAAAACTTTGAAACTATTTCCAGAAATTATATTGTTGGTGGAAATGCTGGTTTATTTACTCTGACACTATTGTAGTGTCATAGGACATAAAATATAGGGATTACACATATGTCCATCAGAAGTGACTGAGACACAGAAGACAGTTTTAAGGATATAAGGCTATTAGTCTTATTGCATTGTGATGGTGCCTAAGGACTACAATATGCTAGGCAAGCACTCTACCACTAAGATAGATACCTACCCCAATCTTGTAATCTTGAGTTAAAGTTACAGTAGTTTGTGTACATGTACACACAGACACACCTTTTTTTGGGGGTGGGTGTGTGCAGGGGCAGGGGGATAGTCTCATTATCTAGTACCAGCTGACCTTGGGTGTTTTTCAGACACTAGGTTCACTAATAACATGAGAGAGAATGGTGTGGTGGTGACAACTGTAAAGTGCTTCCCTTTCAAACATGAGCACTCAAGTTGAACCCATGTAAAAAACAACAGACATAGGAGTATGTGCCTGTGAAAACAGGATTTCTAGCGTTCACTGGCTAGCCAGTCTAGCCCAATTGGTAAGCTCTAGCCCAAGAAAGGACCCTCCCTCAAAGGAGATGGACAGACTTCCTGAGAATGATATCCGAGGTTGTCCTCAGGCCTCTACATGAACATGTATATTTTAGCTAGAATACTTCTACAGGGAAACTCTATCTCAATTAGCTATCTATCTTGAAAATAAGTCAGGGTCAAAGCTTGGTTCCTGGTTACAGGAATCTAAAGAGACTACCAATGTGCAAATTTTCTGATCTGAATTTGAAACAAAAGAATCTAAATTTTTGTATCCTTAAATAAGTCAATTTGTGAGGCAAAAATGGAAAGAAGTCAATTGTTTACAATATAAAGAAATAAGAGATCAATCACGTAATCATAGCGCAATGACTAAGTATTTGATAACATTAAGATGTGTGATAAAAATGACTGTGAAAATTTTGCTCACAGTATTATGATAGGCCTTTGATATTCCAAAATGAAATAACATTGAGGTGGCTACAAGACACTGGGGGAAAGTGATGCATGAGCATAGAGGAACAATACTAGCCAGCTGAGCAGACCCAATTCATTACTATTTCATTTACTTTTGTATATGATGAAAATCATCCATAGTGAAAGGTTTAAAATATAGAAAGAATGCAGCCGGGCAGTGGTAGCTCATGCCTTTAATTCCAACACTTGGGAGGCAGAGGTTGGCAGATCTCTGCGAGTTTGAGGCCAGCCATGACCACACAGAGAAACACTGTTTCAAAAACAAAGTTCTAGACTCCAAGGACATCTTTATTCTTATTTTATTTATTATCATTCTCTCTTTCTCTATGTATGTGTCATAGTGCATGTGTAGAGATCAGAGGACTTTGTCCAATAAATATTAAATTTACAAAGATTGTAAAGTCTGAAAATAACTAGTATTGACAAAAAATAGAGAACAGAATTCTCATACACAAATGGGGAGAATACAAAACTGGTACAGCCAGTTTGGATAGTAGTTCTACCATGTCTAGAGTAAAGCTAAACATGGACTTTGTAAAAGATCCAGGAACTCCAATTTTAGACCTGCGTATCCAAAGAAGTACTCATAAATGAGGGCAAAGGGGCATGTGCATACGCTCTTTATCACTATCCATGAAAGCAAAAAAGTTAGAGAAAATAACCCAAATGTTCATTATTAGTAAGGGATAAACTGAGATAAATTTACAAAAATAATAGCTATGGGTTCAACTTCCCCACCACATACATGCACACACATGGCATAGTTACAAAATTAAACTTCTGTTCATGTAAACTCACGGACACAGCCAGCAAGATGACTCATTCGGTAAAAGTGCCTGCTGCACAAGCCTGACAATGTGAGATCGATTCCTGGAACCGATGTACAAGTGGAAGGAGAGAACTGACCCAAAAAGCTGTCTTCTGACCTCCATATTTGGTTTCTGACAGTTGTTATCAGTATGGTATAACATACTATATTATAGTCCCTCTGAATAATTATTTTTAAGATAATTAAAATTTTTTAATTTTAACTCAACACTAATGTTCACAGCAAATTTATTCACAATAGCCAAAAATGTCTTCCAGTGGTGAAGCAGCAGCAAACAAGTGGAGTGACAGACTCACAGTCAACACAGTTATGACAGTCCGTAAGGTCAAATTACTGATCCACACAGTAACTTGGAAAACTGCAGTGGGATTAGGCCAAGTTTGAAAAATGTCAATTGTAAAAGTTCCACTGTGTATATTCCATTTACATAACATTCTTGAAATGACAAAATTATACAGCTGGATAGGAGAGTGACAGCTACAAAACAACCAATAAATTTATCAGGCGGTGGTGGCACACGCCTTTAATATCAGCAGCACTCAGAAGGCAGAGGCAGGAGGATCTCTGTGAGTTTGAAGCCAACCTGGTCTACAGAGTGAGTTCTAGGACAGCCACAGCTACACAGAGAAACCCTGTCTTGAAAAACCAAGCACTGAGCAAGCAATCAAGAAATACAGATGGCTCCTATGACCTAACTCCATTAGCTGATAAAGACTATCGTCTAATTTAGGAGAAATGAAGTAAAGTACAATGTTACAGCTCATTTTAGTAGTGATGTCCATAATAATAAGTATACAGAAATAATGGTTTTTAGTTTAAATATGGTTAGTCTCAGAAATAGCAGGAAATAATACTCTACTGCAAAAATAATGCCCTTTTCTGCCTTTATGCTGGCAAAGATACCTCCTGTATCAACCACTAAATGTATTTGTCTGGCTTCTTAAAATTAGTTTGTACAGAACATGCTCTTGATTCATGAAACTTCAAGTTACAGAAGCTTCACACATACAAGACGGGAAGGCATTTATCTAGTATGGCTATATTTACAGATATTATATTATTATTATTATTATTATTATTATTATTATTATTATTTTGTAACAATTGTAATTCAAAGAAAAAACATAGTAATGAATGGGTAATGTTTTTTCTTTATTTTATTTTATTTTATCTTACAATATAATTTAATTCTACACATCAACCACAGATTCCCTTGTTCTCCCCCGTCCCGCCCCCCTCCCCTTTCCCCCAGCCCACCCCCCATTCTTATCTCCTCCAGGGCAAAGACTCCCCCAAGGACTGAGATCAATCTGGTAGACTCAGTCCAGGCAGGTCCAGTCCCCTCCTCCCAGGCTGAGCCAAGCATCCCTGCATAAGTCCCAGGTTTCAAACAGCCAACTCATGCACTGAGTACAGGACCCGGTCCCACTGCCTGGATGCCTCCCAAACAGATCAAGCCAATCAACTGTCTCATCTAATGAATGGGTAATGTTAAGTAATGATCAGTGATGGCACAGAGTGTTTCTTATGCTATATGCCTTACTTTTTCTGGGAGAGGTGATTCTAAGTCACCAATAGAACATAATTATTTCTTTAACTAAAGCATAGTAGATCAAGGAACAATGGCCCCCAGCTAGTTTAGATAAAATTGTGAAAATATGATATTACATTTTGAAAGAGGAATTTGAAAATAGTATTAATAAAAATAGTAAGTGGTAGAGTGTCATCAAGAAAACTGAAAATACTGTATTAAATGGCCAAGTAAGCCACTCAGAGTGGCTGGTTACTACTTCAAGGACACTAAAATGCATGCATCCACACAAAATAATAAAACTGGAACCCTGTCTTGTGGAAGCTGAGACAAGCAGACTATAAAAGAATGCTGTACTGGGTGGGGCTCAGGAACAAACTGCAACCTGATGTAGGCTTAGGGATGTACAACCTTACTCACAAGCTTTTGTTGTTGTTTGTTCCCTTAATAAAGAGTTGAAAGGGCTTATAAATAAGCAGACTAGGGGCTGGAGAGGAGGCTCAGCAGTTAAAAGCACTGGCTGCTCCTCCAGAGGAGCCGGGTTCAGTTCCCAGCTCCCACATGGTGGCTTACAGTCATTCTTAACCTCCAGTTCCAGGGGAACAAACAACCTCTTCTGGCCTCTTTGGGTACTGCATGCACGTGGTGCCCAGACAATAAAAATAAAAATAAATAAATCTTTTTAAAAAAATGAAGCAGACTACCATCTTTGCCCCACCTCACTCAAAATTTTAATTATTTTCCTACAATTCCAGCTATCCCAGTGGAGAAAAGTCATGGGAGAGTTGGGATAACTTCCACACATTATCAAGACCATTTTACCTTTCATCAACTGTTATCAGGTTACTTAGTATTTCAGAAAAACGTGCAGTATCAGAGAATGCATAAAAAACCAGCATTACTGAAGTCAAATGGTTAATTTTATCCAATTCCTCATCAAATTTTTAAGATTTTATGAAGGCTGGACAGAGAGTGGTTAAGAGCACCTGATGCTCTTGCAGAGGGCCCAGGTTTGATTCCCAGCACCCACATGATGTAATCCCAACTCTCATTCTAGGAGATCCAGAAGACACACACACTCGGTACACATACTTGCACGTAGGTCAAAATATTCCTACACATAAAGTAAAATAAATAAATCTAAAATAAACTTCTAAAAGATTTTAAATGATACAAATTCTAAGCAGTACACTTTGTAAATGAGATGCCATTTATAAACCTCACAATCCGTAAGTAATAAAAAATGAGAGAACTGCATATAATCAGAAGTAAAAATTTACATTTATATAACTTGTGTACACACACACACACACGACTATATATCCAACTTTGCTACAATGAGTATTTTTTATACTTTCATTACAGTAAATACATAAGCTTGTCTATCTATAAATCCTCTGTTTTATAACCACAGTCACTCGTCTCTGTACAGCTGAGTGGAGTAAGCACATACACTGCTGTGCATCCACCTTCAGAAGCACCTAGCAAGTTCTAGGCCTCTCCCTCTCCCCTTCCTTGTAATGCTGCAGACACTTGAAGATACTACTATTGCAGAGAGCTGACGGAACAGTGGCAAAGGGCTTCTTGCCAGGCTTTTGAGGATCACTGATTGCTATGTAAAAATATACCTGGACAGGAAACCTTGTGACTATCAGGGTTTTCTTGACAAATACACCTAATGGTTACTGGGCTTAGAAGAAAATGTTAAACTATATCCCTTGAATTACTTTGACCATATCTAATTTAGGTTTCTCTGTAAGTCACCGTACACTTGGGTTATTCGCAGTAAATAAGTTATCTTGGGAAACTTCCTTCTGAGCTTGATTTATCTACCATAAACTTAAACCTCTACTGGGTACTGAATACTACTGAAAAAGCATCATTTAATTTTCCTTCCTAAGGAGTCAAAATGAATGAATGAATGAATGAATGAATGAATGAATGAATGAGAAACAGCCCCTCATGTTTTCCTTTCCTAGGAAGTCTCAGGCAGGAGAGCTGCAACAAAAAAAGCATGTAGCAGTGACCAGAGAACACACTGCCCATACTCACAAGCAAACCTACCAAGACCGACAGAGAAAAAACATCGCATTTATAATAAAGGAAACAGATGATCAAAACAAATACATTTATGTAACACAAACCTCATACACCAAGATAGCTAGAAGACACACCAAAAGGGGGGTGGTGAAACATCACATTTGCTAACAGCTTCAACAAAGTTGTCAGGAGGAATGCCCAAAACCATATGTTTATTCAGAAAAATGTAACTATACATTTGTCAATACATACTAGTCACCTGTACAAATATTCCTTTTTCAAACCCAAAGACCAAGAATGGGTTTTGTATTTCATCTTACTACCCAACACAGAGAGAAGTAACTACTGTGTAAATTGAGTAAAGCTGATTAGAGCTCTTCTTTAGAAATGGGGGTCCATGATGGGAGAAGGTTAAAAACCCTTAAAAATGAATAGTCCCTACAGACCAGAGCCCAGATGTTCATGTTTGCTGGAAAAACACTAAGTGTGTAGAAAAACTATGCAATTAACTATGGTTGCTCATGTAATATGTAATAAAGGAAAAAAATCAGTCTTAAAATGTCGATCGCTGTGCTTACTCATTCATGGAATCCAGTTTGAATGAACTTTATTTTTTATTCTCTTCTCCCTACCAACATTTTCTAGAGACATGACAAGAGTATGCCATCCCAAAATATCCCACACTGGCCCCCAAATTATTCCCAGATAAGGACATTTGGAGAACAGCAGACCCAAGAAGAGCATGACAACCTTCTTTTCTTTCCCAAAGCAATCAAAGCTCTCATGTGAAGACACCCCCCTAGCCAGGAGATGGACAGCAAGACGGCCAAGAGTAATGGCTGCAAACAGACTGTTATTTGCCTTTCGTTTCCTCATATATTTAATTACTCTGTAATCAACACAGTACACCAGTACCTGGATCCATCTACTTTTTCTGGTCTTCATTTACCTATGAGGTTCTCCTCCACCCATGCAGCTGAAATAATCTTAATGCTTTTCTCCTAATAGTGTGTTTATGTGGATTTAATCCCCAGTCCCAGCCAGAGCTCTACAGAGAGCCAAGTTTCACTATAAAACTCCTGCTGCGGTTGTATTTTCAAAAGAGCAAGGAAGTTAAATGAAGACAGACATAGAAGTTTATTTATGTGTTAACACAGCAAAGTTATATAATTTAGAGTTGAAACACTGCATCTTATAGCTCAGACAATGGTCAAGAACCCTGGTGAGCTGAGCACAGGCTTCAGGGTCATGATATAAAGACTGGTACTTTAATTATTCACAGAAGCTAAATCATACCCTTCTAGTCTTACCAGAAGTAATGAAAAAGTCTTTGGATCATCAAAAGAGAATAAAGACATCAATATGTCAAAAGATAGCTTTTGCTTGACTCTGAAGTTAAATATTTAAGCTTACAAATTATATTTAGTAACCAAAGACAATAAAAAGAGATTAACATGGGCTGGTGAGATGGTTCTGAAGATCCAAGTGCATGCCTTACAAGTCTGATAACTTGAGTTAGAGTCCTGGAGCCATTTAAAGGTGGAAAGAGAGAAACGACTCTACAAAGTTTTCCTCTGACCTCCACACATGCGTGCTACACTTCCAACATTACCTATGAATTATAATAGTTTAAAAATGTATTAGTCACCTCCATCTGTTTCCTAAATGCTACCTATGGAAACTATTTTTAAAAAATCCCTCTGACTTTAGGCAACAAAGTAAGACAGAAACACCAGTACATCTTGTCCGGAAGGCTCATCTTTGGGCACTAATAATAGCGCTTTCTAAGACAAGCATGTATTTAAAAGACTAACCAGGCTGTATTTCCTGTCCAATTCTCCATTCTTTCTTATAACTTTTCAAAGCCATTATTACTTCAATTTATCTAATAATAGCTAACATTGACTCCTCAAGTACAGCATGTATGACAGGCTCCCCTTAGAAATAAGCAATATACCAATACTACACAACACAGAGAAAGTAAATGAAAAGGCATTCTAGAAAGAGCAAAAGGAACAAGGATAGGAATGTAGAAGGGACATATTTAACTACAAAATATAAACGGCCGAACATGAGACTGGGCAAGTGGCTATGTGACCCAAATCTACCTTCCAAGTAAAACAATTATCCAGGACTACATAGCCAAAGCAATTGTATGAACATAGATGAGACACACACTTGAAAAACAGAACTGAGACGCTGTATAAGTTTAGCATCAATAAATGTTCTCTCCCTCTCTCTCTCTCTCTATATATATATAGATAGATAGATAGATAGATAGATAGATAGATACATACATACATACATACATACATACATATCTCCAAATCTCAGTTAAGTGGAATAAACAGTACCTTCCTAAGATTCCACACAAGTCCTCCTTGACATGGTTATTAACACAGTCTTGAAGCTAGTGTTTCTCAAACTTCACCATTCACCAGAAATCACATGGAGTACTTGTTCGTTTTGGGATTGATGACTTATTTGCAATCCAGTAGGTCTAGAGTGGGGTTTATAAGTCTGTATTTCTAACTCTCAAGTGATACTGGACTGTGTACTGAGAACCATAACTCTAGTGTTCTCTGAAACATCAGAATTTATTTTGTGCCTATGTAAAATACACTGAATTACAAGAATCTGTAAATATTTCAGGTCTTCAGGGTTAAAATAACCTTTTGAAGCAGCTACTGAAAGCGAAGAAAAGCACCTCTGTTTGGAGCTCTCCGAGGTTCTGATTCAACACACAAGACTGACTGAGAACCATCAACTGAGTCTGAATGCTAGTAACCAGGACTTTTAACAGTGATTCTCCCAGATTTCTTAGAATTCTAAGACTTAGCCAGAGGTGGTGTTCATACGTCTCATCTCCAACTTACATAGGAAGTGAACCACAGTCAAGTTCAAAGCTACTTCTACAATATTGTGTAGTGAAATCCAACCAAACCACTTATAATTTGATTCTTAAAAAGCTCCACAATCAGGATTATTCTTGGTCTTTTTGATCAGCCTATAATTATAACTACCTATATGTCTCTCCCACTTCAAAAACTTCATTTTATATAAATAATAAATATCACTGCCCCAAATTAATGGCAATTACAAGAAGTATGAGTAAGGGAGGGGAAACTGCAGTTGGTATGTAAAATAAATGAAAAAAATTAATAAAAAAAAGAAAAGAAGAACTATATGCAATGAGAACAAGCACGTGGTTGTCTTTAATTCTTAATTTAAGTGGGGACTTTTATCACTATATAGCGGACACAGCCTAATATTAGACAACTTAGAGGATTCAATGATAATCAAAAAACAGTAATTCAGGCAAAAGAGTATGGCTGGGGGACTGAAGCAGGAGGACTCAAAGGAGGAGGACAGCCTGGTTATATGGCATAGCAAAGAACACCTAGTTCCTTTTCGGAAAGGTGCTAGGCTGCTGGGGTCAGTAGTAGAGCATTTGCCTAGCATGTACAGAACCCTCGGCAATGCTGAGAGCAGGAGAAATTGTCTTCTCGATGGAAGAGAACACCAACTGGTTATCCAGTATCAAATGGTCAGCCCTGAAAACATCAGACTTAGGAGTATGAAGATAATTTTTAAATTTCCTGTCTATGATCTTCTCAGTCTTCCTTCTCTTCCTTCAGAATCTCATTCTTTTGTTGCTTTGTTATTCAAGAAAAAATTCTGTGAAGGATAGTAATTTTTTTGAAAATAAAAATGCTCCTTGTAGTGGGTAGCTGTTCTAGCTATGACCCTGAAGAACTGCCCCTAGTGAGGCAGCAGGTCACTGCTATACCTGATTATGACCTTGAAGTACATGCCCCTGGGGTATGGCCACTAGAAACCATTAAGACCTGGGATGCACACAGGCGGTGCTCTCTTCACTCCCTCATGGTTTGGATGCTAGGACTGACCAGGTAGATCTTGGAAGAAGATCAGCGTAGGACATAGCTCGGCTTTCCCGGACCCTATGATAAATACCCATGCTGTAGTGAGTTACCCCCTAATAAATTGCTCATTAAATAGACTCTGTAGATTTCTCACATTAGCTCCTAACATTTGAAGACATTCAACTTCAGCCATAAGAAATATAAATTATAATGCTACCAAGAGAAATAGAACATAGGTAATAGAGTAAGAACAAGGGTATCATTACAGGAAACTAAGACTGGTTGACAGTGTACAAAGACTATTTGTACCACTTTTTCTCAAAATAGAAAGTCTATTTTCAAAATAAAGAATTTGATAATTTAATTTGAAAAATATCATGCTAGTTTAGGCATGACATAGACTGGAGAGAAATTACTGCGCTGACAACCAGGAATGCTGAGAGCAGGAGAAATAATCTTTTACATGAGCAAGAACACAAACTGGCTATCCAGTATCAAATGGTCAGCCCAGAAAACATGGATATACGTAATATTATACAGACTGAGAAGACTGCGTTTATGAATATATATGTACGTGCATATACATATATGCATGTAACAACAATGAATGAAACAAGAGACCATGAATTTGAAAGAGCAAGAGCAAGGAGAGGTATGTGGGAGGGCTTGAAGGGAGGACAGCAAAGGGAGAAATAATGTAATTATATTATAATTTTAAAAATAAAAGAAAACAATTACTGTACTAAGGCATATAGTTTCTCAATAACTAGATCAACAAAATTTCAAAAACTAAAAGCAGGCTTTTAATTAGACAACAGAAAAATAAGCATTTCATGTCAATATAAAGTGGTAAAATCTCCAAGAACACTACATTTGAACTTTTGTGACAAATATATATAATCACCCTTCTATGAAGTACATTATGTTCACGACTATAAACTAAAAGCACTATATGCAGAAGACTAGAAACACACACATCTGCTTTAACAAGAAACTGGATAATTAACCGGCACACAATGCCCCCTCCTCCCAGAGGCCTATTACTCTGGAGTTTTAAAAAAAAAAAAGTAAGTAAATAAATAAATAAATAAATAAATAAATAAAATAAATGAAAATGAAGACACCCCTGCTGTGGGATAATGCTTTTGTTCACTGGTTTAATAAAACTCTGATTGGCGAGTAGCCAGGCAGGAAGTATAGGCAAGATAAACAGACAAGGAGAATTCTGGAAAGAGGAAGGCTGAGTGAGGAGATGTCAGCAAGCCACCCAAGGAGCAACATGTAATGGGATGCAGGTAAAGCCATGGAATATGTGGCGATACATAGATTAATAGTTATGGGCTAATTTAAGATACAGAACTAGCTAGCAAAAGGCATGAGCCATGGCCATGCAGTTATAATTAATATAAGTCTCTGCATGTTTACTTGGGGGATGCAAGTGGAAGAGATTTGTCCCGAACGCCGGCAAGCTGAGACATAAGAAATCTTCCAACTACATACCCCTATACATGTCAATATAAAATTAATTTCCAGACTATAAATTTTTACTTAGTCTTAAATATTAAAAGGCAAGGTGTAGAAAAACACACACATGCTGGGCAGTGGTGGTGCACACCTTTAATCCCAGCACTTGTGAAGCAGAGGCAGGTGGATTTCTGTGAGGCCAGCCTGCTCTACAGAGTTAGTTGTAGGACAGCAAAAGAAAAAAGGGGGGTGGGGGGAGAGATACACATAGATGGCTGGATAGATGGCGTAGTGGTTAAGAGCATCGGCTGCTTCCAGGTGACCCAGGTTCAATTCCCAGCATCCACATGGCAGCTTCTGTAACTTCAGTCTCAGGATTTGACCTCTCTGGGCACTACACACATGTGGTGCACAGACATACATGCAGGCAAAGCACCCATATATATGTGTGTGCATAATAAATTTTTAAAAAGAGAAAAATACCCACAGAGTGTAACAAGAGGTATAAAAATAAAAAGTACCACTTGCTTGAGTTTAGGTGAGGAGAAAAGACGACAAAGGAACCGATAAAGTAGCTCACTGTAGAAGTGGCTGCAGCGCAGGCTGAGTACACACGATGTTTGATTCACATGTTTCCTTTCCCTTTTAGAATCAAAATGACCTGGTTTATGTAAAGCCATCTTATTTTGTGTTTTAACAATCCTGGGTCAGTGTTCCTATTTACCATCTCATATTCTCACAGTTTCCCTCCAAACTATAATCATTCTTGTTCACTCTCATCTTTGCAAGTAGAGAATGAGAGCAGAAGTTAGTATGTAGCCTGAGATCAGGCAGCAAGTGATAATCAGCATAAACTAACCCCCAAACAACACATACCTAAGAACAGAAATTCATTAGTATCTCATAGTATAATGTCAAAAGAATGTATCTTCAGAATCTTAACCAGTCGGGAACAGAAGCACCAGCAGCATTCTCCATCAGACTAGCTGTTTCATCATTAACAAGACAACAATGAGCCAGGTTTGAACTCAGTGCATAGTAGATATCAGAGAAATCAGAAACAGTCTTAATAGAACTGAGAAAACACCTATAAGGCAAAATTGGAGGATAATTAATAATTTTATTTTTCTAATGGCATTCTTTGCTAAGGATTTTCCCAGTTCTTTAAAAAATAAATAGCTCAGGGGCTGGAAAGATAGCTCAGCGGTTAAGAGCACTGGCTGCTCTTCCAGAAGACCTGGGTTCAATTCCCAGCATCCACACAGTAGCTCACAGCTGGCTGCGGCTCCAGTTCCAGAGGATCTGACACCTTCACATCAATGCCCATAAAAAAAAGTTTTTTAAAAAAGAGCCAATATAGGCACTTAAAATAAATAAATAAATAGCTGTGCTGAGGATATGAAAGATCTAAATTGCAAAATATAAAGCTACAAAGCTACAATGATCCAAAAGTATGATATGAGTGCAAGGTTGTACCAAGCAGAGAACTCAGAAATGAACCCTCATGTATATATTCAAATGACTGACATGGGTGCCAAGATGACCCAATCAGAAGAAACAGATAATGGGAACTGAATATTCACATGGGGGAATGAAGGTGAAGTCTTACCTTATACTAGGAAAAAACAAAAAAAAACCCAAAAACCTAAAAATGGGTTAAAGACCAAGATATAAGACCAGAAACTCAAAACTACTAGAAGAAATCACAGGAAGCAATTCTGGCAGGATTTCACACTCATCTTCCTCCCTGTACTCGCCACCCCACCTCTAACAGGCCCACACAGTGTAAGCCAGGCAGACCTGGAACTTGTCACCCCACAGCTCTCCCACTGCCTAAGCCTTCCCACACACCCCTCTCATTTGTTTGCTATGACTAAAAGCTTCTGCACAGCCAAGGAAAGAACAGTAAAAGAAAAAGGGAGACAATGCAAAGCATGTATGTGATAAGAGGATACTATCTACAGCACAAGAACTACAATTCAAGAACAATCCCTACTAAATAATCCAACTCCCAAATGGACAAAGGTCTTGAATAGGTATTTCTCTAAAGAAGAACGAACAACTACTAAGCACATGAAAAGATGCTCAACATCAACAACCATCAGACTGCAATTCAAGCCACAATAAGATCTCACTTTCCAACTATTAAGATGGTCACTAGCGAACACACACACACACACACACACACACACACACACACACACAAAAAAAAAAAAAAAAAAAAACCTAACAGAAAATGGACTGCTGAGCATTAATGCGTATGGCAGTTTCTCAAAGCACACACAAAGAAAAAAAAACAAAACAAACAAACAAACAAAAACCTAACTACTACTACGCAATTCAATAACCCAATCTGGGTTTATACCCAAAAGAACTGAAAACAGTATCCTGAAGAGCTGTGTGGACACCCACACTTATTGCAGCATTATTTAGAATAAATAGGTAGAAGCAATCCAAATGTCCATATACTAATGAATGAATTTTTAAATGTAGCAGATACACACAGTGGAATATTATCTGACACTATAAAAACAAAATCTGGTTATAACCTACAACACAAATGAATCTTGAGGCCATTATAGCAAGTCACAAAAGATAAATAGTGTTGAGACATCTAAAATAATTAAGCTCGTGGAACAGAAAGTAGAACAGTGGTAGTCAGGGGCTGGCACTGGGGGGTAATGAGCAATTATTATCAAAAAGATAACTTGAGGGTCAGTTTTACTAAATGAAATTGAAGTTCCAGATCTTTTGTACAAAATCGTCTCCATGGCTAGTATAATATGTACTTAAAAGTATTTAGGTAAATGTATACTCTGTCATTTCTTTACAATGAAAAAGTAAGCAAAACCCCAAGATTTAGTCAGAATCATGTCCTAACTGGTAAATACAAATTAAGGAGCCTTCACTAAATAATTAGGCTGTCCCCTAAGCACATCACTGACAAGAAAATTTAGGAATAATCTGAGGAGACATGACAGAAAATGAAAAGCAATCCCTGGAATTTTCCATTGCTATATAGCTATTAAGTTATGTACAAAGTCAAGAGATTAGCTAATTATATTATACCAAAGATGATGCAGTCATTTTGATAACCACACTATGGTTAAATGAGCAAATGCCTTTGTTCCTATGAAATATACATTGATGTATTTGTAAGTAAATCTAAAATTTACTCTAAAGGGTTCTGAATGAAAACTATGGGGGGGGGGAGAAAATGACAGGGAATAAGGAAAACTAGAGAAGCAGCAGCAAATACTGCTAATTCAACATTTCCTGAATCATGGAGAAGGATCTACAGAATTCATTATGTCATTCTGGCAATTTTCCCATGAGTTGGAAGTTATGCTAAATTGTAAGAATTTAACTTAAATTACATCAAAACAAAAAGAGAAAGTCTGTTTAGGCACAATTTTCTCTCACTACCAATTTTATCTTCTAATATAAACCCAAGCCAATTCAAACACATAGATACCAAATATAAGTAAAGGTTGTTTTATAGCCCCCAAAATAAAAAATCCTAACTATTTCAATTGGATTCTTTTCACGTTTGAACTAAACACTACTAGTATCAGACGAGAACCATATAAAGATAACAAAGAGAAGTAAACTGTTTTTTGCTCCCACTGTCTAGTAACACAGCTATAATACAAAGTAGTTCAGTATTGCAGAAGAGGAGGTGCATCTGCAGCTGGGGCCTCACTCCCAGTGTCAGCCACACTCTCTTTAAAAATAAACAAACACAAATAGTAGGCAGAGCTCAGGGAACCCCACAGAAGAGGGGGAGAAAGGACTGTAGGAACGAGAGGGAGTCAAAGACACCACAAGAACATGATCCACAGAATCGTTTAAGCAGGGCTCATAGGAGCTCATAAAGACTGAAGCAACAATCATGGGGCCTGTAAGAGTCTGAACTAGGTCCTCTGAATGTATGTTATGGTTGTGTAGCTTGGGGTGTTTGTGGGACTCCTAACAGTGGGAGTGGGAGGTATCTCTGATTCTTTCCCCTGCTCTTGGGACCCTTTTCCTCCTGCTGGTTTGTCTTGTCCAGCCTTGATATGAGGGTATGTGCCTAGTCTTATTATAACTTGTTATACCATGTTCAGTTGATATCCCTGGGAGACCTGAAGGAAAATGGAGGAGGAGTGGATCTGGGGGAGAGAGAAGCAGGGGAGAGCTAAGGGGGCAGAGGAAGGGGAGGCTATGGTCAGAGGATGTAATGTACGAGAGAAGAATAAAACAAACAAACAAACAAACAAACGAAAAAACAAAACCAACCTGCCTAACTCTAGATCCTTCAAAAATAGTTCCCACAGTCAGTGATAAGATTCTTTTATACTTAATACAGCCTTTTAGCCAAGAATTCCTGCTCCAGAATAATCAATGCCTAAAAATTCACTAAAAATGTTTCTAGAAAGAACAGCAAAATAATTGCTAGTTACTATAAAGAAAATGGAATTCTTGGCTAAATGTTAATGAAAGCTGTATTCTCTTTATATCAACAAAACTGAACTAATACATAGTGAGCAAACTTACAAATGAATGCACTGGACTAGGTGTACTGGTACATGCTGAAATCCCAGCACTCAAGGGTCAGAGGCAGGTTACTGCTTCTTTGGGGCTACCCTGGGCTATACAATGAGTTCCAGTCTAGCCAGAGCTACAGAGCAAGACTTTGTTAAAAACACAAACTAAAAGAATTAAAATATGCATGTATACACACACATACACATATTTAGATCACTTTAACTGAAATAAAAAAATGATACATTTTAAAATAAAAATTGATTTTTAAAAATGTAAGTTGTACATACATTTTGATAAAACTAAACACAAATATTTGAGAAGCCATTCTCTGCAAGTCCTGCCAGGATAGGCTATATGACATGAAAGAAACAGGCCTCTTAGAGTGGTTAGTGTGGTGACACATATATGGGGAGTCAGAACAGGGCATCTCAAGTGCAACATTATGGCAGACCCGAGAAGAAGACAACGAAGACAGAAAGCACAGAAGGAAGAAAGGAGGGGAAAGAGGAGAAAATAAACAAGAAAAGGGGACGGGGCGGGGAGACGGGGAGGGAGAGAAAACAGTTAAAAAAATTTTAAAACCAAATAGTACCAAAGTTATTAACCAAAGCTGAATAAACTCCATTATGCCAAGAGGGAAAAATTTATGATTACTGAAGGAATTTAAAACACAAACCATAAAAATTTCCACAAGTTTTTGAATGTTTTCTAATTCTTTAAACAATCACTGAAAAGTCAAATGAACAAATACAAGCAATGTTTGTTATTAATACCATCATCACCTCCAAACATATCTGTTTTCATTAAAAGAAATCTAAAAATGAAAAAAAAAAAAAGATTGTCAAAGAAAGCTAGAAACCAAATTATACGCAGAATTTCTGGTTTCCAGGTAAGGAACTTAGAATTTGCCACTTCATCGGGAAACAAATAAAAACTGATAAAGTCATAGTTTAAGTCACTGTCACCAAAGCTGGAGACAGTCAGGGTGAATTCAGAGAATCATGAACCAATTAGGAGGTGTGTGCCAAGCTTAAAAGTATGCTTATGGAATGACTAACGTGGCCTGGGCAAGTCCAAGCTTCCAAACATGGGGTGCTGTACACATTTTTTTTTCACCTTCAGGTATCTGAGTGGGTCTTCAGTGCATGCAGGGGTCCCTCTGTGCTTCTGGTAGGAGAGGAAAGGGAAGCATTTGAAATAGACAGAACATTTAGTTCTTAGCAAATGATGAACATCAGCTTTTCCACCAGAGCCTAATCTGCTGGTGTTTTATCATAACATCCTGATTTGGTGGAAGAGAAACAACCAATTCCAGAGGCGCTGAAGTCTTCAACAGGCTTGATGGGCACAGATGACCAACTCCACTCACATTATTAGTCCCACCAAAAGGGAAGGAGGGAGGGGGACAGGGAGGGAGAGGAAAAAAAAAAAAAAAGAAAACTCCTAAGAAGCACTACTGCAGTTCACAATCCAGACCCGCAGGCTCACAAAAGACAACTCCATCTGTCTGTCTTTTGTACTATTAACTCCCCCATTATATCATTCAAGTCTTTTTTGCTGCAGTTCATTTTGCCCAATACATCACGTCTACATTCAAGCAAAACATGATAAAGCACAGTAAAAAGCAAAGAGAGACTAAAGAGGTACCACAGTCAGAGCTAGGATCTGATGGAAATGTTGTATTTTTCTGACCAGGAATTAAGAAAACTATAACATGCCTAAGGCTTTAACAACAACAAATAGACAGCATTGCCAGGAAGATGGATAATGTAAGCTGAAAGACAGAAATTCTAGAAAGAAAAATCTAAACAAATGGCAGAGATAAAAATTACTAGCAACAGAAAGTGGTTTTGGTGGCTTTATTAGATTGGACATGATTAAGGAAAGCATCTCTTGGGTGGGCCTGGTGATTCATACTTGTAATTCTAGCTCTGAGGAGTCTGAGGCAGGGAAATTACTCTAAGTCTGAGGCCAGCTGGTGTGCAAAGCATGGCCCTCCTTCAAAAATCCTAAATAAACTCTAAAACACACAACCTGCTAAAAAGGATAAAAGCCAAAGACTTAATGCTAGAGATAATACAAAAGTTGTCCTTTACTCTCAACACACAAACT
The DNA here is from genome assembly GCF_949786415.1 of Peromyscus eremicus. NCBI lineage: Eukaryota > Metazoa > Chordata > Mammalia > Rodentia > Cricetidae > Peromyscus > Peromyscus eremicus. The sequence goes on along the minus strand of NC_081419.1, from coordinate 28,720,930 downwards.
GTGGCACCTGCCCAAAAGTATACACATGGGCATGTATGTACACACAAACACTAAGAATACGTAATAACAACAACAACAATTTCAAAATAAGCCAGAAGGAGAAAATGTCTTACCTACAGAGGACCAAAGATAAAAATTATATTCAATAGTCTCAAAAAAAATGCAAAGAGAATAAAGTATCTGAAATATTGAGGGAAAAAGACTACCAACATAAAACCTTCTACCCTAAAAGCATGTACTCTATGAAATAATCCTTCCAAAATAAAGAAATAAAATCTTTTCAGACAAATAAATTCTGAGATCATTTATTGCCACAGACTTGACTTACATGAAATTTTAAAAGTCCACCAGAGAAAGAAAATGACATGGGTAAGAAAATCTGATTTGTATAAAGAAAGGAAGAATACTAGAAAATAAGTAAGCAAGGGCAAAACCATTTTTCTTATCCCTGATTACCTAACAACAGTAAAAAGATAATAATTTGTTCAAAACAGTACTGGTGACAACATATTTTTATGCACATACACACACATAAGCATATACACAGACAGCTGTGTCTTTCATGTGATGTTTCAGTCAACTATGGACTACATATAACAGGGTTCTACAAGATTAGGACAGCTAAAAACAATTCCCATTACTCACTCACTTGTTTGTGGGTAATGCTAGTATGAATCATATTGTGTTTCTGGTCGTATAAAAAACACAACAGGTCAATTGTACAGCATGTAATACCTGACAATAAATTACTGTTCCTGGCCTATGTACTCCCAATATTATACTTTGTTGTTACTGTTGTTCCATGTTTATGAGACAGAGTCTCACTAGATTACTAAGAACGGTCTGGAATGTTCAGGTTCAAGTGATCCTTATCTCAATCTCTTGAATAGCTGGGATATGCCATATGCTCAGCATTATACTATACCTTTTATCATTAGAGTACACTCTTCTAAAATATATACACACACACACATATGTTTAGTGTAAAAGATTCACATATTCATATATACAATACAATGCATATTTATAACAAAGGGAGTAACTGTCATGTGTTCGCCATCTTTAGGAGACAGGTCACCAATTTTCTTCTGCAATTAACATTGTATAAATTTTTCTTAAACTATTTATTTTTATTTGTGTGTGTGTGTGTGTGTGTGTGTGTGTGTGTGTGTGTGTGTGTACACCAATGAAGTGCACATGGAGGTCAGAAGAGAATTCACAGGAGTCAGTTCTCTCCTTCCACCATGTGGGTTCCAGGAAACTGAACATCAAGCTTGGTGTCCAAGCACACTTATACCCATTGCACTATCTCCTCAGCCCATGTAATTTTAATATTTTCATTATAATCAGAATATAAAAACCAGTCTCTCAACACACAACCTTATTCTCTTCATTCTTACTGAGGAAACAGTGGGGATTCTAAAGTCAGTAAAAAACAATCAAACAAACAAACAAACCCAAACCAACTAATTTTCTGATTATGTTCTGAATAAGGTCTATATTGGGGGATATGAGATAAGTGTCTTTATTCAACTACATGGAAAGAAGACTGTATGGTCCAACAACCTTGACTGCATAACCAACAACAATTTCAGTATGAAAACAATTATTTATTATTATGTGTATGAGTTTTGCTTGCTTTCATGTCTGTGTACCACCACCATCACATGCAAGGTACAGATGGTTGTAAACTGTCATGCTGGGGTTGGCAACTGAACCTGTGGCCTGTGGAAGAGCAGCCAGTGCTCGCTCTTAACTCTGAGCTCTCTCTCCAGTCTGAAAACAATTATTTTAATCACTGTACTTATACTGATTGCTTATTCTTTTTACCACTCACCTCTATTATTCATTTTAGCTTCATCTGAAAGCGTCAAAAGGCACAGTACCTATTTCTTCTGTAATGGATAAAACCTATTTGACCAAGGTCCTATACAGTCCAGCAAACCTTAGTTTTTACCAAGCACACATGTTTAGTCAAAGGCTTAGAGATAAGCAATTACCTCATAACTCTTTCCCAACTCTAACCTCCTGCTACTAGGGGTGTGTGATTATCTTCACAAACTGGCTGAGCCTGGAACACACCTGCTTGGTCAGTTCCTGAAGCCCAAAGGACCTAACTGATTCTCCCATTCTGTGTATGGTCTTAGTATCTGACTATGCATGTGCACTGGAATGAGAGCAATTGTCCTTACTGTTGTTTGTTGTTTAGGCTTTTCAAGACAGGGCTTCTCTGTGTAGCCCTGGCTGTCCTAGAACTTGCTCTGTAGACCAGGCTATCCTCAAACTCAGAGATGTGCCTGCCTCTCCCACCTCTCTCTCTGAGTATTGGAATTAAAGGTGTGAGCCACTATGCCTGGCACAAAAGAAATTTTCTCTGAAAGGCTCAGCTTATACAAGTAGCTCTCTCTTCAATGTTTTGGATTTGTAAACTTTAAAAGCTCTTTTTATTTTTCAGCTAGATCTTGGATTTTTTTTTTTTTTTCCCTACAAGCCAAAATTCATCGCCTTTCAATGGAGCTCCTCACTGTCGTGGAAATTTGAATTCTTTGGGATCTGTTGTTTCAGAATATGCCAAGAGGAAGGGCACCAGTATCTTTAGAGTATCTCCTCCCCTCTCACAGTTATAAAAGGAATGCTGTGAGGCAGCTTAGACTTTGACACCCATTTAAAACCTAAGATTTCACAAAGAGCTCAGGATAATGCAGCCAATAATCATGTTGCCAGAAGAGAAAGACTAAAGCCTGGTGCCAGACCACAGGAGGAGCCTGCCTTCCCCAAAAGGGATTGTCACACAGTTCTGATAACTTATGGGAACATCTTGCAAGAAAAGACCAGACCAAAGACAAAGCTGACTCAGCGATGGGCAAGACAACATCCCAATCAGCACAGTTTAACTATGCAAAGCTTTTGTCATCCACTTAAACTTAATTTTCATACCCTGTATCCTGGAAACTGCTCTATCGGTCGGTCACTAGACCCCCTTTATCTGTATTCTCTTCCCATTGTGGCTACACTCAACAAATCTCTTCTATACTTTTCACACAATTACTTGTTCCTTTGAAATATTGAGGATGGGTAACTGAACCTAGCATATTGTGGCTGAGGGTGTTCAGGCTAATACCTTAAAACTCTGGGAAGACTATGAGAAACAACTGGCCTAGTGTAAATGAAATTTAAAACACTGAACAGAGCCTGGACACAGGTCAGTTAATATTAGCTATTTCACTATATAAGAAGAAAAGTTTAGTTTCCTATTAAAATCCTAAGAAATAAGCATTCTCAGGAAATTTTAGGGTAGAGAACATTTTTTATAGGTATGTAGCCCACAAAATTGTAAGACAGGAAAGCAAACTTCCCTTAAATTTTGTGCAAGATAGGGAGCCAAGATGTTGGGTGGTGCCAACTCCCAAGGTAGCATTGCATCACTACAGCATCTTCAGGAGAGATGCTGGTTGCTAGGTGAATGTGCTGAATGTGCTATTCCTGGCAAGTCCTACTAGCACAACCAGGCATGCTCTATCTTTCCACAGTATATTCTGTAGGAAGACACACAGGAAGGTTCTAAGTGCTTGCATATCAACAGCAATACCCCCCCCCACACACACACACATATACACACACAGCCGTGTCTGACACTCTGCCTCTTCTCTTGCACACTATTCTGCCATTTATTAGTTGTCTGTCCAGGCCAAAGAAAAGTATGTCCCATCAGTCCTTTCTATCAATAGGTAACATGTTCTCTACAGCCAATCTCAATTTTTTGTGTTTTATATATTTTAATAGACATAAAACACATATCACAGCTGGGTGGTGGTGACACAAGTCTTTAATGCCAGCACTCAGGAGGCAGAGGCAGGTGGATCTGAGTTTGAGGCCAGCCTGGTCTACAGAGCCAGTTCCAGGACAGCCACGGCTATACAGAGAAACCTCATCTCGAAAAACCAAACCAAAAACAAAAACAAAAAACCCAAAACCTACATACTACAATATATGCAATTTAACTATCAGAGTGGCTTTACTTTCTCTGATTGTTTTAATCATGACATTTAGTCTGTTTTATTTTTTAATCTAGGTGATGGCAATTCCATCCTCCTCCTTTTAAATACCAGACATACAAATTACACTGAGGTCAAAGGAGCATGCATTCTCCTTGAACTCAAGACTTTTTCAACTCCCTACCAAGATGACCAAGGGATTTATTATTATAAATATATTATTTATATATTATTTGTATCTTCCAGGTTAGGAATACTCCTCCTTACTGAAGTAGCAGCTTCCCAAACATTACTCTGCCACTTCTCCCCTCAGTGTCAGAGTCAGGAGACGGTGGGCGGTACTGTACAACCTGAGGAAGAGTTTTAGAGCCGGCTGACCTCAACAGTGGTTGCAGCAGCTGTCTGGGTCTGACCTTGCTCACTATGTCAGTCATCCTTCTAAACACCTGAAGCAACTTAACTTGAAAAAGTGTTTGCCACAAATCTGACACCATCTGCCACTAACTAGTGGCAGTTTTTCTAGTACTTGCTTATTTGAATAGTGGATGTGATTTCATGCAATCTATGTTCAATTTGATTTCTTAATATTTAATGACGTTAAAAAAGATGTCCCTTGAAATACAGGCAGAAATTCTTTCTGCCAAGTAATTCTAATGTAGAAATGCAATAAAACTGAGCAACTGCTTTGGACAGTTCTTTCAATCAAAGCATATTTAGATCATCCTCAACTCTTTCAATAAAACTATGCTTGCCCCTGTCTCAAGGAAAAGGGTCTATGTTATGTTATGTTCACTGGAGAAAACAATGAAGAATATTGCAAGGATAGCAGCAAAATTAGATGTTAGTCTGGCATATATTTCATACACTTGCTGAAAACAAAAACAATATAAAGGCCCAGTTTATACTGGGTGTTAAGCTTCCCTTTTTTAAACCAAGAAATAGAGGCTTGCTACCAAGAACCATTTAACTGACTGTAAAACCAGATGCAAATTAACATTAATGCAACATTTCAAATTTATTCATGTTCTAAAATTCTGATACTTGAAAATAATTGTAAAGTATTTCCCCATTAAATAAAAGGGGTAACGGGAAATTAAATAACTGACTGAAAGTAACTAACACTGTCCTTAAGGGGTCTCAAAATTAATTAAGTTATTTAAGTCCAAAAGAAATACCCTCATGTGTTATGAGTAAATTCTCAGAATACCAGTGTGGTGATTATAGAAAACACACTGAAAAGGACAAGAACAGGAACAAATAAGATGGTTATCTCATATCTAGATTCATTCCATTCTCAGCATGGGGGCTGGGAATGGACAGGAAGTCTGTGCTGGGAGTCAAACCCAAGGTTTTTGTACATCCTAGACAAATGTTCTACTACTAAGCTATATTTTTGGCTTTTGGTTTTATTAGACAGGATCTTACTGTGTAGCTCAGATTGGCCTTAAACTCAACAATCTTCCTGCCTCTATCTCCCATACAATGGGATTATACATATGTGCCTTTAAACCTGATCTACTCTCAATTTTTCTACCCTAAAATAACACTGCTGATGAGTAAGGGAACGCACTTTTTAATTTCTTACTTGGATGCCACAGAGCAAGTCTTCAAGTTTCACTGTATGTGTTAATAATTTCAGTTTTATATTTAATCTAGTATATAATTTGTATGTCCTGCAAGATTACTGTCTAAGAACAATCATGGCATGTATGCATTTATCTTTAATCATCAACTCATTTACTCATTTATTCAACAAACATTTAATTGTAATCATAATCATGTTAGGTAGTACATAGTACATTAGGCAATGAGATTCAGATTTTAGAAATCTGAGAGACAACAGAAGGCAAACCATCACAACTGAAGGGAGTTTTGAAGCAAACAGCACTCAGAATTTTGAGAGGAGTCAGGAAACACTCCTAACAGCAATCCCAGGGACAACACTTACCTTAAAAATAAGTGTAGAAGGACTAAGAAGGTGCAAGCAAATAAGGTATTTTATATATAAAGCAAATTTTAGAGAGTTCACTACTCCTATAGCTTAAAACATGAAAGGTCAGAGAAATTAGAAAACCAAAGTTCACTGCCATTGCAATTTCCATGGGTAATGGAAATACTAAAGTGAATGTGATTGGCTCCTCCTAATGAGCTTTGAATGCAGAGGAAGAAAAAGATAGTCAATTTTAATTCAGTTCAATAAAGTTGGCATTATAATGAAAAACAAAACAAAACATGGAGCCAAACATGGTTGGAGAGGCAGAAAGGAAGGCTTTACATTATACAAGTATACTAAAAATTCTATCCCATAGGCAAGAGAGAGGTGCTGGGAGATTCTGAAATGGGAAGCCACAATTATAGGAGGACATGTGATTGATGCAAAGGTATAAACCCTAAGTGAGTTCCAAGCAGCCCTTACCCTTCCTCCAGCCAAGCAAACCCACAGCCACAGAAAGAAGTTTTAGCCAATGCCTACCAGTGTGATTGTTTCCCCTAGCTAGGTAAATGGGATACTTACAAATCTCTTATTAAGAAGGAAATGAAAAATTTAGTGACATTTTCTAAAATTCCCTGTATTTACAGGGTTTGCAAGAAGTTATATTTAAAATTTAAGACTTTCTTTTAAAAAATCTAATTAAAAACAACAACAAAAAAAAAAAAAAAAAAAAAAAACTAAACATGAACTTGAGATCTAGTATACCTAACCTTAAATACAATTGGCCTATAAGGTGAACAAACTGGAATATCAATTTGACAAAAATTTACATATAAGCTTAAAGGTTATAGGTTATAAATACAAAACCTTAAAAGGTAGAATATAAAACTACCTATATAATATGTATAATACAATATATACTATATTTTGACAAACAGAACGAAATGACATGAAAAAATAACAATGTAAGAGTCATGTTTGTTGCTTCCAATGGGGATGATTCAAATTTGTTACACTTAGTTTTGGTGTTTATTTTCCAAGAAAGATTTTTAATAACTACTCTTGCTATTTAGCTCTGCTATTAAAACACAGAACAACTGATTCTTTGGCCTCAGCAAAATGTTTAAGATTCCCACTGTGAAAATCTGTCTCATTCCTCACTGATAATAAAGGTAAAGGCAAATTCAATAAACTGAAAGGATTCAAAGTCAAAGAACACAGAAAGCAAGTCACATAAATAATGTTTGTGACTATATTCCCCCTCAATGCTTCTCAGAAAAGGCTGGGGTGTAGCTCAGTGGTAAGGTACTTGCCTAGATCCGTTCCATCACAGAAAGAAAACACAATGAAAAAAGGTCTCTGGAAAACCGTTCTTTCCCCACAGAGCTTAATTTTTAGAATCATTTAAAAACAATGAGTCAACAAGCATATCAACAAGAGAGAAAAAACTATCTGCTCACCAGGGGTCACAGTCTAAAAGACAGAAAGAACGACTACCAATGGTTATTACAGCCAGTAACTCAAGCACAAGATAAACAAAGAGGAGAGACAGAATGAGAAGAGGTAGGGTAAACTTCCTTAAGGGGATTTGGTCTTAAATGAGCTGTAGGGGTGGAAAAGAACTTTTGAATATGCATGTTAAGAAAATGTAAAGTACAGGAAATGTAGGTCATTTCCAGCACTTCCTGGACACCATGAGGGGAAGAGCAATAGGAAATGACACTAGAGATTAAGGTATGGCCCAGTCACAAAGAATGTCATATGTCCATTCTACTTTTGAGTTCTATCTACACTGTCATCAATTGTAAGATACAGCATTACTGTATGGATCCTAAAGCCTGATGATCGAGTCCTACTATTAGAATGTTTAATAGTGATACTTTAAGTGTAAGATAATTAGCCAAACAAGCAGGGGACAGCAAAAAAAAAGACCTTTTTATTTCTCAGTTTACTAAGGTGAAAGAACAGGGGCAGTAATCCTTAGAGAACTGATCTTTGAGTCAGTTTGTAATCTGAATTAAAGCTAACAGCATAGACCAAAACCAAGAGATTGAAACAAACAAGCAACTGTTTTCAAGTGGCCTTAAGTTGGCAGTACCCTGCTGTCTCTCAGAAGTACATGAGTATTCTCTTCAGGGGGGCAAACTTCAGTCAGGGACAACAGCAATTGAAGACGAAAACTCATTTTAAAGATGAAAAACCAAAGATGGACATCTTAGGATCAACGAAAACAATCATCACTCTTAAGTATGGTGATGTCTCAGGATTACTGAGGGGACTTTACTAAAATTTGCAGCACTGGGAGGACATGGTCCAAGGGTACAGTAGCCGCCAGGCATTGACAAAGCCCCAGATCTAAATCCCTAGTGCTGTCAAAAATAATACATCTCTAGTCCACATATTCAAGGATACTCAGAGAGATAAATACTTCAGCAGGAATTCCCCAAGCAGAGCCCTGGAATCTCTATCTTAACAAGTAACCCAACACCTAAGACATGTTGACAATTCTGACAAGATATGAAGGCACTGACACCAGTGTGCATAATGTTAGCAATAAGGAACAGTAGGATTTTAATCAAGAACATGATTGGATCAGACTGAAAAGTTTGGAAGATCACTATGGTACAAAGCAAACTTTGGAGAGCAGACAGAATAGTGTGAGGATGGAAAACAGAGCATAGTAAATGTTATAATTAGGAAATCATCACAATAATATTAAGGTCCAAGATGATGACCATTTAAGTACTAACAGTAGGAGGAAAACAAGAGTAGTAAAAAATTAGAATTAGAGTTTATAAAACTTAAATGAAGCTGGGTGGCAGTGGCATATACCTTTAATCCCAGCACTCAGGAGGCAGAGCCAGGAGGATCTCTCTGAGTTCGAGGCCAGCCTGGTCTACAGAGCAAGAACCAGGACAAGCACCAAAACTATACAGAGAAACTCTGTCTCAAAAAACCAAACCAAACCAAACAAAAAAACTTAAATGAAAGATGTTATTTTGAATTTTCTAAAGATACAGCCCTAATAGTGAGCATTATAGACACTCACCTTTTAAAAATAAACCTTACTGAGTATTGTAGCCTACCATCTTTTTAGCTGTATAATAAACTGTGTTCTATAAAATCTTATACTATATAAACATTACAGGGTCCAAATATTATTAAAACTCAAAGTGATCTTCAAGCTCAAATGAAAATATAAACAGACTTAAATCTCTAATGTTTAATATTCTATTAATCAGAGTATATGAATTGAAAGCTTAAAATCTCAGACAATATAAAAGATTTTCAGTGACTGGTAATTTAAAATTACAAACAGAAAACAATCAATTAGCAAACTTACGCTGAATGTGAATGAACTGTTTGGGCTGTTTAAACTCCCCTTTGTACAAGCGATTGTAATAGTTGACGTTGCTCTCTGCCTCGGGAACTGGAATGACCATGCTCTCTTTTTTTTCTCTAAATACTTGCTGCGCTGAAATAGCTCGCTGTAAGTGATGTTCCTGGAAAATGTAAAGTAGGCAACATAAGTTGTGTTGGTAATAGTAACTCATGCATAATTCTATTTAAAAGTTATTTGGTTAATTAATTGCAAAAAATCAATTACGAACAGTTCCCCTTTGCTAAATCTTAGGGTTTTTTTCTGCATACCCCAGAAAGCATTACCATCATTTTCCTGTAATAACTGTGGCTTATTATCAGTATCACAACTTTATAACAATTTTAATAGTTTTAAAAAGACAAACCCATATACATGTTCATAACCTAGAATTAATATTTCCATTATAAGTCTATACCTTGCTAGCTAAATAAATTGAGGTATTTGTTACCACTACCAGATCAAGAAAAAAATATTCGAGTCACAGGAAGTAAGTTTGTATTAAATTTTAAATATTTTCTATACTTGAAACTTAATCAGTACAACATTCTGAACTATTAAAAAATAAAGATGAAATTATGTCCAACAAATAGTATAATAACCATGGCAGGAAATATTGAATAAATATTAAACAAAAAGTTCCTATAAAATATACACAGGCTCTAACCACTTCTCATCAACAGCCTCTGAAATGTTCTACTATGTTTATTCCCCTTAGAGCAGCTTTACCTTTTAGAAGGTAAATACATTATTGCCACTCCCACAAAGATCCCCATCATATCAGTGTAAAGGTTAAAATTCCTCAATGACTTTAAGGCTCTGTAGTATTCTCTGACACCTCAACCTCTCATCTTTTGCTCTAGCCATAAATGTTTGTTCTTGTTTTCAAGTAGTCTCTAAATAGTCTACTTTTGAAATTCTTTAGTTTCATCTACCAGGAGACCTTCCTAGGATTTCCTCATCTAGAACAGACCTCGCCCATCACACCTTGCAAAGCTTTGTTTTTTCTTCATTCCACTTATTACATATGATACATTAAAAAAAAATCTCAATTGTCCATCCACCTGCTATGCATAAGCATGCTCTTAGGGAACCTTGCAAAGCTTTGTTTTTTTCTTCATTCCACTTATTACATATGATACATTAAAAAAAAATCTCATTTGTCCATCTACCTGCTAAGCATAAGCATGCTCTTAGGGAACTGCTATTTCTGCTCCTTCTGTAAACGTATATACATCTACAAATTGTACAAAACAGTAACAACACATAAAAGCTGTTAAATATATATTTAGTATATAACACCTACTAGATTCCTAATATTTCAGAGAATGAAAAAATTTACTGTCAACAAAGAAACTGGGGTGTAAATATGCTTAGTAACTTGTTAAGGTCACATAATTCTAAGTGACAAAGCAGATATGAACTTGCCTATATATTTGCAAAGCCAAATTCTTAATAATAGCATTTTAATTTTTGAAGTCCTACAGAATCTAAGAAATTAGATATTAACTTCATTCAAGCCTTTGATGTAGGGTGTCCCAGCCCCAGGCACAGTCACAACCACAGCCCCACAATGGGCAAGATAACTATGAATGGGACCCAACACAAAATTATAACCTTACTTAAAACATTATGAGATTTTGATAATTTTTAGTAATTCAATTGAGTGGTTCTCAACCATGAACTTTGTAGATTAAATACCATTATAGTGTCATGCAAAATAAACGTTATAGTCTCACTATTTGTATGTATACATGGCTTCAGTTTGAAGGTGGTGCTCATCTTTTTAGCGTCATATTCCAAGCACAATCCAATTCACACCATCAGACATTATATGTGCTCTTGGTGGCTTGGTAAGTAAAATGCAGCAATTATCAATAATATTTTAGCCTACCATTACAACCAATAGGTGTTTAATGTTATTCAAAAGGCAGGTAAGCGCTGATATTTGATTATTAAGGTACCTCCACACCTTGGTCATGCCTCAAGCATCAGCTGTACTTTGTAAGTTGGCAACCCATTTGAGCTGCACTGGCAGCTGAGGTGTGGAAAGGCTCAAGTCTTGCTTTTTTGCTTTTCTGTCAATTAATCTTCACAATAAAAGTAAATATAGCCCCTTAGCTATTGTTTTTAAGTTCTAGCATGGCTTCTCCAACAGCTGAAAAGAAAACGAAAGGCAAGTGTCCAAAAGGAACCTCACAGATGAAAAGGGTTACTCATCAAGTGGCAGGTGACTAATACGTCAAAGCACACAGGAAGGCACTGTACTTTAGGGAATCTGTCCAAGTTTTGAAAACTATGATTTGAAGAGAACATTACATGCAAAAGAATGCTGCCAAATTGAGTGAGTATCAAAAGACTGTATCATAAGGACAAATGTCAGAACTGAAAAAAATCTCGGATTATACTATAGAAGCAAGTTATGTGGTAACATACTTAAAATGAAAAAAGCCGTTTACTCTGATAGTGGACTCACTAAACAGTGTTTGAAAAGTGTGGTAGAACTAATATGCCCTGAAAAAACAGGACGGTATTTCTAAAGTCAGTCTGAAGCACAGAGCTGCTAATTTTAGATTTCATATTTTGGTGATGATGACAACAGTGATGGTACAAATATGGCTTGGGCTACTATCATTTTATGAGGGATACCGATGATGAACACGACACAGCTAAATCCGAGATTAATACAAAGCAGGAAAGTACGCTAAAGCAATTTCCTTTGTTCACTGTCAAAATTATGGTACAGTTAATGATGGTGCCCTGGTGATGGGAAGCATCACCCTTTACAGAGGGACCTGTAAAATTAACAGATCGAAATGCAACTGGCACCCAAAAACTCATGCTTGATGAAGTATCACTGCATAGCAAATCAAGAAAATTTATGTGAGGCTGGAGAGATGGCTCAGCAGTTAAGAGCACCTTACTGCTTTTGCAGAACACCATGGTTCAGTTCCCAGCACCTACAACGTGGCTCACAGCTGTCTGTAACCTCTGGAATTGGAATTATAAATGACTATGAGTCACCATGTGGGTGTTGAGCATGGAATCCAGGTCCTCTGCAAGAGCAACAAGTGTTCCTAACCACTGAGCCATTTCTCCAGCCCTCATCTTTCTTTTTTTTCGTTTTTTTGTTGTTGTTGTTTGGTTTGGTTTGATTTTAGTTTATTGAGACAGAGTTTCTCTGTGTATCCCTGGTTGGCCTCGAACTCAGATCTACCTGTCTCTGCCTCCCAAGTGCTGGGATTAAAGGCATGCACCACCACCGCCCTGTGTCATTTGTTTCTTAATACAATGTCAAATACTCTACTAGCTTTGTTGCTTTAAAAAAACAAAAAACAAAAAAACTACAACACTTTCATAACTAAAAAGTGTATTTTTAAAATCATAATTAAAACTTTTTTAATAAAAAATATCAGAAAATGCCTAATGGAGAAAGAATGTTATCCTATAAACATTTCAGTAACACATATGTGTATTTTTATCAATCACTGCCAAAACTTTTAAAGAATTCCAATACTCTAAATGTTCGTATAAGGTTTTACTACTTACAATGAAATTAAACCACAGCCTTCAAGAGATTTGGAGGTTCTCACATAGTAACATAAATGGCTATTCTTCCCTGCAGTATCTTACCTTCCACAATGAACAAACAATATCCTACTTCTAAGTGACAATGTCTGTAGGATCCATGTTTAAAACAGCACATTTGAAGTGAAATCTGACCATATACTTTTAAACCTCCCTGGTACTGGGAAATCAAACTCCAGGTTCTATGAATCATCCTCAGCCTTCTAAGTTCTCTTTTCTTTAAAGTTTTTTTTTTAATCATGTCTCAAATTCATACACCTTTCTATTATAAGCCCCTCAGACTTACAAGCTTTTGTTTATTTATTTATTTATTGCTATCATGTTCACAGAGCTTCTACATCATATTGGAATAAAGGAAGGCAAGTTACCTACCACCTACTACTGTCTCAGTTTCTGAGCTTCATAAACACGTGTCTTCTCAAGTAGTCCAACCTCTCAAGCCTGTCCCTAAACATCCTTCCCCCAGAATCACAACTCCTACCATTTCCTCTGCATCCTTCTACCTACATTTGGCTCTTAAAATCCTGGCCCTTTCCTGAAGACACCTTCTACTTTCCAACCTTGATTACAAACATATCTCCAGATAACTGTCTGTTATCAACAGTTTGTTCCTCAATTTTAAGAAAAGCTTCAGTTTCTCAACCTCTCCACTTTCCTATCAGACTCATTCATCACCTTCATTCTTTATCCAGCTCTGGAATATACAGTTGAGACCACTACTCTTCTCTCCCGGGCCTTCCATTCTTCTGCTATGTGAAAGCACTGAACAATTTAAGGTAAATATCGTATGACTTTAAGTTCTATTTAAACTTTTCACACATGTTCACACACTCATACACACAGCACACACACATACACACACAAAAAAAATTGGGCTTCAAGATACAGAAGTGTACTATACTAATACAAATGAAGATCAGACAATAAAATAGCTAAATTTAAAAGTTATCATCAATCGCCGGGCGGTGGTGGCGCACGCCTTTAATCCCAGCACTCGGGAGGCAGAGCCAGGCGGATCTCTGTGAGTTCGAGGCCAGCCTGGACTACCAAGTGAGTTCCAGGAAAGGCACAAAGCTACACAGAGAAACCCTGTCTCGAAAAACCAAAAAAAAAAAAAAAAAAGTTATCATCAATCATCCTTTCAACAAGTTTAAGTGTACCTGTTAGTGCACTGATATTATCTTGTCACTCAAAATTTGAAAGTGAATGAGAACAGTCTCTGCTAAGGAGATTATTTGGTAGAAGTGACTCAGGTATACAATCCTGTTTGAACCTGACAAGTATGTTTCCTCTCAATAGTCAAACAGGAAAAGATGCCCAAAGAATATAAAATCTAATGTGAGACTCTTAGGAAGACCGACGATTTGACAAAGCAAAAGAAGAAATAACTCAGACAGCAAAAACAACATGAACAAAATGGAGAAGGCCCAGCCTAGCAACAAAAGACAGGTAGAGGACAGGTTTAGTTCCCACACTTTCAATGCACTTACTTTTCTTTACAGGATGGATCCCAATTACATTTTCTCATATATTAATAACTAATACTATGCTATAAATTTAAAATACATTAGTGGTAGAAATTTGAGTCAACTAAACAATTAACTAAACACACACAGTATTTTCTAGCTCTTAGAGACCATCCACAATCACAAAATCACAATAATCTTGAGATTCCAGAAACAAGTGATTTGTTCTTAGATAAATGACAAGCAAATTAGAGAATCAAATTTCAGGACTCTGGTTACAGTGTTGTTTGACTATTCCATCTTCACAAGATAAGGACTTTTATTAAAGTAGAGTTGAGAAGCCATGTTCTTATAATACTAACAGTTTGCAACATGGGGAATAATAAGAGAAATCTAGGTTGAATGGCAGCATGTTTTAAAATCTGGATTCTTCCACTATAAATGTCACTTTCTTCCAAGTATAAAACATTTTGAAGTATTAATATTATCAAGTTTTAAAGTACTAAAATTATCAAAACACTTTGAGACAAGGGTTCATGTTAATTCATAAAAATTAAGACATTTATTTAATTTGGTGAACAAAGGGCCTCCTGCCTGAAATCCCTTGTTTACTAATCTATTTACAGTTCTAAATGAAAAATTTTAAAGTAGATCAGAAATTATTTTATTAGCAGAGTTGGCAGATGACAGAGCTGTAGCCAGAAATTGAAAAACAAGACTACAACACTCTCCTATTTTAACTTAGAGACCAAATTTGTCTCTAAAAATAAATGCTCAGCTATTATTTCCTTCATCAGATTTTGAGGCAGTCTTTCAAAAAGAAGGCAGGGCAGCTGGAGAGATGGCTCAGTGTTTAAGAGCACTAGGAACTCTTGCAGAGCTCCTGGGTTGGGTTCTCAGCACTCACACAGTGGCTCACAACCATCTGGAACGAGACTTCCATGTAGATTGTGCTGTAGAGCGTACATACACATGCAGGAAAAACACTTGTACACAAAATAAATTGTCAAAACTTTTTTAACAATCAGAACAGCAATAACTGGGTTTCTAGAGGTCTGTGTTTCTGCTAATAACTATAACCAGTCTCAGATTTTAAATAGCAAGAGAGTACCTCCTGAAAGTAGGTACTTAAGTTTTGCTTTGTCTTTAGGGGCAGAAGAGTTAGCAGGGATAATGTCAGGTTCTTGTCATATGCTGCCTAACACTTTGAAGGGCATCCCTGGGGGCGTAGAGATGGCTCAGCAGGTAAAGGGCTGACAACAGGCTTGATGACCCGAATTTCATATCTGAGATCCACACAGCAGCAGAAGAAAACCTGCTCCCAAAAGTTGTTCCCTCACCTCCACCAGCAGGCTGTGCAAGCCAGTGTACCAACACACACATCTCTCAATAAACTGTAATCTAAAAAATAAAAAAATAAAAAATAAAATAAAAAAAACCATACCTCTTGGGGCTGTGTTCAGACAGTAAAGCACCAGCCTATCATATCAAGGCACCTCCTAACCCAGGCACTACCCAACAGGTCTGTCATTCCATCAGGAGGCTTAGACGTTCAAGGTCATCCACGCCTGAGCTAGCTACATGAAACCCTGTTTCAAATCTATCACCACAAGGGAAAAGGGAAAAGTTAAAAAGGGCTGGTGAGATAGCTCAGCAAGTTACAGAGCTTTGCACCAAACCTGAGGACCTGACTTTGATCCCCAGAATCCACATAAAGAAAACTTGACCTCCACAGAGTACCATGTAATGTGTACACTCACATACACACACCATAAACACACAATAACAACAAATAAAAATAAAAAAGAAAACCAGCTATTACTATAATTACACCTAAATATTTTGTGTTTTCATAGAGATATTATATATTATTTTCCCTAGTAAACCATGGAATTATATATAAGCTATGAAAAGCAAACAAATTAAATAATCTATGACTTTTAATCATACACAGTACCACAATTTTTTAATTTTTTCCTTTTGGGAAGGTATGAGCTAAGGTTCTATGGCTATAGCCATTCAGTCAGAAATCAGGACTAAAATTTAAACCCCTCTGTTGAATCTTACAATACTCACAGCCCAACTTGTTGGCTTTCAAAATTTACTCAATGAATGTAAAAAGGCTGTACATAAAGTCAAAGGTTATTTGTCATAATTTTAAAAGTGCACAGGCAACACCATCAAGGAAAAGCAATCGACAGGCCACTTACACTTTGATACTATAACATTACCAGCAGACAACTGAACACCTTATAAACCACAAAGACAAAGGAAACAGATGATCAGCAGCAGACACTGAAGCAAAACTCTGGAAACTAAAATACTGATGCAGAAGACCACAGGACACAAATTCCTATAAAAGGGGATTAAAAACTGAGCCTACCTGACCTACAGAACACCAGACGATGGCAATTTGGAAATACTAGCAAGAAGAGCTAGAATGAGAAAAGCCCTAATTAGAAACTAGCTCAAAGCTTATAGTTCCCCAGGCAAGCTGAAAAGAAATGCCACTTCCAGCATTCCTTCAAGTCAGCACAGATGAGTGTCACTGGGGGAAAGCCCACAAGGCAGCATCTCCTTTCAGAGGAAAGAGGAGCAACACAAATCTAGCCTTCTCCCATGGAGATAACTGCATGAAAGGACTAGCATTCTGTGGTGCCTGGACCCCACATAGAACAAAACACATAGAAGCTTCTTGCAGTACCAGGGCATGCATCACTGGAGACAGACACCATCAGACACTATCACACCTGCTATAATCAGAACGAAGAGCTCAGCTAAGGGCTTGTACTGATTTTGTTTTTGTATTGTTCCAAACCAAGGTCTCACTATTATGTAATCCCTGGCTGCCACTCTGTAGACCAGGATGGGTTCAAACTCACAGATATCCGCCTGCCTCTACCTACCAAGTGCTGGGGTTAAAGATGTGCACCACTACATCCAACAGAGCCTGATTTTTGCGAAGAGATGGATAAGCAAAACATTTAAACAACATTCTGTCCATCTGGAAAAGGTTTCCATGTCTATCTTAGAACACTCACTTAATTAACACCCTTATATACCTGGGGACTACTGAGAAAACAGCTCCACATCTTGTCACAAGAATGGGGAATCAGTAGTACACATCAGAGGGTGCACGCAACTTTGAGCACCTGAAAAAACACATAAACCTCAAGAAAGTTTTGACAAGCCCTCAGAACTGCCTGGTGGACTGATTAATTAAGGTCTTCCCACACACAGTCAGTCCCCAAGAAGTGGCTGCTTTCTCAAAAGTTCAACTAACAGAAGGACAAAAAAGGATAAAAAAAAAAAAATCTGGGAAGTATGGCCCAAGAAAGAAAGGAAAAAAATAATCAATGAATCAAGGAGAGAGGGAGAGACTGAAGAAACAGGAATTTACAAACTACCTAATGCAGAGTTTTAAAGGCACTATCTTGGTGATTGATGCACTACAAGAGAATATACCTATAGGCAAACAAATGAAATTAGGAAGACAAGGAATGTACCAAATGATAGGATCAGGGAAGTGATAAAAAAGTACTATTAAAAAAGAATGAAAACTAATCCTAGTGACATGACACACTTACAATCCCAAAACATGGAGAAAAGGGAGAGTTCAAGGCCAGCCTATACTGCTTCTCAAAGTCTTATCTCAAATAAAAATTATAAAACACATAGCCGGGCGGTGGTGGCGCACGCCTTTAATCCCAGCACTCGGGAGGCAGAGCCAGGCGGATCTCTGTGAGTTCGAGGCCAGCCTGGGCTACCAAGTGAGTTCCAGGAGAGGCGCAAAGCTACACAGAGAAACCCTGTCTCGAAAAACAAAAAAAAAAAAAAACAAAAAAAAAATTATAAAACACCATCATAGTTAGCTTCAGCTGTTAACTGACTGAAACCCAGATTACCCAGGAATGGGGAATTACAACAGAAGAACTGCCTCCATCAGAATGGCCTACAAGCATGTCTGTGGAGCATTTTCTTGATTTCTAATTGATGGCGGAGGACATAGGCCACTGTGGGAGGTACCACCCTAGGGAAGTTGGTCCTGTGTTTCATGTGGAAGACAACTAAACAAGCCAGAAGCAGCTTGTAAGCAGCCATGTTGTGGTCTCGGCTTAAGTTCCATCCTTGCCTTCCCTCAATGACTGAATGGAAAACACTTTCCCCAGCAAGTTGCTTTTGGCCAGAGTATTTCAAAGCAACAGAAAAAGTAAACTAGAACATACACCAAAAAGAATCTTGGAGCTTTAAAAGAAAAAAAAAAAAATCTGAATTGAAAACTTTAAGACACTCAATAACAGACTTAACTAGAACAATCTATGAACTCAGAAGACAGGTCTCATGAAACGAAGAGGGAAGAATGCAAAAAAGAATGAGAATGAAAAAAAACAAAAACTAATCCTAATGGGACACAATCAGGTGGGAAATATGTATTTTAATGGAAATTAAGAAGGAAGCAGGAAAGAAAAGGCAACAAAAACCTTATTGGAAGAATTAATAGCCAAAAAAAACCCTTCCCGTATCTGATAAACTTTCAAGAAGTTCAAAGGACAAGGACAAACCTAAGATAAACCCACCGTGAGACTGTTAACAGTCATAAGATTGCTGTGGAAAGCATATAACTTATTAAAGTACTCAAAACAGTTCACTGCATAAGAGATGTTGCATACTTTTATAGAAAAGGCACACTAACCAAAATAATGGAATTTTAAGAAGAGCAAAAAACACTACAAAAATTAAAATGTGTAAGTATTTTTAAAAAATCTTTCAGTAATTCATCTATATTTAAAATTTCCCAGACAAGAACTTCCTCAACTTGACAGAAGAGAAGCAACCATAGAAAATTCACCTCTAATACTACATCATGTGATCAAGGCCAGTACAAGTCAAATATCTCCACCCTCACTATTTCTAGTCACCATTTTACTTGAGTTTCTAATTAGTGTAAATAAAAACATTCAGATTAAAAAATAGAATAAAGTCATCTTGCATATAGCCATCATGATTGATGTGGTGTTTACAGTGGTATAATCATTATTAAAACATAGAACTGTACAGAAAATGTATTTTGTGTTCAGTGTATTCTATAAACTTCAAGATCTAGAAAAAGAAATCTATGAAGTGAACAAAACACAGGGTAATATTGTGATATTACCTTAATAAACTTTAACAGTTAACTTATTATTTATGTAATTATAACTAGAAATGACCTATTTATAGTATTAGAGTAATTCTATTTTAGACTGTTATACTGCCATTTAACACTTTTTGAAAAATTTAATTAAGGACTTGAAAAGGTCTCATTATGTAGCCATAGCTGGTCTGGAATTTGCTATGTAGAATAGGATAGACTTGAATTTATCCAGATCCACCTGCCTCCCAAGTATACAACTGGCTTAATTTAGAGACTTTTTAAAAATGATTATGGCCGGGTGGTAGTGGCGCACACCTTTAATTCCAGCACTTGGGAGGCAGAGCCAGGTGGACCTGTGAGTTTGAGGCCAGTCTGGTCTACAGTGTGAGATCCAGGACAGGCACCAAAGCTACACAGAGAAACCCTGTCTCAGAAAAAAAAAAAAAAAATGATTATGCATTAAGTAGAAAAAGTAGGAATCCGAGTCACATTCCCAGGAGACTCTCAAGAAGTAGTAATGTGAATACAATGAGAGACGGTAATATGCATGGTTGAAGTATTAGAAAGACACACAGAAAAAAAGAAAAGGCCTGAAGGGAAATGTGTTCAAATACCACGCAATGTAATTGGTTCCTAATGTCCTCCTCTAAGTCCTTCAATGTTTTCTACATTATCTCAAAGGGCAGGTATTACAAAAACCAGTCAGCACCAAAGCTTCAAACTATTTACATGTATTTAGCAGTTTCTCTCAAAATCAAAGAAAGGAACAGATGGAGAAAGATAGACAAGAAAGAAAGAAAAACAAAAACTCTAGAAGTCATTTTCCTATTCTAATTAAACTTGCAGTTCTAGTACTTTTAAACCTGATTTTCAGCCCAGTAGTGAATTAAAATCACCTTTAGCCAAAAATGGATACAACTGGAACAAATTAATGCTACACAAAATGAGACTCAGAAAGACATGTATCACATTTTCTCTCAAAGAGGAGCAGAAAATAAAGTTAAATGTGTGTGTGTATTTGTATATGTTTGTAGTGAGAAAACTGGACAGGGAACCATGAGGAGAAGAAAGAGCTTAAGGGGGGGGCAGCAGATTCAGAACCTTAGCAAATTTTTGTTTGTTTGTTTGTTTGTTTTTCGAGACAGGGTTTCTCTGTGTAGCTTTGCGCCTTTCCTTATTTAACAGAGCAAAACTTGAAGGTAATGAACTAATTACAAGTACTTTAACTACATCCGCAGACAAATGCTAAGAACATTCATGAGAATACAAAAAGATCTATTACCCAACAAAATAAAATTCAATGGGATAAGATAATTTTAAAAGCGTCAAGTCTAGGGTTGCTGGGCGGTGAGTTCAATGTCAGCCTGGTCTTCAGAGCTAGGACTATGCAGAGAAAACCTGTCCCAAAAACCCAAAAAGGGAGGAAGTGAGGGAGGGAGAGAGGGAGGAGAGAGACAACAAATGCTGATGAGAATGTGAGAAAAGAGAAAACCTTATTCACTGCTAGTGGGAGTGCAAACTAGCACAACCATTATGGAAATCAGTATAGAGGTTATTTAAAAATTAAAATTAGATGCACCATATGACTCAGCTATACGTATACTTATGGTAATCTGAGTAAGAAATGTGCCCCACCCCCTCTCCAGGCTCACATATCTGACCACTTGGTCCCTAGTTGGTGGTGCTGTTTGGGGAGGATGTGGAATGTTTAGGGGGTAGAGCCTTGCTGGAAAACATACATGGAGGGGGCGAGCTTTGAGAGTTCACAACCTCACCCACTTTCAGTTTACACTCTCTGGTTCTGTTTTTTATTTAAGTTTCCTATTAAGGCCATATTGTCATGCCTCCCACGCCATTAGGGACTCTACTTCTGGAATTATACAGACAAAAAAACTCTCTTCTTTCTGTAAATTGTCTTGGTCATGGTGCTTTATTATAGCAACAGAAAAGTAACTAAGACAGAAACTGGCACCAGAAGAGTGGGCTGTCACTGTGAAAAGAACTGACCATGTTATTTCCTGGAGGAAGACTTTGGAAGTGTGGACTTAAGAAGTGGTTTAATGTTGTAAGTAAAGCTTAGGCAGATGTTATAAGAGGAGTCTGGAAGGTAGCAAGGCTGAGAGTAATTCTGATGGTATAAGTCCTGAAGAGGTTTCAGAGGGGAACAATATTAATAATTGGGGTAGAAGCCATTTATATGGTTATTTTGGCAAAGAATCTGGCTGCCTTCTGCCCTTGTCCTAAGAACTTTTCTGAGGCAAAGTTAAAAACAATTTCTTTGGCAGATTCAAGAGAATATATGTTTAATCAGTGGTATGGTTATTACTGATAGCTCTCATGCAGATTTGCAATGAAATATAACAAGTGGGGCAGAAAGAAATACAAATTGTACAGTTTGGAGAGAAAAAGTGCAATAGGAAACTTAATGTTACAGTTGGAAGACAGGTGCAGAAAGACTGTAACATTACAGAGACTGATGCCATTATGGAGAGACCTGCTCTGCACTGGAACAAAGGGAAGTGCATGGCAAGACCCCAGGCAGCTAAACTTCCAACTTGTGAAAGGAAAAGGCCTAAGAGTTTTCAGCTCCCAGAAAATAACAGCACACTAAAGCCCCTGCTAGTATGACCCAAGAGGACAAGAGTCCATCCCAAGCTGGCAGTCAAACTTGGCAGTGCCATCCATATGATATGGGTTTGTAAGTATAAAAGATCGAAAAGTGAGGGAGTCACGACTCTTTCTTCATGATTCCAGAGAGCTAAGGCCAGGTACCATGTGGGAGTTCTGGAGTTGCTGGGAGGAGGTCCTGAAAGGTCATTCATTGCATGAAGCCATGACAGTAAAGCCTAGGTTGCAGGAGAGACTCCAGATGTTGAGAACACCAGAGCCATGAATTATCTGTCAAGGAGAGCTAACATATAGGGAGTTAAGCCAGCCCTAGAGAACTCAAGGACAGCATGATTTACACAGTGAGCCCATTTCAAAAAGATACACAATATTTTAGTGAACATAATGCAAATTTAAACGGTCACTTATAAGGACTTAAGTGACACAATTCTAAGATACAATGGAATTAAGTAAGAAATTGATTAAAAAAAAATCCCTATGAACCCAATAAATATTTAGAAACCAAACAACACTCTTCAACTATGGATCAAAGAAAAATAGCGAAGGAAAACCAGCAATTATTTTGAATTGAAAAACATCAAAACAAGGGCCAGTGAGATGCTCAGAAGGTAAAGCATTTGTTGCCAAGCCTGATAAGCTGCAATTCTTAACAGCGTTCAACTCCCAAGACCTACAAAGTAGAAAGTAATAACCAACTTCCACAAGTTGTCCTTTGACCTCTGCAATTGCTTGTGACTATATACACACTCACACAAATGTAAAAAAAAATTACATGAAAATATGTAAAATATAACAAAGCAACACTTATGAAAAAAAACTACTTACACACCTGTAAGTACTACACACCTATATGAAAAAAATAAAAGATGTTGGGCTGAAGTTCACTGGTGAACACAGGGCTAGCATGTGTATGGCTCTGGGTTTAATCCCCCCAAAACACAAAAATTTAAATAAACAAAATAAATCTGAATATCTACCTTAAGACAGTAGAAAAAGAACAAATTAAGTGCAAAGTAAACTAAAGAAAGGAAATAATCAAGAGAAATGTGAAAATCAGTTAAACAGAAAACAGAAAAAAAAATTCATGAAATGAAAAGTGGATGCTTTAAGGAAATCCACAGAACTGGTAATGATACAGATCTGAGAGGAGAGAAGATAAAAACTACCAGTATCAGCAATCTTTCTAATCAATTTACTGCCAAGAAATTGTTCAATCAGTTAACAGGGACAAATTTCTTTCTTTTTTTTTCTGTTTTATTCTTTTCTAGGTTTTTTTTTCTACTAAACATTTTTTTCATACAATATATTCTAATCAGTTTCTCTCCCCCCAACTCCTCCCAGATCCTCCCCACCTACCTAACTCCACCCCCTTTCTTCCTCTCTCTTTAGAAAACAGGCAAAGATAATAATAAAAAGAAACACACAAACAACCCATAAAAACACAAAACTGGTAAGTACAATATACAAGCCAGTAAGACCAAAAAAAAAAAAAAAACAAAACCCCAAACCAAACAAAGTAATACAAGACAAAAAGTCTACAAAAATACCACTGTGTTTATCTTGTGCTGGCCATCTACTCTTAAGTATGAGGTCTACTCTTAAAGTGTGATTAATATACCCAGTGAGATTTCACTGGGAAAAAACTGATTTTTTTTTTCCTTTGCAAGTGGTAGGCAACTGGATATAGCTTCTTGGTTAAGGTTTGGGAGCCCATATCCACTTGGCCCTCTCAGAGCTTGGACCTGGTCTGTCTTGAGCCTGTGCATGCTGCCACAGTCTGAGTGAGTTCAGATGTACATCACCCTTACTGTCTGGAAGAGTTTCCCTGGTATCCATTCCCTCTGACTTATAATCTTTCCGGCTCCTCTTCACATAGATTCCTGAGCCCTGAGGGAAGGGGTTGATGAAGACATCCCTTTTAGGACTGAGTGTTCCAAAATCTTTCACTCTGCACACTGTCCTATTGTGGGTGTGTTAGTTCAGAGTTCTTGAAAGAAACAAACTGAAAGCTTACTCAGATAACCTAAATAACCTTGCAGACATTGGCGTGATTGAAATATATTTTAAAACCCCACAAAAAGAAAGCTCATGGGCGAAGGCTTCACTGGAAGATGTCTTCAAATAAATAGCTGAAGTGGAAAGAACAGCAACCCTACCCAATTTCTTTCAAAATTATAAAGAGAAGAGACTGTCCCTAATTCATTCTATGGATCAGTATTTCTCTGATACTAAAATCAAAAAAGCACACTGGAAAAAAAGAAAATTATACCAAATATTCTCTGTAAACATATATGCAATCACTCAAAACAAAAAATGAGCAATCACTGGGGTGGTGGTGGTACATACTTTTAATCCCAGCACTCGAGAGGCAGAGGCAGACAGGTCTCTGAGTTTGAAGCCAACTTGATCTACATAGTGTTCCAGGACAACCAGGGCTACAAAGAAAAACCCTGTCTTAAAAAACCAACCAAACAAACAAACAAACACCAAAAAACTTGAGCAAACAGAATCCACTAGTGTAATGAAAACCATTACACAAATAAATAGATGCAGCTTGGTATGGCAATATATACATACCTATGATCCTAGAGGCAAGAGGATCAGGAATTCAAGACTGGCTTGGGTTACTTACTGAATTTAAGGCCAGCTCGAGCTACGCAAGACCTTGCCTTTAAACAAGCAAACAAGAAAATACTCAAATAGACTATTATCCACCATGATATTTATAATGGGGGGGGGGACCATGATAATCTATGCAGATACAAAAAGCACCTACAAAAACATCTATACCAAAACTCAGAAAAATACAAAAACGGGTTAGAGAGATGGCTCAGTGGTTAAGAGCACTGGCTGCTTTTCCAGAGGCCCCAGGTTTGGGTCCCAGCACCCATAAGGCAGCTCACAACTAGGCTAGCTAGGAAGGAGGACCCTAGGAAAGACGCAGGGATTGTCTAGTGATGGAGAAATGGATGAGATCTACATGAGCAAACTGGGGGTGGTGGTGGGGGTAATGGAGGGCAAGGGATGGGTGATGAGAGCTTAAGGGAGCAGGAGGTTCGAGCTGAAACGAGAACAGAATGGGAGAGCAAGGAAAGAGATACCATGATAAATGAAGACACCGTGGGAATAGGGAGAAACAGAGTGCTAGGGAGGTTCCCAGGAATCCACAAGGGTGACTCCACCATAGACTACTGGCAATGGTCAAGAGGGTGCCTTAGCTGGCCTACTCTGGTGATCAGATGGATGAATACCCTAACTGTTATCATAGAACCCTCATCCAGTGACTAATGCAGAGATCCACGGCCAGGTCCCAGGCGGAGCTCCAGGAATCCAATCCATGTGAGAGAGAAGGGATTCTATGAGCAAGAGATATCGACCATGACTGGAAAAAGTACAGAGACAACTAGCCAAACTAGTGGAAATGCATGAACTGTGGACCAATAGCTGAGGAGCCCTCATGGTACTGGACTAGGCCCTCTGGATAAGCGAGACAGATGTTTAGCTTGAACTATATAGGGGGCCCCCAGGCAGTGGAATTGGGACCTATCCCTAGTGCATGAGCCGGCTTTTTGGAACCTAGTGCCTATGGTGAGACACTTTGTGCAGCCTTGGTGCAGGGAGGAGGAGCTTGGACCTGCCTCAACTGAATCTACCAGGCTCTGCTGACTCCCCATGGGAGACCTTGCCTTGGAGGTGGTGGGAATGGGGGGTGGGCTGGGGGGGAAGGCCGGGGGGCAGGAGGAGGGGGGACAGGGGAATCTGTGGTTGGTATGTAAAATGAATAGAAAATCCTTTAATAAAAAATTATTTTAAAAAAAAGAAATGGAAAAAAAAAAACAAAAACAATAAAACAACTGTGCAACTCTAGTTCTAAGGAATTCTTTTCTTCTGTGTCCGTGGGCACCAGGCACACACGTGGTATGCCCAAACACATAAAATAAAAATAAACATTTTTAAAAACTGTTTAATACAAGAGAAGTTCTTCCGTTTAGTACAGGGCATTACAAAAACTGATAATATCATACTTAAATATTCAGTGCTTTTCTCCTAAGATGAGGAGAGAGACAATACTCATTGTTTACCTAATGCCTACTGGAGGTTTATGGCATAATCATCAGGCAGAAGGGAGGGAAGGAATGGAAGCAAGAGGGAAAAGGACAGACAGACAGACACAGACACACAGAAAGAGGGAGGTTAGGGGAAAAAACTAATCTGAACTTATTTCTGAAAAGATAACAATTCATTCTCCAGTGGTTTGAGACAAGCAAGACAACTTGCCAGACACTTAGCGCAGTCTGATACACTTGCTATGCATCTCTGAGGTCTTAGAATTATCAAGCTCCGTGCACCACTACAGCTGGCTTGAATCTTCCTTTTCACTTAGCAAATAGTTCAACCGTATAATCTTGAATTCAAATCACACCTATTAATTCCTATCTAAGAATCTGAAACAGGGCTGTAGCCCAGTGGTAAAGCACCAGCCTAGCATACATAAGGCCCTAGTTTAATCTCCAAAACTTGTACTCCTGTGGGTGAGTGTGTGTGTGTGTGTGTGTGTGTGTGTGTGTGTGTGTGTGTGTGTGTTTAAAATGTCATAACCAACCCAACCTTTAAGTCTTCTATTTACAAAATCGGCATTCAAAGAATTCAGACTTAGTAAGAGTGATCTTCCAGTTCTGAGTAAGCACATCCTAGATCATCAGCATTTGCAATGAAGAAAATCCAATCATGGCTCTCAAACATTTGTGAGTGTCAGGATGATCTGAAGGGTCTTGTTTCAACACACTCTAATAGGAACTTCAGAGTCTCTGATTCAGCACATCTGGGATGGAGTTAGACAACACATATTTCTAACAAGTTCCCACAAGATAATGATGTTGGGGGTTGAAGCTACACTCTGAGAACCACCAGTTTAAGAACCACTCACTTAAGGCACTACAGCTCATAGCATGTGCTCCTCTGTAATCACAAAACTTCAGAGTAAACGTTCAGAAACTTTCAAAGCAATCTGGCAGTAATTTGGTGTAACCAAATGTTTAAAATATGTGGTCTCATATTTTCTATCTCTTTTATTAATTTTCTAGTAACATTTTCATTGTATTTGACAAAAGTATAGCCATAATTTTATTAAAATTAATGTTTATAAAAATATTCTTTAAAATATCTGGAGAATATCCACTTCTCTGGTATTTTTAACCATACACTGCTTTTAAAGGTAACATTATACACATCTCATTAATTTTTGCCTCCTTAAAAAACATACAAGTGCTGAGTGGTGGAGCACGCCTTTAATCCCAGCAGAAGGCAGAGGCAGGTGAATCTCTGAGCTGAGGCCAGCCTGATCTATCTACAAAGTGAGTTCCAGGACAGCCAGGGCTACACAGAGAAATCCTGTCTCAAAAAAGAAAAAGAGAAAAAAGGAGGAGCAGGAGGAGGAAGAGGAGGAGGAGGAAGAGGAGGAAGAGAAGGAAGTGGAGGAGAAGGAAGAGGAGGAGGAGGGAAGAAACATTTTAGCTTGAAATAGTTACATTATCAAATTTTGTTCTTTCTTTTAATGTATATTTAAGGGTATTTATCAAGAAAATTAAGTGTCCATTTGCAATAAATTCCCTTTAGACTGAAGACCAGGGTAGAGATTTTTCTTTCCTGGAAAAATTTTAAGTGACACATTTTAAGTGACTCAGAACTGAGTCATCCACAGCTTCTCTTTTGATTATAATTACCTGGGAGGTATATGAAGGCAAGGCAGGCAGGAAGGGACTTTAATGCAGTGAGTTACACTATAGGCATAGATGGAAAGCCGGAAGCAATCTCACTGTGTGGAAATGTCAGAAGCTTTAACATTTTGAACAATTTGACTTATAGATCAACATCTGAAATACCCATTATGTTACTTTAACATTAACTTGCTTCCCTTGATAACGTAACAAAATATTTACCCTTTGTTACTGTACCCAACTTTCTGAAACCTTGTTTGGAATCATGTATTTCCTAATGCTAGTAAGAACATAATCCTCAACACCAACATTACTTTAGAAAGGTGACACAAACGACATCCATGTCATTTAGTCTAATCATTTACTCAACAGAGAAATGAGCAGAAGACTCAAAGCAAGTTATTGACATTTGGTTGTTTAAAAAAATAACTTATTTGATGGTGAATTTATGCATTGATTTCTACTTATTTCTGAAATTATCTTTCATTCCTTTAACACTAAGAGTGGACAGACAACCCCATACAGTATTTCAAGACCTACATTTAAAAACAACCAAGACTTATGGCCTGGGGAGATGGCTTAGTGGGCAAGTGCTGAACAAGCATAAAGACATGAATTTGGACCCTCGGGATACTACACAAAAGCCAGTTGTGGTCATGTGTGCCTATAACCACAGTGCTTGGGGAGGCAGGGGAGGATGAGAGACAGAGGCTCATCCCTGCTAGCTGGCCAAGCCAACCTAACCAAAATAAAGGAGCTCTGTGTCCAGTAAGACACCCTGTCCTGAGGGGTAAGGTGGAGAGTGGTAGCACAGGTGCTTCTATGCAGGTGCAGGCACACTCAAACACACCCACTACACACAAACAAAAAAGGATTTGGAACAAAAACCAATTTTGAGCTGGATCTCAGGGAATTTGAGGCCAGCCAGGACTACAGAGTGAGACCCTGTCTCAGGGAAAAAAGAAGAAGAAGGAGGAGGAGGAGGAGGAGGAGGAGGAGGGAGGAGGGAGGAGGGAGGAAGGAAGGAAGGAAGGAGGGAGGGAAGGAAGAGACAGAAGGAAGGGAGGAGGAAGGAAGGAAGGAAGGAAGGAAGGAAGGAAGGAAGGGAAAGAGAAGGGAAGAAAGGAAGGAAGAAAGGAAGGAAGAAAAGAAGGGAGAATTTTAATCAAGAATTGTATTACTGTGTAGATTGGTCCCCCACAGACTCATATATTTGAATGTTTATTTCCCAGTTGGTAGACTGTTTAGGAAAGGTGTGGACTTGTTGAAGGACTTGTCACTGGAGGTGGGCTTTGAGGTTTCAAAAACCCACAACAGGCCCAGTCTGTGTGTCTTTCTTTCTCTGTCTCTCTCTCCCTGCAACTAAACTCTCAGCTACTGCTCTACGCCAGTGCCATGCCTGCCTCCTGCCACCATGCTTCCAACAATGACGGAAATGGACTCACCCTCTGAAACTGTAAACAAGCCTCCAATGAAATACTTTCTGTTATTAGCTGCCTTGGTCATGATGTCTCTTCACAGCAGTAGAACAGTAACTAAAGACACTAGTGTGAACAAAGATGAAGAACAGAAGGTACAGCTAGCAGACTACCTGACTCACCAGGTGTGGTGGTTTGAATGAGAATGGCCCCTACAGGCTTATGTTTCAATACTTCCTCTCTAGTTGGTGGGACGGTTTGGGAATGTTCTGGACATGCCCAGAAACCAGTCTCCCAGGTGATTCTAGATCCTGTCAAATTGACAATTAACTTTAATCACAACACTCTCCATTATCAATATTACATCATACTTTTTAATTAAAAAGTATTTTTATAACTTTTTACAACCTTACAACTACCCCTAAAACAAAATGTATCAAAGCTTTCATGTGTTCTATAGCAGAAAAAACAAAACAAAACAAGTTCTGCTCTCCAACCAAACATTCTCAAATCCTAATGAGCATTTGAACGACCTAGGGAATCTTTAAATAAATAACAGAATTACATTTAAAAGTGCACATTTTGATTCTCTATCCTTAGGATGAGATCTGATAACTAATATATTAAACTTTCTCCCAGGTAAGACCAAATCACTATCCCAAATTTTTGCATTACAACATTTTCAACTATATAAACACCTCAAAAAGGTATCATTATGTTAGAAACACTATGGAAAACAGTTTGACACTTCAAACTTTCATATAAAATTACCATTACCTGGAGCCGTTTCGCTCAAGGCACTTAGTTACCAAAAGTCATTATTCTTAGAGCAACTTTAATTTTTAACAGCCAATGTCACCAAACAGGCTACTACTGTACCACAGCTATAAAAAGGAATACTATTCAGCAACTAAAAAAGGATGAAGCTTCCTTTCTGGAGAGAGAAGGCTTTTTTGAAACAGTGTTTCACTATGTTTCACTGGCAGGTCTGTAACTAACTTCAAATTTGTGGTGATTCTCCTGCCTGTCTCCTGAGAGATGAATGTTATAATATGTATGGATCTTAACAACAATTAAATGCTGAATAACAATAGGCCAGAGAGGGTTAGAATGTTCCATTTATATAAAACTCTAGAAAAGATGTCATTAACCTCAAATAATGGGAAGACTGTTGTTTATTTAAAACTCATGGTAGAAGAGGGAGTGCAAGAACACTTAGAGTCATTTATTCTGACTGTGGCAATGGTTTCACAGGAGTACACAAATGCCAACGCTATCCAATTACATAACTTAATATGTATACTATGTCAAGTATACATAAATAAATGTATCATTCAAATACTAAATTCTGGCTTAAATAGGTTATTATATACAATATAGGTATATGTTGTTAATTCTTTGAAAACTCCATATAGTACTCAACAAGTATGCCTCAAATAAGAACATAAGAGCCTTGTCTTTTCTTTTTTTTTCTCAAGACAGGGTTTCTCTGTGTAGTTTTGGTGCCTGTCCTGGATCTCTCACTCTGTAGACCAGGCTGACATCGAACTTAGAGAGATTCATCTGGCTCTGCTTCCTGAGTGCTGGGATTAAAGGTGTGTGCCACCACCGCCCAGCAAAAGCCCTGTCTTTTAAGAGGTTGTGGTTGGTAGGTGGGTGACTCTGAACGTCATTTAGTATTTGGTACCAAGTTGCCACTAAATACGTGTATTGTAGAGTAAAATAGCCAGTGTGGCCGGGCGGTGGTGGCGCACTCCTTTAATCCCAGCACTCGGGAGGCAGAGGCAGGCGGATCTCTGTGAGTTCGAGGCCAGCCTGGTCTCCAAAGCGAGTTCCAGGAAAGGCGCAAAGTTACACAGAGAAACCCTGTCTCGAAAAACCAAAAAAAAAAAAAAAAAAAAAAAAAAAAAAAAAAACCAGTTGTGGATGATCAGGTGTCTGATGCCACTTACCAGGAAGAGAAACCACAATTTGGAGAGCCAAACTGGCGTTAATAGCTACAGCTATGAATTTTGTACTACAAAATATAAAATTGTGGTAGATATCTTTGCAGGAATCTGTCCCAGTCTTTAAAGTCCCTTTCTCTCCCACAAATGGTATGTCCATCAACCATTCAATCATCAATCACCTCATTCTACCCAAAGTCACAGTTAACTGAATCAGACTAGATATGTGACCTGAACTAGCCACTCATATTCCATCTCTCAGTAATTTAGAAGAATGAATTACAGAAGCTTTGAAGTGGGCACATTTGGTCAAGAATATGTCAAAGCTCTGTTAAGACCCTTTGTAGATAATAAAAATAAATTAATTTTTGAAAAGAGTAAATACTTCATTGCTAAACAGAGTTCATTCCAAGAAAGCTAGGATAGTCCAGTTTCACAATATTCATCATTAGTGAAGGGGAAAAATCATGTGGCAAATCTCCAGAAGCAAAAAGCATTTAAAAATATTCAACACTCATTTACAATAGACATATCAAAGACTTTATATACACATGTACATATTTTATGCACCACATAACATGTACAACATATAGTATTTTGTTATTAGTATGTAGAGTAATTGTTTTCTTTTCCACATCTATAAATCAATGAAGAATAATCTGTATCATATTTAATGGAGAAACACTATGTATGATATTACAACACAACATTGGCATCTACAAAGTTCACACTCAAGAACCACACAGTAGGAACTAGAGAAACGATGGCTGAGCTGTTAAAAACACTTCCCGTGTTTCCTAAGACTGGGATTCAGTTCCCAGTACACCTATCAGGCGGCTCTTCAACCTCTCACTCTAGACCCAGAGAATCTAATACCCTCTTCTGGCCTCCATAGGCACCACACACATGTGGCATACACTCCGACACACATACAAAATAAATTAGCTAATTAAAAGAAAAATAAAAACCACACAATAGAATTACAAATAAAAATCTCAATTTAAAGAAATGTATGGTTTTTATTTTGGAATACAGTCAAAGCTACCCTTGGCTGCATGCCCAGGCCATGGGTTGTACATACTTGCTTGGAAACAGACATTCACATTAATGTCATAAATAAGGATGTTCATTATTCTCCACAATTTTTCAACATGGAGTTAGAAGTATTTACTAACAGAATTCAAAAGGAAAAAAAAATTGAGGCCTAGTGTTTGAGAAGCTAAGGTAAACTATCTCTATTAACAGATATCTAAACTCAGTAACCCAAGCAAATCAATGCAAAACCTAGTACAATTAGGTAATTTAGTAATGTGAATATGAAATTAATATATAGCTTGGGCTAAAGAGATGGTTCAGTGATCAAGAGCACTTGCTACTCCTGCAGAGAACCTAGGGTTGGTTCAGAGCACCTCCATCAGGCAGCCCACAACTGTCTGTAACTGTCATCCCAGGGAATGCTCTCTTCTGGCCTCCAAGGACACCAGGCACACACAGGATGCACAAACATATGTGCAGGCACTCACATGTACACATACAAAAATAAGTATGTTTAAAAGAAATCAATCGTGTTCATAAATACAATGACAAGTGGAAGAGAATATTGAATTGCCATTTACAATAAAAAAAAAAACACATAAAACTCCTGCAAAAAAAACCCAACAAAAACATAAAAAAAAAACAGAAGAAAAACATCCCTCAAAGATAAGCAGACTTCAGCAAATGAGACAATCTATGTTCTTGAATGAAAAGTCAAATCCATAAATGTATCAATTCTCTGTAAGTCGATTTATCAGTGTTTGCTGAGTCTCAACAAAAATACTGTGGTTTGAAAGAAAATGGCCCCCAAAGGGAGTGGCACTATTAGGAGGCATGGCCTTGCTGGAGGAAGTGTGTTACTATGGAGGTGGGCTTTGAGGGCTCATGTATGCTCAAGCCACACCCAGTGAGACAGACCACTTCCTGTTGCTTTTGGATCAAAATATAAGGACTCTCAGCTCTAGCACCATGTCTGCATGAATGCTGCCTTTCTTCCCACCATGATGATAATGGACTAAACCTCTGAAAATGGTAAGCCACCCCATTTAAATGTTTTCCTTTCCAAGAGTTGTTGAGTCAAGGTGTCTCTTCACAGCAATGGAAACCCTAACTATGACAAATACCAACACTATTGTCTAGATTTTGGCAAAATAATTATGAAGTTCACATGGAAAAATATGCAATAATAAGGTACTTAGGAAATCCCTGGAAAAGCAGAACAGTGAGAGGCAATGGTGAAAAGCCCTATAAGAGGTGAAATAAATAATAGAATGTAATGATGACATTATAAAACAACAATGAAAGCAGTAAACATTCTGCTCAATGAAGCAAAAGAGAAAGTTAGAAGTTGGGGGGGGGGGTGCTCCCACACACCTATAACCCTACAGTCTAGGAGGCTGATAGATGAGCAGCATAAGAACCCTATCTCAAGAAACTCAAAAGGCCCCAATACCTAAGACACTTCAGACAAAAGATGACTTTATTATCTTCTCTGAACAACTGGATTTGGGGGAGGGGTGGGTACTGGAAAGTTTAGGGGCTTGGGATATGACTCAGTGGTCTAGGACTAGGTCTAGCATAAGCAAAGCATTGGATTTGATCCCAGCACAAACAAACAAAATAGCACATACTAGAAGAAACCATAGAAATTCCATACTAGAGAGAGGAACCCTAAACTTTAATTACATAACTAGAAGCATTTATTTTTTTAATGAGCACTGGTGTTTTGCCTGCATGTATGTCCTTGTGAGGATGTCAGGTCCCTCTAAAACTAAGGGGGTCCCCTTACACAGTTGTAAGCTACCATGTGAGTGCTGGGAATTGAACCCAGGTCTTCTGGAAGAGCAGTTGGTGCTCCTAACCACTGAGCCATCTCTCCAGCCCCCAGAAGCATTTTTTATTAAGAATAAATTTAATGCATGTTAATACTTGTCAATATACAGCAGATTGACAGTAAATTCATACTCTGAACCACCACCAAATTACGTCAGTGCCACAGAGCCCACAAGGGTTTAATAAACATGTCTACTTTTAGTCCCTTTGTTTTTGAGAACCACTATTCATCCCAAGCTCAAGTTAGACCAATGATCCAAATACAAGCTGCCTTGTTTCTATACCACCCATGTCATAGGCTTCAGAGACTAGACTAACCCAAAATGACAAGACGTCACAGACTCAATGGAAGAGATTCTTTTCTCAGATTTTCAATCTAACAGGAGCAGTTTAAAAAGCACAACAAAATAGGCATCTGTTCCCCTCTCTCTTATTCAAGGGATACCTATATGGAAAGAGGCAAAGACGGCAGTACATTCACCCTAAAAGCCAACCATGAACTTCTCAAGGTGGGTGAGATTCAGGGATCTCTGTTTCTTTTCCACACTTTTCTGGCATATTCTGAACATCTTTCCCACACACACAATATTGTTATGATGGAGAAGTAAATAAGGATGCATGAATCTAATCTGGAAATCCAAAAGGATGCAACAAGTGGAAAACTCCACACCTGTAGCTCACAATGTTCAAGTTAATACAAGTGACATGCCACTATAAACAAAATGAAGTTTACAAATCCATATGATCAGCTCAACAGATGCAAAAAAGGCACTTATGAACATTCAAATCTTTATAGACAGACTTCTATATGAACTAGGTTCAGAAGGAATAGACAGCAATATTTAATGGTAGCCTAAAATAAGCCAACCACTATCACTATAAGGAATGAGGAAATGTTTAAGGCTTTCACATCAAGATCTGGAACAAGACAAAAGCACCCACTTTCACTGCTTTTACTCAACACAACACTAGATGTCAAAGTAATCAGCCAAGAGAAGGAAGTAAAGAGTATCTAAACTGTCACTCTACAGATGACATGACCTCATACACAAGAAGCCCCAACTCCACCAAAAAACTAGACTGTATCAAAACTGCAGAATATAAAATCAACAAAACAAAATCAATAGCGTAACAATACACCATTAAGTACCTAAAGTACCATTTACAACAGCTACCAAAAAAAGAAGAAAAAAAAAAAAAGAACCACAAAACAAAATGCCTAGGACTGAATATATTTAATGAAAGAAAAAAACATCTCTCCAGTAAGAACCATAAAACACTGATGAAGAAATCCTGCAATAAGAAAAGTGTGTGTGTGTGTGTGTGTGTGTGTGTGTGTGTGTGTGTGTGTGTGTTTATATATTAGAGGCTGGAGAGATGGCCCAATACTACTCTTGAAGAGGACCTGAGTTTGGTTCCCAGAACCCATGTTTTCTTACATTTTTCTGTAACTCTAGCTCTAGAAGATCCAACAAATCTTCTGGCCTCTTTGGGCACCCCTACACATGTGACATATGTACGTACAGGCACATAAAGAAAAAAGAAAAAAGAAAAAAGAAAAAAGGGGAGGGGGCTATCCTGTATTTAGAGTCCCTAGACAAATGGCATTAGATCACTTAGTCAATCTTCATTGTCAACTTGACTAGATTTAGCATCACCATGGAAATAGAGCTATGACTTTGCCTATGAGTTTTCAGAAACTGAGTGGAGAAGAAAACCATACTTACCTCCAGCATTCTTCTGTGCTACCTGGCTAGTCACAATGTGACCAACCACCTCACGAAGGTAGCTGTGCACTATTTCTCCTTAAATCATGAATCAAAAATAAACTCTTCCCTTCATAAGTTGTTTTTGTAAATTGTGTTGTCACAGCAGGAAGAAAAGTGACTGGTATACTTGGTAATGTCTTAGAAATGAAAATTCTTAAGCTCCATATTAGACCCACTGGGGAATGCAACCCCAAAAGTTTGTTTTAATAAACCTTCCAAAGAATCAGACACGTGGTAGGTAACATTTGAGAATTACTGAACCAAACCGTTACACTACTTTAGGGGTATTACAGAAGTCCTGACCAGTCCTGCTAAGTGGGTGAGCTACCTCACATGTCCTTCTACCAAGTACTGTATGTGAACAACCTTATTTGCAGTCTAGGAAATCAGCCACTGTGCTGTATGGTAAAGTACAATCAATGCATCTCCTATACGACAGGCAAGCAACAAGGTTTCCTATGACATCCTTCATACATTTCTTTTCCTCAGGAATCATAGATCACCAAAATAGTCACAGAAAATAAGGATCCTCAGAATGAATGAGAAAATAATAATAATCTTTTAATTGCCCTAACCTCAAGTAAATTTAACATCTCCTTCCGTTTTACTAATGTAGTCAATAGTAAGAAGTAGTTCTAGCAATACTAACAAAAATCATAAATCTTTTCATGTCATGTTACAATGATACTTGACAAAATACTGTTTCTACCCTTCACTACTTCAAACTTAACCAGATCTAACTCCACATCCTGTTTTAATGTTAATATTATCTCAATTTTTTCCAATTTAACTTCCCTATGATCTTGTATATTTAAGGTATCATTCTGAGAAGTTTCATCAGACTGCCAACAGAATTCATAACACAAAAAAGCTGGGACTCCCTAGATAAAGGGTCTCACATCAAGTGTAACAGCCTCCATTTGGAAACAGAGGGAATCATTTCTTAACTAGCCAAACTGGAATGTTACCAGAAATTAATGAGCTGTGGGCAGATGTAAAAACTTTTTATTTTGCCTGCAATAGTCACTACGGATTGAATTGTTAATAATGTTCCAGCTGAAAAATATTACACGAATAAAATACGTAGCATAGCTACCCTCATCAATTACCCTGTTTTCTAAGTATGTTAACACTGAAGCTCACTGGAATACCAAACTGTCTTCTTCGTCCACTCTTCTTGTGTTTACCAACCACTGAAGAGGTTGTCATCACACAAACTATTTTCTCTCATGATTATGTATTCAGCTAATCTTTAAAATAAAAAAACTGAAAAGCAAATGCAAATACTCAACTATTAATTTAGAACCCAATACTGCTTTAGAAGTAGGTAAAAGTTTAGTTCTCTTAGCCAGTAATTTTAAAACTAAAATTAAAATTTTAATTTTTAAGTCAATTTAACAGTTACTCTGTCACAAAACAGAGAAGGAAAGAGAAAAACATACATTATTTTGTTTGTGCTTTTGAAACTAAACCTTTCAAAAATAAAATATTTTTCAATTGGCAGGAAAAAGAAAAAATAGGAAACTGTAGGAAAGAATGTGTTTGGGAATACTTTATATTTTAGTCTTCCCATTCCTTCATACTTTACTGTATTGCTGAAAATTGTTCATAAATAACAGTTGTTATCAAGCAGTATATGAGGCAAATTTAAGTCTTGCCAAAAATAAACTCTTAAATTCTAAAACTATCCTCTGAGGTGTTGATGAGATGGCTCAGTGGTTAAGAGCACTTGCTGTTCTTGCAAATGACTGGAGTGTGGGTCCCAGCACCCACATGGTGGCTCGTGACCACCTGTAACTCCTGGTCCACAGGATCAGACATTCTCTTCTGGTCTCTGTGGTCAACCACACATGGACCCAATTTACTTACATACATGCAAATAAAACACTCATACACACTAAATAAAAATAAATCTTAACAAAAACTACCCTTTGGGATAGTTATCACTTAACTTTGTCCATGAGAAGAGGCAAAGGCCAAGGTTATTTTGTCAACAGTACTACTGACCACTCTTGTAGTTCAACGAAAAGTCTTACACCCTTTGCCCAAGGAAGGTAGGGGTGAGGAGATGATACACTGGCAAATAAAACCAACAGGCTGATTCTCACTCTGCAGCCCTCTGATTTCAACACATATTAGTTAGGGGAAAGAAGCCTAAAAGTGGATGGCTAAAGGAAATGCTGCTGAGGAAAATCTGCAAGTGACTACCATTTACTTTCACAATATTAACTCCACAAAGAATAGCCCTGTTCCATTTACATAGTACAGTTGTGTTCTATTTATACAGTACAGGCAAGGCAAATAATCAAAGACTAACATTAAGCCAAAACTCAAATAATCGTAAGAGACCTTCTGCCATCTGTACTGGCCTCCCTCGTGACTTATTCCTATCAGTCATTCCTCCTCTACTGGTCCTATCATCTTTTACTATTTCTCCACTTACACTCTACTTGAAATGAAGATGCAGAGCTGTATGCTCAGTCATACAATCAAACTCAACCAAGTAGCTATGACCATGCCAATGCCTATATTACAAACCTTCCATCACTTAAAGTAAACATGACAGAAGTTCCTGTTGGCTATCCTGCTTTTGTATATATATAAAAGATAATAACTTTCTGATGTCAATTAGCCTAGTTGGGAAAGTGTATATTCATTCTCTCCCCTCATACACAACATTCATACTCATACAATTTTACACACAACCCCAAGAGACATGAGAACACTGACTAAAACACTTAATAGCAATGATAACAGCAGTAAAGATAGTGTAAGAAAACCAAAGCTACGGAAATACCCAAAATATAGAGTAGACTGCTCTATCCTTTTATAAGCAAGTATCAGATAGTGAGTAAGCATAATTGATTCTCATTTAAAAAGTACTCCAGGTCAAAACAATGGCTGAGAACTGCAGCGTTCAATCTTCTAAAGGGGTATTCCTAATACTCAGAACCATATTTGCTAGTTCTCTTCATCTAGTTATGTCTGGACTGTTAAACAGAATGGAAATTCACAATGCAAGTAATTTTTACAGCCAAAAGTCATCTAAAGCTCAGTCGAATTCTATTTCAGAAATAAGGAAATTAAGGGCCAAGAAGGCTCAATAACTTCTTTGGATCCCAGAAATTTATACCTTACAATTCTGTAAAGTATAAAGGATTAGCTTTCTTTAAACAAATTTTGGAGATTTACTTTAAGCTCATTAAAACCCATTTCAATTTTTATGGCTTGTAAAAACTAAGTACATGAATTTACTACGGGTCACATCATAGATTTTTAAAAAATTAGCTGGGAGATGGTGGTGTATGCCTTTAATCCCAGGAGGAGGCAGGCAGATATCTTTGAGTTCGAGGCCAGCCTGATCTACAGAGAGAGAGTTCCAGGACAGCCAAAGCTACACTTAGAAACCCTGTCTCAAAAAAAACCAAAATAAATTAATTAATTAAGCTTCCTAACTGTTCCATACCATCAGTAGTAGCTGTTTGATCGACCTCCTGTCTAGGAACAGACTACCTCTCTAACTACCAGACTTAGAGACAGAAATCTCATACAAGTCAGCTGGATACCACATTCAATATCCCAAGAATCTAAGTATTTTCAGATTGAGAATCAGTCTGTCACTTTTATTTGCCTGAATATCTCCTCACCCAAGAAAATGAGAGAAACCTAACAACGATGAAAATGAGGGCTGGTGAATGAATGGCTAAGAGGGTAAAGATGCTTACTGCTAAGCCTAATGATCTGAATTCAACTCCCACACCCATAGTCTCAAAAGTTGTCCTCTGACCTCCACACATGTTCCAGATTTTTCACACACACACACACACACACACACACACACACACACACACACTAACTGCAATTAAATGTTTAATTAAAAGATAATAATACCTGATAGTTAGTGAATGCTTCCCTCATGCCATATTAACTTTTCTAAATATACTATAATTCATCCTCCAAAAAACTGATGGAATCTCATAAATACTGGCATGTCCAAGAATGCAAACCTACATAGCCTGAACAGGGAACATGTACACTTAGCCAATATTGTTCAGAGCTTCTCAAAGATAATTAGTTATCAGTGATATCAATGTCAGTTGGTACTAAAGGGACTAGCATGGCCATGGTTCCTAGCTTTGACTACTCAACCATTCCTTGGAATCTTCCAGACAATTCCCAGAGCTCCTTAAGGTAACCAGCTTTGTTTTCTGCTACTTGAAATCAACAAAATCATCTCAACTGTAAATGTAAGATAGGGCCTCATTTTCAGAGAACTGAAACAAACATTTAAACTTATACCACAGACCAAGCATTCCTTTATATTTTTAAGGAATGTATGTACAAAAGGAATTCAGTTTCTTCAATAATACCATTTGCCTCAAGTCACTAATTTACCAGATGAAGCAATACAAAGGTGAGGCTCAAAGTCCTTAAGTCAGACACAGGACCTCAGTTTCTGACTCTAATGTATCTTATTTTAGATGGGTCATGTTGGACAAGTCATTTCATTTCTAAAGTGCTATTCTGTCCTCTGGAAATAAGACATGTGCACTTACATATCCTATTGCTATAATGAGCTCTAACCCCTGAACTTAACAAAGTTAACTTAACAAAGACCTGGCACACATTCAACACACACGTTAACATAATCTCAAGGTTACATAAGATGAGCAATCTGAGACTCAGAGAGAAGGTAGGCAGCTTCCCTCATTAAATAGCCACATGATGACCAGAACTAGAAAAGTTGACTCCAGAACCACATCAGAGAAATCTTTCTTCCAGACTACTCTATCAACTCCTGGGCCTAACACTCAAAGCTAGCTAGAATCTGGTATAGTTCTATGCTTTGTTCAATTTAACCTTCACCTCAACTTTTCTTCAATCACGTATCAAATATTTACTGCATTTCTACAAAATTTTAAACAGCATTGAAGATAGGAAGCATTCAGATAGGAAGAGTTAGAAAAGAAATAAGATGTCTACATATCCAGAAATAAGAAAAAGTTAAAAGAATAATAAGATTAGGAAAGAGCCCCACACTCTCCTAAATTTCGGATCAGCGACAGACGTCAGTTAAGAATGGATAATAAAGACAAATAGCCAAACGAACGGAAACACATGAAATATGAACCAATGGCTGAGGGGTCACCAACTGGATCAGGCCCTCTGAGTGGGTGAGACAGTTGATTGGCCTGATCTGTTTGGGAGGCATCCAGGCAGTGGGACCGGGTCCTGTGCTCATTGCATGAGTTGGCTGTTTGAAACCTGGGGCCTATGCAGGGTCCCTTGGCTCGGCCTGGGAGGAGGGGACTGGACCTACCTGGACTGAGTCTACCAGGTTGATCTCATTCTGTGGGGAAGGCTTTGCCCTGGAGGAGATGGGAATGGGGGGCGGGCTGGGGGGGAAGGTGAGGGGGGCGGGAGGGGGAGAACAAGGGAATCCGTGGCTGATATGTAGAACTGAATTGTATTGCAAAATAAAAATTAAAAAAAAAAGAGTAAAAAAAAAAAGAATGGATGATAAGAGATTCTGGAAAAACCTTCCTTTTGTCTACGTAATATCCATAGACCTTTCTTTAAATACCTTATGCTCAAGTATTGGCATCAACATACACTGTACAACCAACCTTGAAAGCTCAAATGGGGGGCAAGCAAGATGGCACACTGGGTAAAGACACTTGGTACAGCAGCCTGGTGCCGAGTTTGATCCCCAGACCCCACATGAAGGTGGCAAGTGAGAACTGATACAACAAAGTCGCCCCTACCCTCATAAGAACACCCTGGCATGTGTGCACTAGTCACACAAATATATTTTTTAAAAGAAAACTCAAAGTTCTCTTTCTGCATGAAGCCTCTAAACATCAGAAAGTTTCTCTCATGCCTCTCAACTACATTGACATTTAACTTTTTCTGACACACCCTGATGTCTGTCGTGTTACCTTAACCCCCTAGTTTTTGCTAACTTTCCCAATACTGTACATGATTTTACTTCAAATGACTCATTTTAAATTCCATGAAATCAAGACATGTATTTTCTCGAAGAACTAAGAATACCTCAGTACACTGGCTTATACATAACTTTTATATCCAATGTGTTTCATTTTTAGGTAACATTTGGCATACAGCACTTTGTTGAAAGAAATACTTCATATTTTTACAATATCAATTTACAAAACTGTATTTTATATTCTATTATAAATCATGAAAAACATCAGTGCCTAAGTTAATTCTGAAAAGATATTAAGACTCAATATATTTCTTCCCACTGAAATAACACTTAAAAGGCAAATGACAAAAATCAAGAAATAATAATGGGAAGAAAATTAGAAATTCAAATCAGTCCTGTTCTTTTTCTTTGAAAGTAAGCTAAAAGATGTAGTGGACACAGCTGTAATTTCAAGGGGAGAGGATGCAGGAAGACAGTGAGTCTGAGGCCAGCCTGGCTACAAACCAGGACTTTTGTCTTAACAACACTGTACATGTATATACGTAAGTATATGTATGTGTGTGTGTATATTGTGTGTGAATGCTGAATCATATGATTCATGTAGACTTTGGCTCGGGCATGTATAAAGATCTCTCTCACAGAAATCTGCCCATAATTATGAAATAGTTATTTAACACAGGACAAAAAATAATACTTCAGCTATACCTATGTGTTCAAAAAACAACTGAGTATCAAAAAAGTCCTCAAAATTAAGAGGAAAAACAGAGGTATCATATTTGGTTGTGTGCAGCATCAAAGATAAGCAACAAAAGATGGCTTCTACAACCTAGTTTTTGTTGAATTTTATATCTATGCACACGCAGAGAATGTACGTGAGTGAGCACAAGAGTGAACGTGCACAGAAAAACAGGTCTCAATACTGAAAAGAGTACTCAACAAACATTTACCAAGCATATACATTATGTGCCAGGCACAGTTCTAGGCACTTGGAATATATAATAAACAAAATCAGCAAAAGTCATGACAAAGATTATATTCTAACAAGAGAAAAATCTAAATAATAAACTAGGATTGTTTCCCACGAATTTCTTAATACTTAAGGTAACAAGCAGTCAAATATAATGGTGTCAATAGAAGCAGCAGCAAGATCAAGTAACTACTAATAAAAAAGAAGAGTCTGAAAAGCAAGCAGCAAAGCAGAGCAGAGGATACAGCTCAGTGGTGGAGTGCAGAACCCATGGCTCTAACCCAAGTGCTGCAAAAGAAAATAAAGAAAAACAGCCAAGCCAGACAGAATTAAGTGATGAAAAACAACCCGACTTCTTAATAACTTAATCGTCTGAGCAAGTCAGTATCAGTTCTGAAAGTTCTCAGAATTATAAAAATATATTATTTACAAAATTTCTAGTAAACATAATAGTACAGATAACTCTGGGTTCTGTAAGAATCCTAAATATGAAAGAATGGGGATCATGACAATAGGGTTTTGTGACAACTAAGGCAAGGGTTTGAGTTCCTGACTGCTGTTATCACTGAGACCTTTTAGGTTATCTATAAAACAGAAAAATGTAGCAACTCACAAGGCTGTTATTACTAGGACTGAGATAATTATAAACCAGGAAAAATTCAAATGTCTAGTAACAAGTACATATGGATTGTATATTAATTACAATATTATTCAGCAATAAAAAGGAATACATGATATATGAAACAAGAGAGACAATAATAGTATCATGCTGAGCAAAAGAAGCCCCATACACACATGTGTATCCTCCATTTACACAAAACTTCAAAATGCAATGCCAATCTCCAGTGAAAGCAAGTTGGTGGTTTCCTGGAATTATAATCCAGGGATTAGCTACAGAGGACAAGAACACTTACTGCAGTTGGAAATGTTTCTTATTCTTGGTTGTATACATTTGTGAAACCTCATTAAACTTTTATTGTAAACCGGTACATCTTCCTGAACTTACATCTCAGAAAAGTAGATTTAAAATTTTTATATTAAATATACATAGAATTCTTAGAACAGTATCTGAGATCCAAATATTCGACAGACAGTAATACCAAAAACGATAACTACCACTAGACAACAATAATGAAGAGAAGGCAGAACAACTGATAGCCGGATTTTCAGGTTTAGAGATAAAATGAATTACAGAGTTTTAGACTAAGCACCATGAGGAGCACTTCTGGGACCGACACAGGACAACTGGCAAACCTTAGACAAAAGACAGCCAACATAAGGAAAAGAAGAAAATGATGTAAAGACACTCACTCATGTGTCCAAAAGAAATGGGTAAAAGAAAGATGTGGCCAGCAAAGACAGCATCATGCCACCAAAAGCTAACAATATCTAAATTACCTTATCAAGACACTGCCAGAAGGTACCTCAAAATTGAGTTAATGACTACCTAAGCAAATTTTTCAAACACGACTAAGCTTTAAATCTTAGGTATAAAAGCTGGGCTTTTTTTTTTAATTGAAGGTTTATAAAGAGGCCCTATTTTATCTTCTACTGAAAATGTTAAGTCAGGTAATCAAACACCAAAGAGAAATGTGATTAAGTCAAAGCACCAACACAATGAGGTCAGAATTCGAGCAGCCAATCAAAGGCTTAAATGCATTTCCTGCACTATTAATAGTCAAAAGAGAAAACCAATCACAGAAACCTTCAGCTT
Source organism: Peromyscus eremicus (assembly GCF_949786415.1). Taxonomy (NCBI): domain Eukaryota; kingdom Metazoa; phylum Chordata; class Mammalia; order Rodentia; family Cricetidae; genus Peromyscus; species Peromyscus eremicus. Next base: position 28,676,461 of record NC_081419.1, on the reverse strand, counting down.
TCTTTTGACAGTCACAGAAGCAAGAGAACCAATCCACACACACCCGAGGTTGACAATAAGGCGGGACTGAAGGTTCATTGAAGAAATTCTTCAGGGTGCAGTTACTATGAACTTCTCACGCAAGTAACAACACTCCAGAGTCGTAAACACTGTCAAATCAGAGGAAATTCAATCTTGGGTAAAATTTAACCCCTGGAAGAGGGAAACAGCGTTTCTGCCAAAATTTTACCATCCGGTCAAAAACACAACTGTCAATGTGGACGCACGGAGTCTTCAACTTGTCAATGGCCAGCTCGCATGCTACCTCCCCGGGCAGTGCGCCGGGCAGCGCGGGCCTGGAGGCTGGTTTCTAGCTCTCGGGACCCTTCCTAACGCCGCACAACCGAGCAGGGGCCAGCCCGGCAGGCAAAGCCCGCGCACGGGTTAGGGGACACGCTAACGCAGGGTCCGGCTCGGGAGTTGCTGCCCCGGAGCAGGGTTGCAACTGCCTCGTCCCGCCGCACCTCCTCCGGCGGGCAGCGCACACCATCACCCTGCTAGCACAGACAGACAGACAGACCATCATCACCCTGCCAGCACGAAGGCGTTCTCGTTTTGAAAGAGCTGTACGTTTCCTAAATCGTTTCAAAGGCGCTCTAAGGCACACACCAGTTTTCAAGTGTAATGACAATATCGCCTAGCCAAAAGACACCCCCACCCCACCCCAACCCCGACCCCCTTGTCAATCAATTAAAGCCCGCGCCCGGGAAATGTCTACAAGGTAAACAGAGGCCGTACGCCAAGTGCGGCCAGCGCATCCCTGCGCCATTCCCGGCCGCTGCTTACGGCAGGGCCCCCTTACGGCAGCGTAAGCGGCGCCGAGAGCTAATCACAACACTGGGACGCAACAACATGGCGGCCGCGGGCGGGCGCTGCGCCGGCCGACAGGTTTACGCTACTCCGCCGGCGTAGGGTCCCGAGCGCGCAGCGGCAGCGGCGCCCTCCAGCGAGCGTAGAGCGCTCTGTGAATGGCGAGGCCCGGCTGACAAAGGGGAGGGGGGAGGAGGGAAGGGGGGGGTAATAAACACTCGAGTCCCTACCGATTCCTCCTCCTTCTCCATCCCGGTGGGCATCTGGGGCACGGCCCGGTTGATGGAGACGCAGTCGTTGAGATCAGGCATGTCCTTGCCGCGGTAGATGGGCAGCGGTTTGGCGGCGTCCAGCGCCCGCGCTCGGAAGGAGAGTTTACTCATTGTCTCCCCGCCTTACAGGAACAGCCCGGGCGGCGGCGGCGGCGGGGCGGGCGGGGAGGGGGGGGAGCACTCCCGCCGCCTCCTCCACCTCCTTCCTCAGTGCAGCGCGGCCGGCCCGCTCCTCCTCCTCCTCCGCACTGCCCCCGGCCCCAGCATGGGCGCCCACCCCGCCCAAAAAAACAGCCCCCCGCCGCCCGCGGCCGCTTCCACACTCTAGATCCGCCGCTCGCCCGCCCGATCCGCTCCCTGCGCCATGGCCAACATGGCGGACATTACCACAGCGGCGGCGAGCGATCCCGGCAGCCCGCGCGAGAGCGCGCCCCCGCCGCGGGGACGCGCGTCGCCCTCTCCCTCCCTCCCTCCTTCCCTCCCTCCCTCCTTCCTCTCTCTCTCTCTCTCTCTCCCTTTCCCTCCCCTGCCTGCCCACCCACTCTCCCCGGCGCGGCTCGGCGCGGCCAGCTAGCCGGCGACAGCGAGCCGAGTCCCCGGTGACCCTCGGCCGGCCGCTCGGCACGCAGGCGGGGCGGCAGGTGCCAGGTGCGCTCGGCCCGGGAGCCGGAGCTGGCGCCTCTGCCTCCGCCGCCGAGCCGAGCCGAGCCGAGCGGCGGGCGCGCAGGGCTCCCTCGGGGAGGCGCGGCGCTCGGGACCGCCCGGCCCAGGGGGCAGGAGGCCGTCCACCCGGGGCCACCGGCCGGGCCGCCACTCGAACCTGCACTTGGAAAGCTCTGGGCTCCGGGGGCCGCCTGCTGCCTGCTTCGCGCCCCGGCTTTGCGCATCCCGGGGAGGTACCGAAAAGTCCGTGGCGTCTGCCCACGCCGGGAGGCACAGCCCTGCTGCGTCTCGCACCCTGAAAAATCGGGCGCACACACACACACACACACACACACACACACACACACACACACACACACACACACCCCTAGTCCAAAAGAGCGCTCCGAAGTTAGGCACCCTCGCCTTCACCGGGAGGATGCTTGGGGCAGCCACGAGGGTTCATAGATTGAGACTGCGGGGCGCAACAAGCCGACTTGCACCTGTCATCCAAACTTCCCTAGTTATTTAGTGGATGGTAGGTACTCTTCTCTGATTTGGAAAAAGGGAAAAAGAAAAGCCAATTCTTAAAGATTCCATTTGAAATCTGTGGCCAAAGCTAGATGTATGTTAAAATATATATATATATGTATTGGTTACTGTGACGACTCAAAGAGTTTAATGAAGTTCTTGAATCCAATTAACTTGCATGTTACTATGTTACAACTGTTGAATAATTAGCAGTAAGAGTCGTAAATACTTGAAGAAATGGGCAGCTGAAAAGATTATAGTCCAAAAATATATAGATAAATGCTTGAATACTTGAAGAAAACGATGACACAAGAGCATAATGCGAGGGTGATTACCAAATGACATCTACAGACAGTTGTTGTGACCTGTCAGAGAAAGGAGACAGCTTTGGCCAGAAGTAGTAGAGTAGTATCTCTGCAAAAGGAAGAATCAAATTGACTCAATTAAATACAGCTACTATTGACACAAATCTCTTTGTTGCCTAGTTTCTTAGTTTTTACGCATTACAGGTTTCTGAGGAAATTCCCACAAAGTGCAACAATTTTACCATTTTCTAACCATTGACAAAAACCCTACCTAGCTCAGAAAAGAGTAGAAGGTTTGCTACAGTCCAGCTATAAAAACTGATTTCTCCTGTCATTTCTTAAAGTAGCAAAACTGTCTTTCTTCATTGCCACCCACGTTTTTCTACTTCCCTTCTCTCCCTGCCTTTTCTACCCCTCTCCCTTCTTTCTTTCTTTCCCCTCTGTCTCCACCCTTCCCTTTGAAGGCAGGATGGTGAATGTGAACTTCCTCATAACATCTACATAATCTAACCAGTTTGTCCCACCAACGCTTTGGAGCATTCTTCAGTGAGCTTGTATTTTACATCCACTGTTACTGGGAACAATGCAAACACTGTGACTCCTTCTTGTAAGCAATACCTTTCTCATGCTTGTGGGCATGTCCTGCTCTGAGTGCTACCCTCTGGAGTAGTTCCAATCCTTTGTAAGGAAGAACAAGAAGTTCTCAGATGGGGGTCATTACTGAGTGTAGGCCTGAAAGACAGGGGGAAAGAGTGATTGAAAAAATGAGTCACCCAGGCCTTTTATCTGGATGCCTGGCCCTTCTCAGGCTTAGAAATGATAGCTTTCTTCTAGTCTGTCTGCTTAATGTTACACTCAGAAAAAGAAGTGTGAACATCGTGTGTGTGTGTGTGTGTGTGTGTGTGTGTAGTCTCAAGCAGTTGAAGTCCACTTAATTCTTAGAGCTACATACTCCTCATAGGGAGAAATACTGTAATTTTTACTAATAGAGAAACTGGGACTCAGATAACTTGTCAAGATCCAATACTACTTAGTGGATCCCAGAGCTGGATTCAAATGTGGATCTAGCCAGAGTCCAAAACTCTGTTCTCACATAAACTGAAGTCAGAATACTTCAGTTTCCAAGCTCTCTGGTTTATTACCATCCAAAGTTTCTGACCCAAAGTTAATTAATGAAAGTCTCCAAAGTTAATTAGTGAGAACTTCTAGCCAATGGCAAGAATGGCCGTCACCTCTTTCATCACTACAAACCTAGTTCCAGACCTCACATGGGACAGGCTCTCGTGTGTTTGCTGATTGAGATGAAGTCATCGTATCAGCTCCACGAAGAACTTCGGTACCACTGACCCTATTCCACCCCAAGTTGGAGTCGGAGTGCCTTCCTGGCCTGGCATGGGGCTTGGCCATGGCTGCTGATTTTTCCTCCTTGGCCTGCCCTGCCCTTCAGATTCTTTCCTTTGGCCAGCAGAACTTTAGAACCAGCGAGAGCATCTCGGAGAAACTTTTTCTTTTCCTAATGTAAACTCAACCATGGGAATAGTTTTTGCATCATGGTTGGTTTGCTGTTGTTCTTTTGCTTTGAACGTGTGACAGATTTTTTTCCCCAGCGTTCCCTTTTCTTCTTGCCTTGCAGGCAGTGATTACAGAGCTCAGAATACAGATGTCACAATACCCTTTCACCTGAGACACAGTCGGTTTTCCCAGCTGCTAATTCAGTGCCCAAACCCAAACGCCTGTTTCACATCTGGAAAGTAGTTTTTATTTGTCTACAAATACTATTTATGGTCAACTTTACTTCTATTTGTTGAATACTTTTGTTTGTTAGTGCTAAAGGCACAGATACCTTTTCAACTTTTGAAGTAAATCCTCTTAGGAAACTTCTTTATCAAAATCTGTTTCAAATGGTTATGCAGCCTAGCCTATTCTAATTTCCATATGCAATGCACATGTACAACCATCCTAAAAAATCAGTCTACTTCAAATATATCCTAGGTCAATCCAAATGACAGTCATCTAGTCTAGCGAATGGAATATATAAACGCTAAGAATTAGAACCAGAACCAGTTTTATAGCCATATAAAAATACACAAATTAAGTAACTGTAAAAAAAAAAAAATTGAAATTACATGTCAGTTTCCATTTCCCAGTACCACAATCAGGGCTTCCAAATAATAGACAAGTTACTTTTTGAAAACAACCTTTAAACTAGTAAACACAGTTGCTATTCAGTGATTTCAGGGTTTCGCAAATGTCACGTTCTTTCTAATTGACTCCAAGTCTCAGCAAACCCAATTGAAAGTTAATTGGGTTGGTATGTGAACTGCGTCTCCACCCTCCCCCCCCCCCATGTTCCTAGGAATGAACCTAGTACTAATAAAGCGTCCTTGTTTCCCGGATGTAATCTGAAAGTGGGAGTCTGCATTCATTACAATCAACTGGAAGCCGTCCTGCAGTCCCAGTGCCCTTTATGAAGGGAGCTCTTGATCTTTTGAGATATTGGGAGAGAGACAGTACTAAGGGGACACATGACAAATACCTCTGTTCGCCCCTTCACTTGCCACTGGGAACGTGAGGCAGTAAATAAAAATCTGTAGCTGTGGCTCAGTCACCGGAGCAGCATCTCCTCTCTCAGACCTGGTTGGAATCACAGGGTGCCACCTTGTGTATAAGCTGACGATTTACTTCCCAGCTCCACCAAGCCTCCAGACAGACTCCAAAATAGTCTGCCCCAAACCCCTGCATTTTATTAACCACCAAAAGATGAAACAGATTAATTGAAGGAAACAAATTTGAAAACACACAACTCCAGAGCATCTACAACCCTTGATTTTAAATCTGACAGCCTGTCTCATTTGTCTCTCCACCCCTGGCCGGAAAACACACCCAATGTCCCACATATGGAATAGATTGACACCGTACACTCAGGCTTTTAAGTGGGGGAGGGGTAGAAGTAATTAAGCTCTTGTGACGGGCCTAATATTTCTGACTTGGATAATTATCTGTGTTCTAACATGTGAGCGAGTGAGTTACTTAATTTCAAGACTTTGGATTTCTTAGAAGCATTAGGTTCTATTCAGCTGATGAATATGGTCCCACTCACTTTAATAAAGCATGATAGTGATGTTTGGAAAAATGAATTCAAAACAAGGAAATACAAGCAATGTCCTGAATGGTAAAATAGGACCTCCTTCAGTGCTGCTACTTGAGGAAAAAAATCTCTACCTTCAGTACTGCTCCCATGTAGCTAAGGCTACCACCTGGTGCTGTGGAATAATGCTTTTGTACACTGGTTTAATAAAACGCTGATTGGCCATCAGTTCAGGCTGACCACTGACGAGCTCTTACATTTAAACTCAGCCCATTTTTGTTAATCTATATGTCACCACGTGTTCCATGGCTCTACCTGTGTGCCGTTACATGCTGCTCCCTGGACGAGGGGCTGGAAGTCTCCTGACTCAGCATTTCTCTTTTTAGAATTTTTTTTGTCTGTTTACCTCACCTACACTTCCTGCCTGACTCCTAGCCAATCAGGGTTTTATTAAACCCGTGTACAAAAGCATTATTCCACAACAACCTGGACTCATGGAGCTGCGGCACCTTCTGTGTTACTCCAATAGGGTGTAGGAATGGAGAACCTGGGGCTTTGCTGGAGGTTGTGGCTGCACACCTGCTGTTGTCTCCCATAACAGGCTCATCTTAGCTGTCTTCCCCGACTTCCTGGACTGGCTCATCATTTTCTCAAGCACCCCAGGAAGGAAGCTGGGAAGATGTATTCATTTATTCATGTTCTCCCTCTCCTCCCCGTTCCTGGTCTCCCTGACCACAAACAGGCTCAGAGCACTCCGCTCTCTGGGGTGGAAAGTGTTAGCTGGGAGGACTATTGCTAGGAAACCTGGTCCCTGCTATTTTTCAGCCCAGCTCCCCTCCTCTCACCTGTTTTGTTTTGGTTTTGGTTCTGAATCTCTCCCTCTAACAAAGAGCTGATGTTTACCACATAAGCACAGATTTGTGAATCAAGTATGCAGCTGGAATCCTGAATTAAAGAAAATGGTGAACTGATTTAGTGAGAGCCATGCCTTGGTGAGCCTATTGTTGTCCTAGAACAAAACAGCTCATTTCCTATGGTACTGGCGTATTGAGAGCCCCCTGAATTCCAGGATGAGTTCAGGAGGCAGAGAGGAGAGCAACTTTGTATCTCCAAATCAAAGGGGCCACTTACTTACCTTTCATCGGCTATTAGAGGTGACTTTGCTGGAAAGAAACATCCCGCTGAAATAAAACATTAATTATTTACATTTTTACTGGCGTACCTAAACCACTCACTCACCTTGTTTCAGAAAGAATTTCACGTTGCTTTAGAACTTAGCTAACATATACAGTAGGATGGCATTTGAACTCTAAACTCCTAGCATCCTGAAATGAACATGTCAGCTTCACAGCTCATGGTGTCCATTAGACAATGTGATTAATAGGTTTTCTGTAACCCCAATAATAGGTTTCTCTGCTGAGGCAGTAAGCCAAATCAAGCTGAATTAAAAAGTAGAAGACCAGGTTTATTCTGGGCAAAGCATCTCCCAGGTGACTCCTCCAGCTCCCAGAGATCGAGGCAGGAGAAGGGGCAGGAGAAAATCACATGGCCCATCTAAAGGAGGGAGCTTAAATACCCTGTAAGTATGGGGTGATGATGTGTCTTCCACAAGCTGGGTTTGTGCCCAATTATAACACTTTAGGCGGGGATTGGGCCCCTAGCAGCTTCAGGGGAGGAGCCATCACAAACTGCCAGGAACGTGAAACTGGACTTTTTGGTGGTTTTTCTGAGAGGGTGGGGTTTGGAGAGAGAGAAATGAGCCTGAGCTGGAGAGTCCAGCTGAACATTCCGATCTTCTTGGATATATGGGCACTGGTTCAAATCTGGCTACTTCCTACTGGCATGGGATGACATGGGGTGGGGGATTTGGGAGTCGGTGGGCTCATGTTCAGCCAGAGGTATGGGTGAAGAAGCATTCGGTTAACTGGAGACCTCAGGAATCCATTCCGGGAGGAAGAGGAGAAGACAATTGCTAGGAGAAAAAAAAAATAGATTATTACCACTGGCCCTATGAACAGGACTAGCCATAGGAAGAGTGAAGAGTGCCAGTAAGAAAGAAATGGAGATGTGCCCTGGTTGTACTGATGAAGTTCTTCAGACAGTTTGTGGAGTGGCTTGATATTAGTTTCCACCAGGCCAGATTCCTTGATACAGTAGCAGCACACTCTCCCCAGGAACATTCAGGTGTCTGTAAAATAGCTGGAACAGATTTATACCTTGGTATCATAGTAAAGGCTATGGCTTTGGGTTAAAAGGCATGAACATTTTTCTTATGTCGAGAGAGTCTGGTTTTAGCACAATGAAATGCACCTTTTTAGGTCTATATTTAGAAGACACCAGAGGAAATTTAAAATCCCGAGCTTGTGACTGAATAGTAAATAGTCAGTGATCTACCAGTTTATCAGAACTCCATTCACCAATGCCAAAACTCTGAACCTCTGAAATTCCAGTGTAATAATAGCATAGAAAGGGAACAGAAATCCGAAACATCTTTACATACCTTAAACCATTTACAACTTGCATTTATATATGTTAAATCATCTTCTGTGTTCCTTTAGTGGAAAGTTACATCCGAAACCTGTTACTATGAAGCCTGTGAACAAGGCAAACCTGTCTGTATTTTTAACAAGAAACTTAACGAATGAACTACCAAAGTGGTTGTAGCCTTGAGGTGCCGGTCAGTACCCTAGTCATCAAACACATCAGATCTGAGAAGGGTCAATATCACCTGAGTAAGCAGAAGTCCTGAACAAGTAGCTTCCAAACTTATTAAAAATCACTGGCTACCTAGAGAGCTCCTCCGGGTTCCTCTGTGGACGTTGGGGACAGAGGTCCCAGGGCAGTATCAATCTTCAGTTGCCAGCTCCAGAAGATCTGACAGACTTTTCTATGTAGTAGGAGTTTGGGGGACTGACCTCTCTTGTCTTGGCAAAGTAGGGAAATCAGTTCCCCAGTCTCCTGCTTGCTCACAGTCTAGACAGGGTCTCGGCAGCAGTTGAGGTGAAAGGCAGTGTTTTCTGCTCAGTGACTGGATTTGCCACATTTAAAGCAAGCTCCAGGTTGAAGTTCTTCTGTGCCTGTCCGTCTTCTTTGGAGGAGATAGGGGTGCTTCTAGGAGATGGCAGATCTCTTACCATGAAAAGCTTTTTTATTAAACATATTAAATGCCATATTCTCAGATCTCTGGAACATTTGAGGGCCATTATTTGTTAAGTATGTCTATATATGTTATTTCTAGCTACTTGTTTTAGGCTTAGCTTTGAGAACATACACACATATACATACGAACATATATATATATACATATATATATGAACATATCAAAGAAGTTGATCCTTTATGAGGTGACTGATGGTTAACTTGTATGTCTTATAAGATTAATATTTTATACCTTTATCCTTGTTAAGGTTAGCCTTAAAAAAAACAACAACTTCTGAATGAAAGCTCTTTTAACATCAAGATAAGACTTTTAACTCATAAACACAGTCCATAAAGAGACTGGGATCTTTTCTGGTCCTTTTATAATATACCATTATAGAACATAACAGTTTTCTGTAAGACTTAGTTTACCAAACTAGCTATAGCTTAACAATGTTAGTAAAAGCAAGGTTAGACATACAAAGTCTGGCTGCCAGTAAGATACATCCCTGTACATGAATGCATGGAGGTGCAGCTTTAATACCTCATTAAAATAGCATTGTTTTAAGTCTTATCTTTCATAAACCTTGTTTTAGGACAGGACAGGAATTATACAAAAATCCATCCTAATCCAAAATATCTTGGAGACCTATTTTCTCCTTGGTAGGCCCACTCCATGTGGTCACCTTTAATCAAGATGGTGGTGAAGTCACATGACCTCCCTCTTCTCCAAGCTTAGTCAAAATGGTGACTGCCGACATGTTTGTATATAATTAAGATGGTGGCAAACCACGTGGTGTTTCCCAGAGCAGTTCCAATTTGGAGTTTTAAGTTAACTTTTTGTTACAGATTTTTAACCATACCCAATTCCCTCTGCTGTTTTTTTTTTAATAAGGTAGAACAGCATAAAGTAACTTTAATGTTATTTATACCCAAATGACATATGACTGTCATTGTATCAGATTCAGTGGCCAGAAATCCCAGAGGCAAATTCTGCGACCAGGCAGCTAGTTGTAATAGTAACTGCTGAGCTATTACCAAGACATATGAAAAACAGTAAACTCTTACATCCAAGACCAGTCAGAAACAAGCACGCAGTGGCCACATACATTTACACACCCAACTGAGCCTGAAGTAATTCTGTGTGGCTCCATGTCCACAAGAAAACAGACAGGCACAGATCCATCCATACATACAAAATAGACAGAACTTTTCTAACAGTGAGACAAACAAAACTTTCCACGGGAAACAGACTTTGTTACAAATTATATAGATTTTTAAACCAGGTCAAATGAGCCAACTTACAAATCCTGAAGTAAGAGTTTACAATAAAGAGCAGCCTGCAAGAAGCCACAGGAATAAAAGATTTTTTAGGAGTGAGGAAGTAGAGCCTTAGAGGTTAGAGACTTTGGAAGTGTAGCAGAGTAAGTTTAGGTAGAAGATATTTGGGAACCCTTTGTGGCAGTAGTAGTTGTTAACAATTTGTGAGAATTTGGAAATCACAAGTTCGACGATTTTGGCCATTGATTTGTATTGAGGCCATGCTGTTGTAATAATTTCTGAGTCTAGGGAGGAAGAGAGAGAGAGAGTCGCAAAGTGGAACACTGTGCAAGTGTGCTCCTGTAAGTTCCAAGAGGAAGTTGAGAGTGAAAAGGAGCTGTAGGGCTGCAGGTGGAACTGAGAGACAGCATAGTGGGTCTGCAGTCTGGCTACAAGGTGAGAGACAGCCAGGAGGGAACAGAAGATAAGGGAGATGTCCACATGGGTCTGCAGGGCAAAAGAGCCAGAGCCACGTGGAGTACAGTGACCCAGAACTTAAGCTATGGATCTCCCAGGCTGCTGGGGGAGGGGAGAGAGCTCGAGAGGAGTTGTCCACATGGGTGCAAGAGGCTGAAGGAGCCAGACTAGCACACGTGTCCACGTGGAAAGTAACGTAGGAAGAATTGGACTCTAAAATTCAGAACGAGATTCAGTCAGACAAATGGTCCATGCATACCTTATTGGGGGGCCTGATCAGCAGATGCTGTAAGGGATAACAGGCATGGGCTGGGCACGAAGCAGCCAACCTCTCCAGCTCTGACTCCGATGTTTTAACAAACATACGGATGGGACATTTACGGTTTAGTGTGGGTAATCAGACAGAAACAAACAAAAAGGACGGATCTGTTGCAGGTAGAATCCCAGCATGACCAGACAAAATGCCAGGAGAGCCTAGCGAGTAAAAAGGCAAAGTGGGTACCTTTCGGCAGGCCCTGTCAACGTATGCCACTAAGAGAACGCATTAGGAACTACAGAGTTAGTGCAAAGAGGTTCATTGTGGGGGTGGGGAGAGTGAAAGCGTGAAAGGCCGTCTCAGAGTAGAGACGTGAGAGGTAGACGGACAGTCAGATCAGGCAAGAGTGCAGAGCTCAAAAACCCCGGATAAGGGAGCTCAAACCATTTGTCATATGGTGTAAAACAGCCCCAATTTGGATAAATTTTGCAGTAGACACCCCAGGGGTGACTGAGGATAGGATTTAGATCCACAGTTGCCCATTTCCAAGCCTGTGCTGGAGACCGAAGACGAGAGTGGTTGAGTAGCGGGTGGGTGTGGGGTTGCCTTTGGGAAGGATGGCTCCTCCACAAAGGTCCCAAGGAACAAAGCTGGTCTTCAGAAACAGGTCAGACTTGCCTCCGTGTGGTTGCAGCTTGGCAGGAGATACTGGGGGTCTTGACCCAGAAGGGGTCTTGACTCGGAAGAGGTTCTGGGCCTACAGTGGCTTGGAAATGGCTGACTTACTGCGAGTCAAAAGTTGATCCTGTTTGGGAGAGAGAGAGAGAGAGAGAGAGAGAGAGAGAGAGAGAGAGAGAGAGAGAGAGAGAGAGAGAGAGAGAAGATAAGTGGCTGGGGGATGGGTCGGCCTGGAGGGGAAGACTCAACTCCTCCAGGGCTTCTGCCACCAAAATAATAGGTTTTCTGTACCCCAATAATAGGTTTCTCCACCGACACAGTAAGCCAGATCAATCTGAATTAAAAAGTGAAAGATCTGATTTATTCTGGGCAAAGCAGCTCCCGGGTGACCCTCCAACCCCCAGAGATCGAGGCAGAAGAAAAATCACATGGCTGAGCTAAACGAGGGAGTTTAAACACCCTGTAGGCATGGGGAGATGATGTGTCTCCCGCTAACTGGGTTTGTGCCCAATTATCACTCTTGGGCAGGGATTGGGCAGCTAGCAGCTTCAGGGGAGGAGTGGCCACAATCGCCAGGAATGTGGAACTGGACTCTTAGATGGTTTTCCTGAGAGGGTGGGGTTTGGAGAGAGAAAAATGGGGCTGAGCTAAAGATTCCAGCAGAATGATGATTACTCGGGGTGTTTACCACTGCTCTCAATCAGAGTGTCCACAAGTAAACAGAACAGTTAGATGGTGTGACATTATCTCAACAACATCTTTACAGTAGACACAACAGGGTACCCGAGTGCTGTTTTCTGCAGTGACCTTCCAGATAAACTAGGGGATTAAAATGAGTCCGGGATGTCTGGGGCGATGAGCACCAGCCCACACAGGCAGGTTTCAAGGTAAATGGACACCACCGCCCTCAGGCAACCCTTCATGAATGCATTTTCCCTCTGCTGTTTCTTGATAAACTGGATTGGGCTGAAAATTCGGCTCTGCTCTTTTCACCTGAAGCGTGGCTCTTCTGAGTGTCCAATTACACTCCTGTGCCTCCAATGACCATGTTACAGGGGATAGAGTTAGCATTCTTTTGTGAGAAGAGCTTAACAAGTACCAATGCTTCTTCTTGCTGTGAGCTGAGGGTGTGACCCCCGGCAGGGCCAAGAGGCAATTTGACCCTGGATCACTAAGGTAGGTATTGCTGTCTCAGGTTGGATGGCACTGGGGGATGGGAATGCTCTGAAAATGTTCTTGTATTTGCCATGGAAAGTTTTGGAAGCCCACCAGACTGTGCAAAGGATAGTCGTGAAGAAACTGAGTTCACAGTACCCACTTCTCACTTATGTACCAAGTCCTCATCTTCTACGCTTCCCCAGTCTGGCAACTCTTGCAACTGTGGGCATTCCCTCTAAGACAGATACACAAGCCTGTGCCTACATATAACCTAGACCCACCATCTTCTAATAACATAAATAGACCTGCAAAGATGGGGGATTCTGGCCATAGAATTCATGTTATTAGACTTGCCTGGTTTTAAAAATCAACCATAATACATGGCAATTGCTTTAACCCACTGAACCATCTCACTGGCCCAGAAAACTACATGTAAAACTTTTTTTAAGATTTATTTTATTTTATATGTATGGGTGGTTTTCATGCATGTATGTATGTACACCTGGATGTGTGGTGTCCTTGGAGGTCAGAAGAAGGCATTGGATTCCCTGGAACTGGAGTTAGAAATAGCTGTTAGCCACCATGTGGGTGTTGGGAATTGAACCCAGGTATCCTCTGTACAAACAACAAGTGCTTTTACCTGCTGAATCATCTCTCCAGTTCCTAAAGCCCATTTTAGGCATAGAAGTAAGCCTAGAATTTTTTTTTCTCCAAAATATTCCCTTAATGGAAAACTCTCAACTAATTCTCCAGTACCATGTCTGCCTGCATGCCACCATGCTTCCCGCCATGATGATAATGGACTAAACCTTTGAAACTGTAAGGCAGCCCCAGTTAAATGCTTTCTCTTATAAGAGTTGCTGTGGTCACGGCGTCTCTTTACAGCAATAGAACACTGACTAAGACATCCCTCCAACTGTCAGCCAAAACAAACCCTTCCTTTCTTAAACTGCTTCTTGTTATCTGTATTGTTGCAGAAATGAGAAAAGTAACTATAAAAGGTTGATTTAAATTGTAAAACTTAACAAAATGAAACCTTCTATCCGTCTACACCCTTGCTTTAATACCTCCTTCTCTGCGTCTTTTTGGTCCCTATCAACTAGCCAGGTGTAGGGATGAACTAGTCATACCATGGTGACCAAAGATGGATATAGAGCTTTCTTCCTCATAATTCGAGAACTCAGGTAGGGTAAGGCAGGAGGAGGGCAAATTGGAGGCCAGCCTGGGCTTCACAGTAAGACCTGTTTCAATGGCTGGATGGAGATGATAGATAGATAGATAGATAGATAGATAGATAGATAGATAGATAGATAGATAGATAGATAGATAGATAGATGGAAGGCTATGGAGATGGTTCAACTGATAATAGTGCTTGCTAGGCAAGCATGAGAACCCAGCACCCATGTAAAAAGTCAGAGATTGTGGTACATGTCTGTAATTCCCAAGCTGAGGTACTGGGTACTGTTAGCCAGACATTTTAGCCAGTTGGAATTTCCAGGTTCAATGAGAGTCCCTGTTTCAAAAAAAAATTAGATAAATGAAGCTAGAGAGATAGCTCAGTGAGAGCACAGGCTGGTCTTCCAGAAGACCCTGGTTCAATTGCCAGCACCCACAGGGCAACTCACAACTGTCTGTAATTCCAGCTCCAAAGGATCTGACGCCCTCTTCTGGCTTCCTCAGGCACCACACACACAGCGGTGCATAGAGATACATACAGGCAAAACGTCCACAGACATAAAATAATAAAAATATTTTTTGGAAAGATGAGGTGGAAAACAATAGAAGAAGACACTTAATGTCAACCTATGGCCTCCACATACACACGCACATCTGTGTGCATATACTATTGACACATACAAGTGCACACACACACACACATACATATATAGACACAAAGAAACACGCAAATATTCATGGCCCAGCAAAAGTGATGACCTGAGAGTTTTTGAATAAGAAAACTATATCTTTCTTAGAGAAAAATCATATATTTATCAGAGACCCACTTGTATCTAAATCCTGAACCAGGTTCTCTAAGCAGTGGTTCTCAACCTGTGGGTCACAACCCTTTTAGGGTGAGGTCACATGACCCCTTTACAGCAGTTGCTTAAGAACATCAGAAAACACAGATATTTACATTACAATTCATAATAGTAGCAAAATTACAGTTATGAAGTAGTAACAAAAATGATTTTCTTGTTGGGGGTCATGATAACATGAGGAGCTGTATTAAAGGGTGGCAGCATTAGGAAGGGTGAGAACCTCTGCTCTAAAAAGTCTGATTTGCCAAACATTGTATTCCAGGTTGGGAAGTCACACTTGTTGCTTTTGTGGAGGAATTGGTTTGATTCCCAATGCTGAGACAGCAGTCTGAAACCATCTGTAGCTCCAGTCTCAAGAGATCTGACATCCTTTTCTGACCTCTGAGGTTACCAGGCATGCGTGTAGTACACATACATATATGTAGGCAGAACACTCATACACATAAAATAATAAAATAAATCTAAAAAATATTCCAAAAATTTTCTCCCACACCTATGAGAAGAATGGTGACTTAAGAGCAGATGTGAGGGAAGGAGTCTTGTCCTTCCTACCTTCTTTCCCTCCGTTTTCTCCCCTCTCTCATTTGCTTACTTATTATGTGTGCCTCTGTGTGTGTGTGTGTGTGTGTGGTGTGTGTGTGTGTGGCGTGTGTGTGTGTGTGTGTGGTGTGTGTGTGTGGTGTGTGTGGTGTGTGTGTGTGTGTGGTGTGTGTGTGGTGTGTGTGCGTGTGGTGTGTGCGTGTGGTGTGTGTGGTGTGTGTGTGGTGTGTGTGTGTGTGGTGTGTGTGCGTGGTGTGTGTGTGTGTGGTGTGTGTGTGTGTGGTGTGTGTGTGTGTGGTGTGTGTGTGTGGTGTGTGTGTGTGGTGTGTGTGTGTGGTGTGTGTATGTGTGTGTGCCTCTGTGTGTGTGTGTGTGTGTGTGGTGTGTGTGTGTGGTGTGTGTGGTGTGTGTGGTGTGTGTGTGTGGTGTGTGTGGTGTGTGTGGTGTGTGTGTGTGGTGTGTGTGTGTGGTGTGTGTGTGTGGTGTGTGTGTGTGGTGTGTGTGTGGTGTGTGTGTGGTGTGTGTGGTGTGTGTGCGTGTGGTGTGTGCGTGGTGTGTGCGTGGTGTGTGTGTGTGGTGTGTGTGTGTGGTGTGTGTGTGTGTGGTGTGTGTGCGTGGTGTGTGTGCGTGGTGTGTGTGTGTGGTGTGTGTGTGTGGTGTGTGTGTGTGGTGTGTGTGTGTGTGGTGTGTGTGCGTGGTGTGTGTGCGTGGTGTGTGCGTGGTGTGTGTGTGGTGTGTGTGTGTGTGGTGTGTGTGTGTGGTGTGTGTGCGTGGTGTGTGTGCGTGTGGTGTGTGTGTGTGTGGTGTGTGTATGTGTGTGTGCCTCTGTGTGTGTGTGTGTGTGTGTGT
The DNA here is from genome assembly GCF_949786415.1 of Peromyscus eremicus. Classification (NCBI taxonomy): domain Eukaryota; kingdom Metazoa; phylum Chordata; class Mammalia; order Rodentia; family Cricetidae; genus Peromyscus; species Peromyscus eremicus. The sequence continues at coordinate 28,660,379 of NC_081419.1, read as the reverse complement.
GTGTGGTGTGTGTGTGGTGTGTGTGTGTGGTGTGTGTATGTGTGTGTGCCTCTGTGTGTGTGTGTGTGTGTGGTGTGTGTGTGTGGTGTGTGTGGTGTGTGTGGTGTGTGTGTGTGGTGTGTGGTGTGTGTGTGGTGTGTGTGCGTGGTGTGTGTGCGTGGTGTGTGTGCGTGTGGTGTGTGCGTGTGGTGTGTGCGTGTGTGGTGTGCGTGTGTGGTGTGCGTGTGTGTGGTGTGTGTGTGTGGTGTGTGTGTGTGGTGTGTGTGCGTGGTGTGTGTGCGTGTGGTGTGTGCGTGTGGTGTGTGCGTGTGGTGTGTGTGTGTGTGGTGTGTGTGTGTGTGGTGTGTGTGTGTGGTGTGTGTGTGTGGTGTGTGTGCGTGGTGTGTGTGCGTGTGGTGTGTGCGTGTGGTGTGTGCGTGTGGTGTGTGTGTGTGTGGTGTGTGTGTGTGTGTGTGGTGTGTATGTGTGTGTGTGTGGTGTGTGCGTGTGGTGTGTGTGGTGTGTGTGTGTGTGTGTGGTGTGTGTGGTGTGTGTGTGTGGTGTGTGTGGTGTGTGTGTGTGTGTGTGGTGTGTGTGTGTGGTGTGTGTGGTGTGTATATGTGTGTGTGTGTGGTGTGTGGTGTGTGTGTGTGTATGCGTGCACGTGCGTGTGCCACAGTGCTGCAGATATAGACATCAGAGAACAGCTTGCAGAAGCTGCCTCTTTCCTCCCACTGCATGGGACCCAGGGATGGAACTCGGGCTGCCAGGCTTGCAGCGGGCACCTTTACTTGCAGCGGGCACCTTTACTTGCAGCGGGCACCTTTACTTGCAGCGGGCACCTTTACTTGCAGCGGGCACCTTTACTTGCAGCGGGCACCTTTACCTGCTGAGCCGTCTCACCGGCCCTTCTCCCTCCTTTTCTTTTTTCCTCCCATCGTTTAAAAACCAAACATTTTTATCAGCTTTTTAATTGATTTATTTGTTTTGTGTGTATGCGATCAGAAGACATCCTGTGGGAATCGGCTCTGTCCTTCCCCTCTGTGGGTTCAGGGGATTAAACTCCGGTCTTCAGACTTGGTGGCCAGTACCTTTGCCGCCCCGCCATCTCACTGTTCCAGATCTCAGTTTAGGAACTTCCAGAGCTGATTTTAATAAAAGTTGCTGAACTGCAGCATAAGTAGCTCCTGTTCAAAATCAGAAGGAGATGGGACTTCCTTGAAAAGACTCATCATATAGCTCATGGGCTGGCTTTCTGTTTTCCTGGGAAACAGACGAGCATGGTCACAAGAGGCATAAAAAAAATGGCATTAGCAGAAGTCAGAATGATGTATCTGCAACATATAGGGAGGACTTCTGAAAGAATTGGCCCATGGTTTTTGAAAATGTTTGTCTGATTGTTTTCAACAATCTGTCAGATTATATATGCACTAACACATTGCCTTGCATGTCCACTTTACTAAGGAGGAACCAAACATCTCTGGAAGTCAAGCCTGATGACTAAATTAAGCAAGCCATTTCAGTAGATGCCTGGTCACTTGTTGCTGCTGCTTGTGTTTGTATTTTAAAAGGACGTTCTGTTTGTTTTTGCAAGAGGGTGTCACTATGTAGCTATGTAGACCAAGCTGGCCTCTAAATCACAGAGATCCATCTGCCTCTGCCTCCCGAGTGCTGGAGTAACACAGGCCAGATGTGTTTATTTATGTGTGTGTGTGTGGTCTGTATTTCTGTGAGTGTATGTGCATCTGTGTGTTCATGAGGGCCAGAAAGGGCACTGGATCTCCAGATTCTGGAGTTCCGGGAGTTTGAGGGATTCCAGGCTTACTCCATGGTACAAGGATCTAAGCTCCAGTCCTTGTGATTGTGCAGCAGGCTCCTAACAGCTGAGCCATCTCTCTGGGCCCCTGACTTTTCATTTTCCTGTCATCAGGGTCAACGACTGGTTTACTTACAGGGTTTGTGACTAACTCCAAATGCCTTTCCACACTGAGTCCCAAATGCAGTGAGTTTTCCCCAGTCTCCACTGTGAAAGAGTCTGCTGTTGGATACACACATTGTGTATTTATTAAGCCAGCCCCCAGGTCAGGTGTGGTGGTGGCACATGCCTAGAACCCTATTGCTTAAGAGGCAGAAGCAGGAGGATAAGGAAGTCAAGGGTAGCCTAGGACATCAGACCCAGACTCCCAAACAAACAAAAATAAAACACAACACCAAACTAAAAACAAAACAAAAACTATAGGACCCTGCTCACTGACCCTCTGACCTCTTTTTAAAAAAAAATATTTATTTATTTATGACTTTTCTAGTGCTGAGAATTGAAGAAGTGTCTCACACATGCTAGGCAAGTGCTCCCTCACTGAGCTACAGCCTTAATCCCTTCCACTTTGTCCCCTTATTTATCACTGATATAAATAAATTCAAAGGAAAATTTGAAATATAAGGCTAGTAGTAGTCTTAGTTGGTTTTACTAATCTTCTGAATCCTGAGAGGTAAGAAAATTCCCCTAGCTGGAGCTTAGTAAAATAAAACAAAACAAAACAAAATAAAATAAAAGGACAATAAATATCCTGCTTAGCATCATGTTTTTTAACAAGATACTTGTTCTTTATTCATTTTATGAATTTATGAATAGCTCCAATGTTCTACTTAAATAAACTTGAGTCAAGCTTGATGTCGTTTGTTGATTTTAATATAGCTGTTAAGTCTGTACAGAGTTCATCACTTTTAGAGTCCCTTATTTAATTACAAATAATTTGTTGTTATATGAAGGATAACTATAATTCAAATACTCAGAAATGAAATGTTAACATCATTTTCTTCCCCAAACCAAAGATTTGTTTCATACCCTGAATGAACAAATGCAGTCAATGGTACAGCTAATAGCCCAAAGCCAGCTCAATTATTGGCTTCTCTTTTGCTCAACCAGATGACCTATGACAATAAATTCCCAGGGTAGCCATGCAATAACATACAACAGAGTTACTATCACAGCAGGCTCAGCTAGGTACAGATACAACATGACCACTTATCAAGCAGGCATTGTCCAATACGATAGGAAATATGATCACTGCCCAACAGGCCCTTCCAACATGGTTCCTAAACCTAGCCGTCTTAGGGTTTCTAGTGCTGTGAAGAGACACTATGGCCATGGCAATTCCTATAAAGGAAAGACATTTAATTGGGGAGGCTTATATTTTCAGAAGTTTAGTCCATTATCATCGTGGTGAGACATGGTGGTGTGCAGGCAGACATGGTGCTGGAGCAGGAGCTGAGAGTTTTACTTCTTGATATGAGGGCAACAGGAAGTGATCTAAGACACTAGGTGTGGCTTGAGCATATATGAGACCTCAAAGCCAGCTGCCACAGTGACACCCTTCCTCCAACAAGGTCATACCTACACCAACAAAGCCGCACCTCCTCAGTGCCACGCCCTTTAGGGACCATTTTATTTCAAACCACCGCTCTAGCCCCGACTAGAGTACCAGGCCACTTGTGAGCATCAGAAATGCAATACTATTTCTAGAAACAGTTTGATGAAGACATACCACAGAATACCTAACTCCCCAGTACACTCAGGTGCCAATATCCTGGAGGAGGTTCACTAGCATAGCAGTTTCTATCATAGAATTTGGGAACAGGCATAGCAAGGATAAAAAAATAATTACAAAAAATTATCCTGGATGCTAAAATTATTCTTATAATGCACACCTGCCTCTGTTTATCTTGAAGTATTATGTAAGAATAATATAGCTTCTTTAAAACGTTTTAATTACATTTATTTATCTATTTTGTGAATGGAGGGTGTGGTGATATTTTATTTATGCTCTAACAAATAAAACTTATCCGAGGATCAGAGGAAAAATCGAACCACTACATTAAACATAGAGGGCAGGCAGTGGTAGCATGAGCCTTGAATCCTAGCATTCGGGAGGCAGAGATTCATCCGGATCTCTGTGAGTTCAAGGCCACACTGGGAACAGAGCCAGGCAGTGGTGGCACACACCTTTAATCCCAGGACTTGAAATCTCATGTCTTTGCTTGGGAAGGACACATGCCTTTAATCCCAGGAAGTGATGGCAGGAAGCAGAAAGGAATATAAGGCGTGAGGACCAGGAACTAGAGGCTTTTAAGCTGTTCAGCTGAGATCCATTCTGGGTGAGGACTCAGAGTCTCTCAGTCTGAGCAAACAGAATCAGCTGAGGAGTTGGTGAGGTGAGGTTGGCTGTGGCTTGTTTTGTCTCTCTGATCTTTCAGGTTTCTCTCCAATATCTGGCTCCAGGTTTTTTCCATTAATAAGACTGTTTAGTAATTTGAGTTACAGGAGGGCATGCATGCTATGGCGTACATGTGGAGGGGACAGAACAAATTGTAGGAGTCAGTTCTCTTTTTCTACCAGGTGGACGTCAGAGCTCCGATTCAGGTCATCAGGCTTGGCAGCATGTGCCTTTACATGCTAAGCCAACTCACCAGCCCAATATAACTTTTTTTATGTGCTATAATTCCAGCATGAAAAGGGGGCACTGTAGATAACCCCCTCACTTTGAACCTGTGGACAAGACATCAGGGGACTCCCAGTGGGACTGCAAGCTTGGCAGGCAACATTCCAACTTTTTCCAAGTGCCCATAAGAAAATGTCTAATGGTGAACAAGTGACCCATAATCAGGAAATATCCCAGCAAATGGACTGCAGGAAAGAGCAGGACACTGTTGCGGTTCATCAATTTCCTGCATGCCCAGCTCCAGTGCCTGTGGCAGAGGAGAAAACACATTTGACATTACCATGCTACTGTTCTTAGAGTGGATCCTTTTGATAAAAGGTGCTATGTTTCGGGGCCGCTTTGATGTGTGTGGAAACACACCAACATCTTTTCAAAAGTAACGGTTATCAAGCGGTGTATAGAGTTAAAAAGAAAAGCCTTTTAGGCAAGGAGATGAACTATTTTTTCCCCCAGCTTTAAAGAAGCAAATGGATTTTAAAATTTGAATAAAAATAAAATTTGAAATCAAATTAACAAAAAGAGGAGTAATTATTTTATCAAAAAGCTTACTCTTAAATCATGCTGTTGCCATGGATGCCAATTTGGCTAATCTGGGATGTGGCCCAGAATGAACATCTCACAATACAGGTGATTCTGCCTCAGAATAGTTTACACTGTCTCATTCTTTGGGTCCTCTTTCATGATCATTTTTTTCTTTTCTCTAATTTTCATCTTCCTCTTATTTCTCTTATGTTTCGCTGATCTCTCTCTCTCTCTCTCTCTCTCTCTCTCTCTCTCTCTCTCCATCAGCTCCCTTCTTTTCTTTTCTTTCTCCTGGAATAGAAGGAAGATGTTGAAGGAAGGTAGCCACAGGGATGGGGAGATTGGTGGGAGAGACCTGAGGAATAAGGAGGAAGGAAATTGCCAACTCCATCAACCCCACGTTGCGCTCTCAAATGGTGCACGGCCTCTCTGTGTTCCCCATGCTCCTGTAACCCGCATACACTCAGACCCCCAATGTGTTAGTCATGGTTAGTAGAGGGAGGCCACCAGAGGCCAGGGAAAAATGGGTGTGGACATTGGATTAAAGCCTGCAAATGTCCAAATGTAGTTCTTCCAACTAAAAGAAGCTGCGTTTAAAATGCCCAGAGCAAAACTGGTGTTAAAGCAGCTCTGTCTTCACTTCCCAACAGTCGACACTCCATCTCCATCTACTCGATGGCCACTTGCTTCCGTGTGCTTCTGCCATACAGAGACTTGCTCAGATTTATTTTTCTAACATAGTAAAGTAATATTGTCCAAAGAACCTTGACCTACGAGTCTGAGGAAGCGCATTCACACCAGCCTCTAGCACTAGCTAACCTTGGTCCTTGGTATATCATTATCTACAATGCTTATTTTGGTGCTAGAATTATGCTAAATTAAATTATATTAATCTTTTATAATGCTTCAAGATAAACAACATCAGGTATGCATAATGATAAGAATAAGTGAGCTCTTATTATATTTTAATATTTTAAAGATTTGTTTTTAATTTTTAATTATGTATATGTACACATGAGTGAAGGGGACCTTGGAGACAAAAGGTGTTGGTCTCTTGGAACTGGAGTTACAGACAGTTGCAAGCTGATGAAGGTAGGAAGTAGGAAGCAAAGGGAAGGTATCCCCAAAACCCAGTGTAGGACTTTCCCTGGCATGGCCTGGAGTCCTTGTTGTCAATCAAAAATGATATGCATGCAAGACTCAAGGATCATATGGGTTTTCCAGATGGGTTTTCCAGATATCTAGACTCAGGTGTTCTATGCCTGGGTGACTTTATGTAAGAGATTCAGAGGCTTCTTGTAGTGTGACAAAACTTTTCCTGGGGAGATGCAAAACATATCTACTCATCCGGGATAAGGAACCAACAACAGATGACGTACAGTTGCCACCAAAGTCCAATTTGGTGAACCAGTGAGTTATTAGGGTTACTTACAGGAGGACAAATGGCACAGAGACAGCTATGTGAGCCCTCCCCCAGAATGGTGACAGCTCATAAAAGCTGGGAACCTGGTGCACACTGCATAGCCTGCAGGCAGCTCAACAGGTTGGAAATGTTCTTTCCAGGTGCCTTAGTTGGTCTCAGCCTCTTCCAGGTACCTTGGCTGGTTCCTGCTAACTCAGGGCAGCTGGTTTGAACTCCGAATCTTCTGTGCAGCTTGGTTTGTCAGAGCATGGCCCTTGGCAGTCTTTTTTTTTTTCCAGACAGGGTTTTTCCGTGTAGTTTTGGTGTCTATTCTGGATCTCGCTCTGTAGACCAGGCTGGCCTCAAACTCACAGAGATCCGCCTGGCTCTGCCTCCTGAGTGCTGGGATTAAAGGTGTGCACCACCACCGCCCGGCTCCCTTGGCAGTCTTTATTTCTTACTGTTTACCCCTGTTGAGGGATGAGACCTGAGAGATAAACGCTGCTGATAAATGAGGGGGACGAAAGTCTCATGCAATAGCCAACTTTATTCAGAGCATCAGACAATTTAGACTCTTCACGTGATGGCTGGGTGGTGGTGGTGCATACCTTTAATCCTAGCCCTCGGGAGGCAGAGGCAGGTAGATCTCTGAGTTTGTGGCCAGCCAGATCTACGGAGTGAGTTTCAGGACAGCCAGGGCTACACAGAGAAATCCTGTTTCAAAACAAAATAAAATGGAAAAAAAAGAAAGAAAATTCACATAAATTCTCAGAGTTCAAGCTGTACAATCACAAGGACAAACCACATGTGGCAAAACACATGCTTTTTCTATAGCGGTATAAACATTTAATTCAATAACATCAGCAAGCAATAATGAGTCATCTGAAGTAAACTCACTCCTCTCTGCTACACCTGGGGGGAGCACAAAAACACATTCCAAGAACAATTCTGTGTTTTAAAGAAATTGAGGTCACAAGACCCTGTTTCTCACGTGACCCAGAATTCTTCTTGCATGACTCTATTCTAGGACTGTATTCCAACCCTTTGGAAAGGAGGGGCCTAGTGAACCTGGTGAGTTTCAGGGTATTCCTGAAGCTATTTTGAGTTGTTTACCTGGCTATCTTAAAGCTTCGCTGAAAGTGGAATGTTTCAGTCTCAGAGAAAACGGCTACAGAAGAGCTCTCCATGAAAACTAAAAAGTAAACTAGCTGAACATCTTCACATTATCTTAAGAGAACGTTTCTGCTTTCGGTCTTGGAATAGAGAGGAGATATCAGCGAGTATGAAAACATTAGAAGTGTTTCTCCTCCTGAACATCACGTCCTTGGGATTGACTCTTCTCGTCTTGTTTGTTCCTTTATTCCAACATCGGTAATGTCTACTATACTTTCCACTTTCCACTAAGTAAAGCTTTCTGTGAAGTTCTCTGAGGATTTACAAGTAAAGGTGTTTTTTCTTTTGGTGCCAGTTGCCTACTATAGAACATAGATGTATATAAACATAGTTGACTACACAGCAACATGCCAAGTAATAGGTGTCATATGGGAAATGCAACCTTAAAAATAACAGGAGAAAATTATGAAGAGATTGCTTCTAGCTGATGGGGTTGGTGGTATTTCAGAGAAACCTAAGAGAGGAAATACGAACTGAGCTTTGAAAAAGCTGTAAACGGGTAGATATGGGCGGCAAGTTTATTGTTGGCTGAAAAAAGTGTGTGTAAACAGCATACACAGGAAGGAAGGATGGAATGCATTCCAGACTCGGGAACCCAAGGAGCAGAGCAGAGTTAGTACAAACATCTACAAATAAACCAGTGATGTTTCCAGTCTAGGTTCTGCCTATTAATGACTATGTCACCAACATGCTTAGTTTCTTTCATTTCCAGCTTTTGTTATTGCAGATGGTGGAATAACCATCTGCCAAAAACTCAGGGTTATTGTGAGCATGAAATGTAGTGAAGCCTGTGAATACTCTTCAAGTTGTTATGGTCTGAATGCCCCTCAAAACGCCTGTGTTGAAACTTAATTGCCAACATAATAGCATTTAGACTTCTCGGGAGTGTTGCATCTTCCTCCCTGTTGCCCAGCAAATCATTTGTCTTGTGGCATTATTTCCCCATGAGCAGAAGCACTGCCTGAACTCCCATGATCTAACTCTTCTAGTCCTCTACATAGTGGCTACACCTATCCAATCTTGCCCTCCCTGTCTCCACAGCAGTGTCAGAGTGGCCGTTTTGTGTGTTCTTTTGGGCATGCCTTTCCTATATTTCCTATGGGCCACGCAGCCCTTCATAATCTCTCCCTTCTTGGTTACAACTCCCCTGGTGTCCACTTCCTATGTGCTGGTGCACACCACTGCCTCTCAGCAGACCATGCTCTTCTGCCAATTTCTTCTCTGCATTACCACTCCCTGGATTTTTCTACTCCGTGCCCTTACAGTGCCTCCACCATCAAACCATAACATCAGCACCTTTTCCACAAAGATACCCTGACGGTGATGCTGCTCATCAGCTGGCCTTGGTGATTCAGTTCCTCTCTCAACACTTGACCCACAATAAGCTGTGGGAGCATTTTCCACACACATTGTCATTGTTCATTGGTCTCCACATCAGATACAGAATCCTCTGTTGTTGTTGTTGTTTCCAAGCTATGACATTTACAACAGTTGGACCTAATAAATACTTGTTAAATAGATTAACAATGTACCCATAGACTTGTACTTCAGAAAATCCTCCCCAAATCTTGGTTCTTTCTCACCCTTTCTCTGATCGCCTATTCTATTTAGGTCTTAGAACCACAATTTCCATTCCAGTTCAACCCAGCTGCAGATGTCTTAGGTCAGGAGTCAAAGGCTGCTCTCTATTTCCAAGCAACACTAGCCTGGAGTGAAATGAAAGCTTTCGCATCCATCAACCACATTTCACTCTCTTGCTGGCACCAAGGTTTCAGATACACGCACATTTTGAAGAGGAATGGTTTTTGCTGTAGTTCTTCTTACCCCTGACTTGTAAACAGAATTTTTACCCAATAGAAGTAACAACAGAAAAGAAAAATGGAAGTAATATCCCCAACCAATTCAAACTCAAATCCAGCTCAGTTTTTGATACTGTCTCCGGGCCAGGCTAAGTACGAGGGAACACCTCTACATACACTCTTCTTCAGCTAGAATCATTTATCCAGTTGCTTCGATTTTGACACCACTGATGTTTAGGACTATACAACTATCTGTTGTGTAGGAGGGAGGGGGCTTTTCGTAGCATCAGAATGCTGTACAGCACCCATTGCTTCTACCCACTAGATGCCAGCAGTGTCCACACATTGTGACAATGAAAGATGGCTCGAAACAATTGACAAGTATTTCCAGGGCAAAAATCGCTCCTGGTTGAGAATGGCTGACTTAGTTCTGGTTATCATTTAGATTTTAGCTAATATGCTATCACCTCTTTGAAGCCCCCCTTAGCCCCTTAGAGTAGATCGAATGCCCTCTCCTTAGTTACGTCATTAGTTTTATGTGTATGGGTGTTTTGCTTGCATGTATATCTGTGCTCCACGTCTGGTGTCATTGGAGCTGTAACAGGGCATCAGATCCCCTGGAACTGAAGTTACAGTTGTATGGTGTGCCATGTGGGTACTAGGAATTGAACTTGGGTCCTCTGCAAGAGCAGCTAGTGCTCTTAACTACTGAGTCACTTCTCCAGACCCATATTCTCAGTTCTTTTAATATTGTATGCTTGCGGGAGGTGGTGGCACATGCCATCTTTAATCCCAGCACTTGGGAGGCAGAGGCAGGCAGATCTCTGTGAGTGCAAGGCCAGCCTGGTCTGAAGAGTGAGATCCAGGACAGGCTGCAAAGCTACACAGAGAAATTCTGTCTTGAAAAAAACAAACAAACAAAAAAATTACATACTACTCTTTCATAATATATATTAAGGTTTGCAGTTATCTAGTTATTAGCATGTGTATTCGAGTTCTCTATAAACAGAACCACTAGGATACATACAGAGGATTTATTTCATTAGAACAATTGGCTGATGTGATCATGGAGGCTGAGAAATCCCTGGACAGGCTGTCTGAAAAGTGGGTAGTAGGTGCTTTCGGGTGAAGGGATGCAAGACTAGAGCCCGGGAAGCTGATGACATCATTCTCAGTCCCCACCAATGGTTGGAGAATCCTGGGACTGCTGATCCAAATCCTGAGTCTCTGGACCAGGCAAGCTGCAATTTTGAAGTCCAAAGGCAGGTCCAGGAGGAAGGCAATCTCTTTTTTCCCCTCTTGTTCTTTTCGAGCCCCCAGCTACTGTGATGGTTCCTGTCCACATCTAGGGCAAATTTCCCACTCACCCCACTGAGTCATATGCTACCCTCCTCCAGCCGTACATTCTCAGACACCCCCAGCAGTAATTCACACCTTCCAGTTCTCTCAGCATTCATCCGTTCAGTCAGGCTGACCCCTAAAACCAACCATCACAGTATGTTTCTAGGCCAGCAGAGCCAAGACAGCACACACCTGCTGCCCTATACCTTGCCCTTAGCACAGTACCTGGCTCATATGCCGGGCTCCATGAAAGAACTGGATAATTTCTGCTACAAACTCAAAGAAATCCTAAGTATGGCCCCGTGACTAGAGGTCTTTAAGAAGCAGTGCAGTTTGCAAAGGATGGGGGCTTTAAACATTCTTTCTGAAAACCTGAAAGACAGGGAAGAGCATCCGTAAAAACCAACCAGGCAGAAGAATCTGATAAGCCTTTCAGAACACGAAGGGACAGACACACATAGATGTTTGTGTTTGCAGTAAGTGTTTGGTGGAGGTTGGCACCCAGCAGGACCCACAGCTCCATAAGGCCCCAGTCTACAGAAAGGACTTTCTGATCTGGACCATGGCAAGCAGCAGTGGCAAGGGACCCCAGGACAAGTTAGCAGAACAGGTGAGGAATTTGCTCCCAGCTTCTCAAGCATACTGTGTGTGTGGCTAAATTCCAAACAAAAGCTTTTTTCCTTTCCTTTAATAAATGGATAACGGATCATCTCCTTTCTGGAGATGTTAACAAAATAGGAACTGAGGCATTTCCTCTTGTCTCCCTGCTATCAACGGCACCTTTCCAAATAAAAGATCCTAAACTTGTTTTTACCTTTCTTGCTCTAAACTGTTTATGCTTCGTCTTGTTTGCTGTTTATTTGAAGGGTGCTAAGAGTCGGAGTGTGGGCAGGAAAAATAAAAACCTGGTAAGAGATGGTTTACAAAGCGTGTTAGGAAACCACAAGGCTAGTGCTATGTCTAAGGTCCAGTGAAAGGGGAGGCACTCCAGTCCTCTCTTTCACTATGCCTAAGCAGCAATGGCAGAATGGGGAGGGCAGCTGTGTGCAGTGATCTGTGGCCTTCAGAACAGGGATGAGGTGACCAGGAGGTGAGGGAGCACAGAAATAAATCAGCAGTCAACTTTCCCATTCTCTGCTGCCTCATGTTTCTACCTTTTACTGATAGCGATCAAATCCTGAAGCAGGAAGGTGGTCTCCTGGAGCTCCCAGGGGCCAAAATAGCATGGGAAAGGGCAGAAAATATACCTAATGCCAGAGAAACCTCATTGCGGACGTAACTGCCAACAATTAGTAAACGAATGTGGATTTTCCAACAAAGCTTCTATGAAGAGATGGTATATGCTTTGAAAGTTGATATATCATGAAGAAACTGTGCGTGGCTATCTCAAGAGATTTGGTCACTTTCTTTGTCCTTGGAGTTCCTACCATGCTGTAGAGCTGGCTGCAATGACAAATACATGGAATGAATTCAACTCAACTCGGCATCTGCCTCCCTCCTGCAGTGAGGGGTGTTAGAGGTCTCACGCTGCCACTGCTTCCCCATTCACCTTTTCTATGATGGAAAGGGAGCCGTGAGAAGAGCCATCAAGACTTAAGGGATGTGCAAGACTTTGAGGAAATTTCAGGGGAAGCAGAGAGAAAAAACAGCTGATTGTTGGACAAAAGGACCTTCAGACACTAACTGGGTCAAAAGGATAAGACATTTGCTCGTGTGTGGTGCAATACTGTCTGTCTTTCCCCTTTGGAAGTTCCTGAAACATTTGAGAGAAGATTTAAATTGCTTCTCAATTTTGTTTCTAAATACGAAGTTGATCAGATAAACACCATAAATTATCCCAGCCTTCATGTGGGCTGCAGATGACCAGGGATTATTTTCCAGGAGGAAAATGCAGAGAAGATGGAAGCAGAGAGTCGTCAAGCTCTGTGTCTTGCCTTTGGGAACTCCTCTGCCTTCACTCTTGTTTCCAGGGATAACTTGAGAACCTCTTCATTAGGGCATCATGGAAGATTCAGAGGTGAATCTCCGGGAACAATCTCAATGCCCGATATGTTCTACTGGCTTCCATGAATTAAATCCCAAGTTCTCAGCATATGCAAAATGAGTCATTGTTTGTTTTGGAGATAGAGTCTCAAGATGAAAGCTGGCTGGCCTGGAACTCTCTAGGTAGACCAGGCTGGCCTTGAACTCATAGGAAGCCGTCTGCCTCTTCCTCCCAAAGTACTGGGATTGAAGGTGTACTGGCTCATGGTTTGGGGGAGAGACAACCCAAGAATTCAGGGAGGACATGTCTTGCTGTGTAATCAGAATTTGATTGCTGGCACAAATTCGGTTGCTCTCCACCATATGAGTTGAGCTCTCACTTCTGGCCCGTTTTATCACATGTTCTCTATCTCTCCAGGATGCTTACAGCGTATTTTACGGCTGCTAGTGTGTGCTGACATCTGGGAGAGCACGACATTGTGAGAAAGTCATTTATATTTGGCAGAGGGGGCTTTATTTTTAAAACGAAGAGCACATTCATCCTTTTAAAGATTGTCAGAGCCACAGAGTCCTTCTCTGAGTGGAGCCCAGGAGTTATTCACAGTCAAGCTACAGTGACTAGGAGAGAGTCACAGGGTTCTGTCCCTGCACAAGTGGCCCTAGAGGAGGGGACCTTGGAGAGAGAGCCATCAAAGAAGAATTGGACAGTAGAAGACAGTAGATCAGACTCATCACGTCAATGCAGCTGAGCTGTCGCTGGCATATTCCCTGGCTCTAAGCCATGGAGGTGGACCCTGTGGGCAGGGCTCGATCCACCCTGGGAGGAAGGTTTGCACCAAAGCCTCACCCTGTCCCGGATCAGTGATCATGAAACAGCAGAAAACCAGCCTGCCTTCCCTTAAGACCTTGGTGGTGGAGCATTGGAATAGTCGTGGCTGTTAAATCCGAGAAATGGGTCAACATTTGCCTTAGGTCCCTGCCATGCGATTAGTGACAGAGATTCTTTTTTCTTTTTTTTTTTTTTTTTTTTTTTTTTGTCCGAGACAGGGTTTCTCTGTGTAGTTTTGTGCATTTCCTGGATCTTGCTCAGTAGACCAAGCTGGCCTCGAACTCACAGAGATCCGCCTGTCTCTGCCTCTCGAGTGCTGGGATTAAAGGCATGCGCCACCACCGCCCGTCCTGTGACAGAGATTCTTTTTTTTTTTTTTTTTTTTTGGTTTTTTTGAGACAGGGTTTCTCTGTGTAGCTTTGCGCCTCTCCTGGGACTCACTTGGTAGCCCAAGCTGGCCTCGAACTCAGAGATCCGCCTGTCTCTGCCTCCCGAGTGCTGGGATTAAAGGCATGCGCCACCACTGCCCGCCCTGTGACAGAGATTCTTATGTGTACCTATTGACAAACTGGAGCCAAGAAACTATTCTCAACCTGATGTTTCAGTGAACTAACGGGGAATCTGTTTAGAAATGTGAACCAAATGTGAGAAAGAGGAGAGGGAACTGGCATGCTTTTCTTCTCATGAGGAAAGACTCATTGAAGAAATCTCATCTCCAACCAAGGTGTTCATTACAGAGGAACAGTGTACTTCACACTCTCAGAAGCATCTGCAGTTTTGAACTATTTTTTTTCTTACATGTATACATTTGCAACATTCACATTTACGACATTTGTACTTCTCTTGAACCAACTGGAGCTGGCCAAGGAGAAATGATCCTCTCAGCTTGTAGAAATGTGGAGGGAATGATTCCAAAATAAGGAAATAAAAAACCCATAAGATGTTCATGGTTGCATCACAGGCTGTTCCTTGGTACAGAGGCAGAGTTAGGGGACCAATCTCAGTGCTTTTAGAAAATTCTTTTGATGTTACAAAAAGTGAGAAGAACCTAAAATTTCTTCCAAATGTGGTGCATTCACAACAGGAGTAGGAGGCGTTCTGTCTTGGATGCTTCTGATAAGATCTTTTACATTTTTCTTTTTTATTTTCTTCAAAACAGGGATAAAGGCCTCTGGTGATGGTTAGTTGTAGCCTTTATTACTCCGAGGGCATTAAGAGTTGTGAGCACACACGCTGCTAGTATTTGCTCCCTGGGTCAAATTCCAGTATGATTGAAGGAGCCATGAGCCTGCAATTTGTACTTAGAATAAAAAATGATAGTAATACACACACACACACACACACACACACACACACACACACACACACACACACATATATATATAGGGCTGGAGAGATGGCTTAGCAGTTAAGAGCACTGACTGCTTTTCTAGAGGACCCAGGTTCAATTCCCAGCACCCATATGGCAGCTAACAACTGTCTGTAATTCCAAGATCTGATATACAGACATACATACACGCAAAAGATCAATGCAAATAAAAATAAATAAATTAAAAAATAACTGGGTTGTAACGTACAGCTGGGGGTGGGGTGGGGAGGAGAACTGGATTTTGTGGAGCCTAGACTTCCTATCTTTTAAATGCAACGATAATGCCAATCTTATGAGGTGTGTGTGTGCTAGATAAAGGGCTGGTCATGCAGATACAAGGCAGTTACCTGGAAACACCGGTGTCAATATCTTGCTGGAACTGATTAGCACATGCTTATAAAAGTTGATAGCTACATTTTCAGGAATTCTGCTAGCCGGTTGCCAAACTATTGGTAGCTTGGATGTACAATGGTAGGAACACTCACACCATAACTGTCCGCAATCATAAACAGGGTTTCCCTTGGTTGGCAGCCAATGATTCCCACGCAGTCTGCTAATGCTCATAATAAATGTAAGGTTTTTTTTTGGAACTCAGTTTTCCTTCCTCCTCCCCCTCTGTCTCTGAGTGGTGCTAGGGTTTTGCTATGTAGCACAGGTTGGCTTTGAACTTGGCCTTCTTGCCCCCTTTTCCTCAGCCTCGCCAGTGCTGGGATTGCAGGTGTGTCGTGGTCTGCTCATTTTCTTGTTTGATTTCCTAAAAACATGGTTGACTAAATAGTTTGGGCATAAATGTCTTGAAAGTGTGGCTTTGTTCAGTGGGACAAAAATCTCTCTCTTTCACTTTGTTTTTTTGAGATAGAGTTTATCTGTGTAGCCCTAGCTGTCCTGAAACTCACTCTGTAGACCAGGCTGGCCACAAACTCACCTACCTCTGCCTCCAGGGTACTGGGATTAAAGGCCTGTGCCATCACTGCCTACTTGGGACAAAATCTCTTTTAATAAAAAATGTCATTGGGCAGTAGTGGCACACACCTATAATCCTAGCACTAGGGAGGTAGAGGAGGGCAGATCTCTGTGAATTAGAGGCCAGCCTGGTCTACAAAGCAGTGCCAGGACTGTTACACAAAGAAACTCTGTCTCAAAAGAAAAAAAAATGGAAAAAACTAAGAGACTGGATTCCAGGTACCAGCAAGCTTTGTGGTTATAGTCTTATTTCAGGCTGACTACTGTATGAGCCTCCCCTCCACACTGAAGAACTTCGAATAGTCTTGCTTTGGGTGAAGGTTGGACCACTCACAGCTCCACAGATAAATCATAGTAGATTCTTCAGTTGTGGAGATGCAATTTCTCTCCAACAGTGACTTGTTTAGTGGTACCCATGTGACTAAGCTGTGGCTTTCATTCCTGATACAGACATAGACTATTAGAGAGATTGTAACCCTTTGTGTTCATCCTTTATGGTGTGAGGATGTAACCTTCGGGCAACCAGCAGGTAGGGGAAAATGCTAACTTCCTATGGGACTCTGAGCAGAAAAGTAGAGAGTGTATTTCTGTGACATCATTGAGCCACTATTTAAACTCTGAAATTGCCTTTCCCCAGTAAAAGTAATTTAAACCGTGGTGACATCTTCCTTTTATTTGAAGCCCAAAAGCTTCCAGTTTAATGCATGGGAGGAAATACACTGCAAGTACAGCTGCCCTTTCAATGTTCTCCTGGCTGTAACTTGTAATCAACACCTACTTATAGAGACCGTTTTATGTCCAAATTTTGAAAGCACAAAGACCAATGAGAAGAGCATATAATGGGGGTAAGAGCATATAATGGGGGTAAGAAGATAAGGAATAGCCGGGCAGTGGTGGTGCATGGCTTTAATCCCAGCACTTGGGAGGCAGAGGTAGGCAGATCTCTGTGAGTTCGAGGCCAGCCTGGGCTACAGAGTGAGTTCCAGGAAAGGCGCAAAGCTACACAGAGAAACCCTGTCTCGGAAAAAAAAAAAAAAAAAAGAAGATAAAAAATGGGGATTTGCTTAACTACTGTAGTAGAGCCAAGCATGGGTAGAACTCACTTTGAAGTCTTCTAGGTACAATACCATGGTGACCCTTTTAAGGTTATTCTTGAGGTTATTTCACCCTGAGTCATTCTGAAATCTTACCAGAGATTCACTCATGGCTGAAAAACAAAACAAATGATGAAGACATAAATGAGCGGTGAAGGTATTGACGGATGCTGTGAAAACAGAACGTACTATGCCGTCACACACAGACTTGGTCCTCTGTCTGCCCCCATGACAAGCTTTTCTAGACTTCACACAGGAAGACTGGGCCTGAGACACAGGGAACAGTCTCAGAAGGCATACAGACAGCCCTATGCTCTTCATCTCCTCCCGGCCATAGTTCCTGACTCATCTCCTCTCTATGGAGCCTTTCAACTTGTCTGATGCTCACATCTTCCCATACTCCCAAGACTCTGAGCTTCAGAGGGCTCAGCTGCCAGGCTGATGCCTGAGAGGGACAATGGCAATAGTGAGAAGGTACATTCAGGGCCTCAGCACTGGGAAATGATGGGGAGTGCTAGGGAGTCTGTGCACGGCTTCCGATGCTGCTTAGAGCGTATCAAAAGTCTTCCTTTCTCCTTTCGCTGAAAACTTCCATGGAACTGAAAGGAACCTCTGTCTGCTTTATTTCAAAGGAGAGTTTGAAAAAAAAAAAACTCTGAACATTATCCAAGTAGCTCCTCACTGGGTAATTTTCAGAGCTAAATATCTCAACTGTTCAAAAATATTTCTTTCTCATATTACCCAAAGGGAATGGGAATGGAGCTTGACATCAGATGCATTTTCTTTTATACATATTCTCTCTGTCTCTGTCTCTGTCTCTCTGTCTCTCTGTTGGAAAGATTTAAACACTTTTGGAAACTATTTTTAAGGCGCAAACTGCTACCTAATAAATGTTCAAGTCAATTTCAGAAAGGAAGGGTGCTCCTGCATAGTATTCTTATTATTTGGGATCAATGAACTCTGAATTTTTTTTTTTTTTTTTTTTTTTTGGACAGGGTTTCTCTGTGTAGTTTTGGTGCCTGTCCTGGATCTCACTCTGTAGACCAGGCTGGCCTTGAACTCACAGAGATCCACGTGGCTCTGCCTCCTGAGTGCTGGGATTAAAGGCGTGCGCCATCACAACCTGGCCAAACTCTGAATTTTTAAGCCATTACAGACCTAGCCTGTTTCCATGTTCAGATGGCAGGTGAAAAAGTTAGAAAGAATATGGCAGGGCCCCTCTAGGGTCAGGGTCCTTATTTGAGGTTGGAATTCTACAAGTGATGTGTAAGGGATTATGTGTACCCCCAACTCACAACCTTCACATCCAGGAAGTAGGCACAAAGAGGGAAGCGACTGTGCTTAGGCTATAATCCCGCTACAATGATATCATTCAAAATAAGGCTGAATAATTTGACGGACAGAGACACATTCAAGTTACTCCAACAAGCGTTGAAAGTAGTGACTCTTTCACCTCTGTGGGTGACTTAATAAGAATCAGGGAGCCCAAGAAAACCATGTATCCTAGCCACCAAGAGAGTCAGACCTGTGGCAGAGTCAGGTGGAAGAGAAAGGAGGAACTGTCCAGCTCCTGCCTTCAGATGATGCTCCTCTGTCCTTCCTGGTCTCGTTATTTCTGCTTTCTTGTCATTTTCGCCTCGTCATCGCGCGGTTTCTGTTTCCTTTAGCCTTTCTGCTCGTGTGTGGATCCAATGGCACCCCGCAGTTTCTCTCAG
This sequence comes from Peromyscus eremicus, assembly GCF_949786415.1. Lineage (NCBI taxonomy): Eukaryota > Metazoa > Chordata > Mammalia > Rodentia > Cricetidae > Peromyscus > Peromyscus eremicus. The sequence goes on along the minus strand of NC_081419.1, from coordinate 28,641,711 downwards.
CGACTGCTCCAGGTCCACAGTCAGCCCTCATTTACTGCTTCCTCATTCTGACTTCTAGGGAGAATTTTATAGCCCAGTTCATCTTGTCTTGGAGACCCTCCATCTTGTGGTTTCACTTTCTGTGGTTTCGGTTACTCATGGTTAATGTCAGTCTGAAAAGTATTAAGTGGGAAATTCCATAAATAAATAATTTACACATGTAAAAATTGTCAGCTGTTTTGAGTGGCATGATGAATCTTTTGTCATCCTGTTCCATCTCACCGAGGATATGAATCATCCCTTTTTCCATCTCACCCAGGACATGAATCATCCTTTTCTCCCAGCACACACACACACACACACACACACACACACACACACACACACACACACACAGAGTATATCCTACCTGCCTACTTGCCATTTACTGGTTACCTTAGTTAAAAGACAGTACAGCTCTTAGTGTTTGCGTGGAGCTACGCCTTGTCTTCAGTAATGTCTTCAGAGAACAGGTAGAGTGACAGAAGCAGTGTAGGTATGTCCAACAGAAGCCATGGTGTCTTCCTTAAGTAAAAAGGGGAGATCCTTGACTTAATAAGGCAAAAAAAAAAATGTGCTGCTGTTACTCAGACCTGTTACGGTACAAGCAAGTCTGTGAAATCATGAAGAGGAATGTACTGGTTTTCATGTCTTATTTTAAGGTGTAAATGTTTCAGGAGCAACATGTAATAAGTGCTTAGTTATAGAGTACTCTGGACCAGACATTCACTGGGGGCTTAGAATACCTCTCTCAAGGACAGGGAGGGCTCTGTTGCTTGACATCCTGAGGGTTGATGCTGTGGTTGCAGGCCCGTGTAATCTGGGAGGTGGATCATGTGGCTCAAAACTGGACTGTCTCCTGCTTAATAGCAGTAGCTAGTGGTGGGCACTGTGGTTGGTATGTTTTCTAAAATGTGTGCGGATGTAGTTCAAGTACCCTCAAGCCAAATTTTCAGGATTTGTTTCTAACTGTGTGCCTGCGTTTTTGTGGACACGTGTTTTATCCTGAGTGTGAATATTTAGGCAGAAACAACACATTAGGACATCTCAGTTGGAAGCCTACCCCCTCATTGAGCCTTTTTGATCATGTGACATAAAGGGCTCACTGAGCCAGTTGTCCCCTCCCCAATTTCCTACCATTTTATTTCCTTGGTTCTTATATCTAAAATGACACAATTTCTTCTATAACCTATTGCTCCCACCAATGGTAAACCCTTATAAGACAGGGACTTAGATTAGGCTGGTCCTAGTCACTACCTTACTTCTCAGCACATTACATGGTGCCTGGCCCACAGAAACACTTGTTGAATAAATTAACACGTAACTGGGATTGAGGAATGCATAAGAGAAAATGCTGATGTGGAGCCTCTGACCACCAGTGAGCAGGAGGATAGCCTGGTTCTTGTTTAAAATTCATAATCCTTGCAAATATTCTCACTGAGGGGTTCTGAGAAAGAACCCAGGATTCTCCGTTGTGATCGATCACTCTGAGCGACTGTGATGTGTGTACTTGAAGGATAACAGCTTGATAAACACTGCTGCAGATGAACTTCAGAGACCTTCCCTTGGAGATTCTCTACCCAATCAATACAAGGACAAGCATGAGACCACAAAGGGCCTGGCACTTGGAAGGTTGGAACCAACCCCATTTGTCAAGGACTGTTATGACCGATGGTCCATCAGCTGTTGCCTCCCACTAGGTCAGAAAGACCTGATCAAATGAAAGATATTAAATCTAATTTAAGATCCAGCTCAAAACTCTTCTCAGAGTGCGGTGAGGGGCTTCTGAAGTGGCAATATTCAAAGCAGAGAAAACTCGGGGCTTTAAATTAGGATATATACAGTTTTTTCCTTCACTATTATTGACATCCTTGATAGACAAGACATTATGAGTTATTGTAAAGAAGAGGGAAAAGGTTGTTTTAAATAATCTTCACAACGGTCCAGGGGAGTCATTCTTTCCATTCACACTTAATGGATGGGGCACAGAGAAGTTAGGAGACATACCCAAGGTGATATAACGAGGAGCCCATGTACTTGGACCTGAGAAACTATGTGTTGACTTTTCTGCAAAAGAGCATTCTTAGTGTGGGTGATGTCTTCCGAACACTCAAGCCACATAATAATATCAGCCCAAACCAGAGTTTTCCACACAGGCCAACGAAACTCTTGGGTACAAGGCCGAGGTTGTGTTTTCTGCCTTTGGCAGATACAAGATTCCAGAACTTGTGGGTCACCGCGCACTGCTGTGGAAACATCAAGCATGTCCTAATACCCGAGGAAGATTCATGTTGGTTCACGGTTCCTGAACTATCATCCTCTGATTGGCTGGTGCCATAGCTTCGGGACTGATGTAAGGCAGAATATCACAGCAAACGGTATGAAAACGCAGATCAACTAAGAGGCAGAGGGACAGCAGAAGACAAGGGTGCTGGGGAAAAAGCCAGACCCTTCCAGGACATGTCCCCAGTGAGCTATTTCCTCTAAGATGGTCCTGCCTCCTGCTTTCTATCACCCCCGCGTACTGCCATCAAATTATGAATTTGTGAGTCCATCAATGCATTAGCCCACCAATGTGGTTAGAACCTTGTGATCCAGGCACTGCCCGAAGCCCCTCAGCAAATGAAAGCTTTCCCACTGCGAGCCGAAGTAAACATTTTTTTCTTCGAAAGTTGATTTCCTCAGGTATTTTGTCAGACTAACAAAAAGGTAACAAAGCCCCATTGCTGCTATCCTGTCTCACTATTTAATGGCAGACAGAATGAATGCTGTAATTGGAGTACAAATCCCCTAGAATTCATTTGTTAGAAATTTAACCTCCTAACACATATGTTGATGGCATTTATGGTGTTTAGAGGCAGGGCCTTTGGGACGTGATTTGAAGAGTTTGCGAGAGTGAAACCTCCACAGTGTCATTATTATATTTATAAACAGGAGAAAAACCCAAGCCAGAGCACTTAATCTGCCTTGCCATGTCATGCTCTGCGTGTTGTGATCCAGCAAGAAGGCCCTCCCCTAGGAAGTACTGGCTCTGTGTTCTTAGAATTCTGAGCCTTCAGAACTGGGGGCCAATTAAACTATTCTTTTTAAATATTTCCCAATCTGGGGTTTTTGTTTTTTATCAATGAAGAATATTGTAATACTCTGACCTTCTGGTAGTTTCTCTTAGCTCACCATGTTCTTTGACTCCTTGCTTTTCAAAAAAATAAATAAATAAAGCCTTTGACAACAGTTGCCAATTTCTGTGTGTAAAAGCTTCCCCCTGACTGGTTTCAAGTTATTTACGTAATATTCATGGATGTGGCCTTGGGAGGCCATGGATGCCGGACTACCAGCCTCTTGAGTCTATAAAAGCAGATTCCAGCATACCAGTACCTCTGGGATCTTCTCTGTTTTCTTATACTAGAATGACACCCAAGTCTCTCCACTGCCCCAGAAGCACTTCTAAGCTAACTCCCCTAGGTCTTCAATCTGAAGTGCAGATATTGCCAACCTTGCCTGGGAACAGTGTTGGTCCTACCTGCTTCTAAGACCCCTGTGTTTCCCCCGGTACAGAAGCATCCACTGCACTTTACACAGGACTTAGAACATAGTGCATAGTAAGTCATCGTGTTTATTGGATAGATGAAAGAGTGCATGTGTGCTTGCCTTATGGCTCATGAAAGAGGCTCTTGTGAGCAGCTGTCTGCCCAGTATGAAGCCAGGCAGAACATATTCACTAAAGATGTAAATGATGCATCTGGGAAGGACTTCCCAAGGGTTGAGATACTGCTCAGTCTCATCTCACTGAGAAGCTGTGCCTAAGTGATCAGTAACTCATGTCTTCTCTATCCTGTGTCAGTTTTCCGTACTTGTGAAGCTCCTGGGAGGCATCTGGAAGTAGATGAGAACCTGTGCAAGGTGAAGGGCATCTGTGCAAGCTGAATGCCTTGCTTACCTTTGTCTGTGAGAATGGAGACAATAAAGCCATCAGGATGGTGAGTAGATGGACTGGTGGGATGGTGGGATGGTGGGATGGTGAGATGGATGGTGGGATGGTGGGGTGGTGGGATGGATGGTGGGATGGTGGGATGGTGGGATGATGAGATGGATGGTGGGATGGTGGGATGGAGTGATGGTGGGATGGTGGGATGGATGGTGGGATGGTGGGATGGATGGTGGGATGGATGGTGGGATGGTGGGATGGATGGTGGGATGGTGGGATGGATGGTGAGATGGATGGTGGGATGGATGGTGGGATGATGGGATGGTGGGATGGATGGTGGGATGGTGGGATGGTGGGATGGATGGTGGGATGGATGGTGGGATGGTGGGATGGAGTGATGGTGGGATGGTGGGATGGATGGTGGGATGGTGGGATGGTGGGATGGATGGTGGGATGGATGGTGGGATGGATGGTGGGATGGTGGGATGGATGGTGGGATGGATGGTGGGATGATGGGATGGTGGGATGGATGGTGGGATGATGGGATGGTGGGATGGTGGGATGGATGGTGGGATGGATGGTGGGATGTGGGATGGTGGGATGGATGGTGGGATGGTGGGATGGTGGGATGGATGGTGGGATGGATGGTGGGATGTGGGATGGTGGGATGGTGGGATGGTGGTGGGAGGGAGCTGTCTGAGTAACACTCAAGAGGGGGAGTTGAGGGTTACTAACTCATTCCCTACATATTTTGGGGGCTTGGAGATGGAGAACATTCTATACTTAAAAGTTAGTATAATACTGTACCCCCTTTTAAAAGAAAATTACGAGTAGCAATAGATCATTTGATTCTCTGTAATAAAAACAGACAAAATAACAAGCTTGTTATAGCAGAGTTTGTTTCTACATCTATGAGAAGTACAATATAGGGCAGGCAAGTCGGCCCAGTGGATCAAGGTACTTGCTGTAAAAGCTCACGATCCAAGTTCCAGTCTGGGGACTACCATGGTGAAAGGAAAGAACAGACGCCCAAAGGTTGCTCTCTGACTTCATGTTAACGTTGTGGCATATTCTGTCCACCCACCTGTCCAAAATAAATGAATAAATGTAAAATAAAAAATAGATTAAAGTTAAAAAACTAAACCTTCTAAGCCTCCTGAACACCTATGGAAAATATCCACATGTCCATGGCTTTGTCCTTTCTTATACTCTCACCTGCAAGGGACAGTCAGTGCTGTACACAGACAGGAAGTACATCGCGGACAGCTGCCTCCACCTTGACAGCCTTTGGTGTCAGCTGAAGGGAACGGGCACTCTGGCTTCCTGGGTCTGCTGCTGTGCTCCATGGCATGAACATTATTAAAGGGCTTTCTCTTCCTTCTTTGTTTCGGTGACTCCGCACATTCTCTCCCAGTTTCCAAAGCACTTCAACAGAAGACACAAGTTTCCAGAGCCAGGTGTAGTTGGAGCTAAGAAAACACAAGCCTCAGTCTTTGTCTTTAAGAACTTTATGGGTAAAATAGTGGTTTTTTTTTTTTTTTTAATATGGGTCGCTGATCCCCACGGTTCTGGATGTACCTCAGTGTGGACTGAGTTCAAAATTTCAACTATCTCAGGAGAAGGTGCATAGTGTCCATTGGCTTCAAAAAGGTTTCCCAAACCTACAACACTCAGAGGCCCATTCTTAACAGAATCAGGTTGCAATGGAAATATCAGAAAGGTCCTACAGTCTCTCTCTCTCTCTCTCTCTCTCTCTCTCTCTCTCTCTCTCTCTCTCTCTCTCTCTCTCTCTCTCTCTCTTTCTTTCTCTGTCTCTCTGTCTCTGTCTCTCTGTCTCTCTCTGTGTCTCTCTCTGTGTCTCTCTCTCTCTTTATCTCTCGCTGTCTCTGTCTCTGTCTCTGTCTCTCTGTCTCTCTCTCTCTCACAGAGTCTCTATGTAGTCCTGGCTGTCCTGGAACTTACTATGTAGACCAGGCAGACCTTGAACTCACAGAGATCCACCTGCCTCTGCCTGGAATTAAAGGTGTGTGCCAGCAGGACTGGCATGTAGAAAGTCCATGCATGACCAAGCATGGTGAGAAGTCTCACAGCTGCCATCCAGAAGGAGCAAGCAGATGAGCTTGACCTCAGGCAGATGAATTACGATCCTGACTGCTGAGAGTCCATAGAAGAACTTGGACAAATGGGGTGAAATCCTGGCTGCAGCAGCCCCCCTTGCTTTTAAATGGACAATGTACAGAGTGTTTGAAAAGTTGGGCAGCATAGACAAACTAATTTTCCAACACTGCTAAATCTATTTTTATTCAGTCTTTTCAGATTAGATGAAAGACTTCTCAATTTAAACCGAGGCCAGTCGTTCATCTGAGAAAAGTGTAGTCAGCACTCTCTTTGTTTCTAGACTTTTGGAACCACCTTTTATCTACTGAAATGTGAAAGACATTTATTTGAAATACTGTTTGAGAACTGAAGAAAAGATTCTCAAGCATATTACTTGAAAACAGACTAGCATGGTGCTTTAACTGGTTTATCTCCTCAGACTGTTCCAAATCCCCTGTCTACAGGTTGTTGACATGGTTTTTAGTTTTAGTAAAAGAAAAGTTTTGTGGATCCCAAAAAGACAAGCTAGCTTCCCAGTGAAGGGCTCATGATTCTACACTGCTCTACACTCCGCCAGCCACTAGGCACCAGGGGTCAGGTGTATAGCTGCCTGTCATTTTGGTCCCTTTATCCATGCATTTCTTTCAACTCCAGTGTTGGCAAGATATCTAGCATTTCCCTGTGTGGTCTTCTCTGTGGCAGATGACTATCTTGGCCTGCAGGGTAACTCTGCTCTTCAGAGACGAACTCAGTCACATCTATTCTCATGAACCTGGTTTTGTAAAAATCCTGGCTACAGAATAGGAATCCTAGAGGAGTCTGGTATTTCCCCATGAAGTGAGCAGGCCCTGCAATATGTTCCCAGTACTCTGTGCTAAGCATCAGGTGGTGATGGGTTGGTTAACAGACTGGCTTCCTCCTGGCTCCTGTCCTGTGCTCACATCACATCACAATGTCCTCTACTGTGGGAGTGGGACAAACCTTGAGTGAATGAAGTCCTGAGTGAACGTGCGCTGTTGACGTGGGTGAGTCCATGTCACGGACTGCGCCTTAGTTCCATGGAAATAGCAAGCCTTCCCCATCTCCTCAGGGTGAGGCTCAGAGGGATAGCAAAGCCTTCCTCTGGCCTATGTGTGGATGTTGATAGCATGTGCAGAAATTAGCTAAGCCTGCCTCCTTCTCCAGCTGGATATAGTAACCCTGCCTCCTTGTTTATTTCTATTAATAACCTCACCTCCTTGTTCACTTGTATGCAGTAACCCTGCCTCCCTATTCAACTGTATAGAATAAACATGCTGAGCTTCTCCTGTTGCTGGGAGCCGTGGAAAATGGCATCTCATTTTTCGTGGTTGTATAGAGAGAGCTCAAGAGGACAACTTACAGGACTTGGTACTCTTCTTCACCATGTGGGTTCTGGAGACTGGAGTCGGGTCATCATGCTTGGTAGCAAGTGCCGTTATCTGCCGAACCGCTCACCACTGGCCTTAAAATGGTATAACTATTTGAAAAACTATATGGCATTTTTTTTTCGGTTGTGAGCCTAGCCTTTAATGCCAGCCCATGGCATTTCCTTATAAAGTTCAGTATAAAACAACCCTGAGACTGAGCAATTTGACTTCTAGGTATTTACTTAACCAAAGGGAAATACTATTAATCAAAGTGTGTAATATTAAGTGAGGTCGTCCAATCTTAGAATGAAAAAAATCTGCATGTTTTCCTTAATATGTGACTCCTAGCATATTAGGTGTTCATTTTGCTCTATTAGGTTGTAAAGCTGGTTGTTTTTCTAGTTTACCTCTGGCATGGATTTTTTCTTTTTCTTTTTCATTTTCTTTTATGGTGGTGGGTAAGTGCCTTTGTTTTGTATAATGTAAGTGATGATCCAAAGCTACATTCTGTGACTTTGAAATCATTATTCTAAGTGTATTGAAGTTCTTTACAATAAAGTGATTTTTATAATTAAAAAAAAGTGAAAGCAAATGTCCATACAAAGACATGAGCTGAAAGCTGGAAACAGAATTCTGACCTATAGAAGTAATAACAAATATAGGCTGATTAATCTGCTACATTTGTGGCAACTTGTTACACAGTATAAAAAAACGAACACACAACTCTAATGTTTATTAGCAGGTGAGTGTATAAAAACATTGTAGCATTTTCCTTCAATGAATGCTACTTACCAATAAAAAGAAGCCCTCTACTGATAGGTGACAAATCTCAGCATCTGAGGAGCATAAGTACATTGCAGAAATCAAAACAATGGTTGCTTCTGAGGGTGTGGGTATTTGACTGACAGCACCTAGGGAAGCTTCTGGGCATTAGAAGGCTTGCTTAGGGTGGTGTTTACATGGCATGTAAGCATTCATCAAACTCAGTAGGACGGTGCACTTAAAAATCTACATTTAATCTCGAAGGCCTGTATTTAAAAGCACAAGTATTTTTCCTCCTAGATTCTGATTCTGTGGGTGGAACAGTGGTGTATAGAATGTATTCTTTTTTTTTTTTTTTTTTTTTTTGGTTTTTCGAGACAGGGTTTCTCTGTGTAGCTTTGCGCCTTTCCTGGAACTCACTTGGTAGTCCAGGCTGGCCTCGAACTCGCAGAGATCCGCCTGGCTCTGCCTCCTGAGTGCTGGGATTAAAGGCGTGCGCCACCACTGCCCGGCCTAGAATGTATTCTTGTGTACGTACATGAATGTGAGTGCACACGCCGGAGGTCAACCTCAGATGTCATTTCTCAGAAGCTGTCCACCTTGTTTTTTGAAACAAGGACTCTCACTGGGACCTGGGGTTTGCTGGCTATGTTGGCTAGCCAGTGAACTTTACGTATCTGCCTGCCTCTGCCTCCTTTACACTAGGATAACAAGTGTATGCCACATACCCGGCTTTTCGTATGGGTGCTGGTGATTAAACGCATGTTGCTACACCAACACTTTACCTGCTGAGCTATCTCTCCAGCCCCAGTTCTTCACTCTTAGCCAACACCTGCTTCTAATGCAGAAGTCACCCCAGAGTGGCAGGTCATGTAAGAAGGGAGGATAAGGAATCAGGGACATATGGTTTCTTCTGACTCAATTTAGCTTTCTCCCAAGGGATCTGAATTGCGATTAGAACAACATCCTCACTCATTACTCAGCCAGTCAGCAGGCATTTCCAGTCAGTATTTTTTTTAAAGTAATTACTATTTATCTTATTCAAAGAAATCATGAGATAACCATTCTTCCAAAAGTGTGTAATATTTAATTAAAAGAAAACACCTGTGTATGTAAGAAATTGGAACCATTTGATTGCAATATAAAGAGGATAAGCATTCACTATTCAATTTAGTTTTTCCCGATAATTTCCCAACAGCCCTGTTCCCTTATGTCCGTGTGTCCTTTAGAACGACATTTTCACGGAGTAGTTTGTGTTTGTAATGGCTGTTCAGGTGCTGTTTCTGCTACCCGTTTTCCTTTGATCTTAGGTTCCTCTTTTTCCATTTCGTTGCAGTTAATCAGGAGTTCAGCAGATCTCAGACTTTCTGAGTTGAGGATCGGGGTTGTAATTCTCCATCCCCCAGCTCCCCGATGTCTTGTCAGAGCCTGTGTTCCAAGAATAATGGAAGACTTTATTCTAATCAAAAGCCCAGACAGACAGAGTAAAAGACACCATCCTAATTCCTGGATGATACTGGGTTTTGCTGAGCCTACTTCTCAGGGTAATTTCTGCTAACTACCTACGTGTTAAATTTTAATCCTAATTATTTCAACCTATGATGTTCACAGAGATCCATACTTCTGAAACCTTCCTAACAAATTCTACTTCCTCAATTCCAGGTCATTTAAAAGAATGCTTTTCTACTAATAATCGATGGTCCAGAAAATCTTTCCCTTTGGTGATAAAGATGAAAATTTTTCTTCTTTAGAAGGGAAGAGCAAAAAGCCCCAGATCAGAATGGCTTTTCAAAACTTATTTTATTGTTAAAGCAAATGCCCACTTAGACTATAAATCTAGGGACTTCAGCAAGATGTGGCACATTTGGCCAAAAGCAACAAAGACAAAGGATGTGCAGGGGCTCTTTGCTCCAAAGGAAGGCGAGCGTCAGCAGATAGTGTAGGCTGTCTTCCTAGCTACAAGCAAGGAGTCTGGTCTGGTAGTACAAGGAACAAAGTGATAGATCTTAGTATAAGGAGAAAAAAATATTCTTACAAGTACTACTGAAAGAGAGAGCGAACTGCTTGGGAGGATATACTAGCTTTCTGTGGCTGTGATAACAAATCATCATGAATTTAACTTCCTAAAACAGCAGCCATTTATTATTGTCCAGCTCGGGAGGTCAGAAGTCCAGACATACTGGGTTCCACCGGATCTTCTGCTCTGCTTCTCATGAGGCCGAAACTGGAGTGCTGGCTAGCCTTTGTTACATGGTGGGACCTCCGAGGGACATCTGAGCATCCAAGCTCATCCAGCAGGCCACGTTCAGGTCCTTGCTCCCTTGACAGCTGTGTCTTTCATTCCCAGAGGCGACTGCTTCCCTTCTCACATTTCCTTTGTATGCCTTCTTCAGCCGTGGCAGGCTGAGTCCTTCTCATGCTTAGATCTGCCCAGCTTCCCTTTCTGCCTTGTTCCTCACACTTCTGCTATCTGCAGCTTCCTGTAAAGGTTTATGTGAAAGGAACGGGCTGTAGCTCAATTACAGTGCTTGCTAAGGATGTTCAAGGCCATGTTTGGTCATCCCTAGCTCGGGTGTTTACGTGTGTGTCATGGCTCATACGATTATTCTGACCCACCTGGATGATCATCTCCCAGGTTTAGGTTCAGATGACAAGTCACCTTAATGATATCTGCAGGATCCTTTCACAGAGATTGGTGTGAGTTACCAGGGTGTAGCAATCTTGCAAAGCGTCTTCAGAATTCTGCCTACCGCATGAGTTCTCTATTATCAAAGACAAAGAAGAGAGGGACTGATAACCTCGAGAGAAGTGTTGACTTCTACTCCACATAGAGCAGAACTATGCAAGTACAGAGCTCTGTACACTTCTCACAATGACTAGTGTTACTGGGATTTTGGTGCAAACAGGACAAGAATACAGTATTTATACAATATTTGGGACAATCCTATAAAGTGAAGATCTGTCTCCTCAAATGGCTAAAAGAGCACCCACGAGAGGCACTCAGCACAGACAGCTGAGTGTGTGCTCAAATCATCAGCAACTGGATGTGGATGCATGCAGCCTCCCAGCAGCTCGGATGCCCTTGTGTCTCGTTCCTGCCATCCTGCCTTCAATAAGATACTAGAGGAGGAAGGAACACAGAGCAGCAGCCAGGGTAACAGAGACAAGCAGATCCCCTCGATAGAGCTGGCTCTTTCCAGAAACACAGAAAAAGCAAATTGGTGATGTAGGCACACAGGCCAGCCCTGAGTTGTGGATTCACACTTGACTCTGGATAGGAAGCCTGGTAGCTTTAATGCCTGGCCCTTGCTCTGCCTGTCATCTTAGTGTTGGGCTCTGTGGTGCTGGGATTTTCCCCAATGGCAGAAGATACTTGTAATTAGTTCCTAAGGGACATTGAAGGTCATGCTTCCTCAAAGGGTTCTATGTAGAGGAAAGTTCTTGAAGGTAGAGCCTACTGTAACAGTGGCAACCACAGTGGCAAGAGTGACAATGTGTCATGGTGGGCTGACCGACCATGCTCCACTGTGAAGTGTGAAGAGAACCCAGGAATACCTGGTACAAATGAAGAGTGGGGGGGAGATGGACAAATGGACAGCAGGAGGGGGCAGGAGGGAGGCCAGGAGAAAGAGGGAGGCCAGGAGAGAGAGAGAGAGAGAGAGAGAGAGAGAGAGAGAGAGAGAGCGAGCCATACTTGACACTAACAAAGGGAGGAGAAGATTGCATGATGCTGGCTTCTGAGAGCTGGTCAGTTAGGAGTAAGACTAGGGAAATGACAGTGGGACACGAGGAACCATGGAAGTGTAACGTAAGGGGACTGTTCGCAGGTGGGCATCAGGGCGCTGTCCTTAGTCCTTTTCAGAATACACGCGTCTCTTCTCTGGTACTTCCCCAGCCCCTTGACATCAAGGGAAGAGCTGCTTTTTTGCCCCACTTTTGGGCATTAAGTTTATCCCAATAAGAATTTTTGAAGATTATTTATTTGTGTGTGTGTGTGTGTGTGTGTGTGTGTGTGTGTGTGTGTGAATATCACCTGTGTGCAGGTCCCCACGGAGGTCAGAAGAACATTATTAGATCACATGAAACTGAGGTTATAGGTTGCTGGAAGCTGCCCTTTGTGTGTGCTAGGAACAGAACATGGGTCTAGTGCTGGCCAGTTTTATGTCAGCTTGACACAAGCTAGAGTCATCAAAGAGGAAGCCATAAGATTGGGCTGTAGGCAAGCCTGTAGGGGATTTTCTTAATTGATGATTGATGGGGGAGGACCCAGCCCATTGTGGATAGTGTCAGGTCCTGGGTTCTATAAGAAACCAGGCTGAGCCAGGTGGTAGTGGCATACACCTTTAATCCCAGCACTTGGGAGGCAAAGGAAGGCAAATTTTTGTGAGTTTGAGGCCAGCCTGGTCTACAAAGTGAGTTCCAGGACAGCCAGGACTGTTACACAGAGAAACTCTGTCTTGAAAAACCAAACAACAACAACAACAAAAACAGGTTGAACAAGCCAGGAGGAGCAAGCCAGTAAACAGTATCCCTCTATGGCCTCTGCATCAGCTCCTGCCTTCAGTTTCCTGCCCTGTTTGAGTTCTGTCCTGACTTCCTTCTGTGATGAACAGTGATGTAGAAGTGTAAGCCAGAGCCAAAAAAACTCCTTTCTTCCCCAAGTTGCCTTGATTATTGTGTTTCATTACAGCAATAGTAACATAACTAAGATGGGTCCTCTGGAAGAGAGATTACTCTTAACCACCAAGCCATCTCTCCAGCCCTCAACATGAATTATAAAACGCCACTGATATTTAGAAAGTCCCCAAATGTATATATCTAGTCCAGATGTTTTTCTCTAAACGTGAGGGTTTTGCATTTGATTATACGCTTGAAATGCCTATTGCACTAAACAGACATGTCAATTTTTTTTTTAGTTCTTTGTAGGTTTCTAGTTTCATACAAAGTATTTTGATCATATTGACCCCCTCAACTCTTCCCAGACTCACCCCCTTCTCTATCAACCCAACTTTGCGTCCTTTAAGAAAAAAAAAAAACCCTTCAAGATCAATTTGTGCCGCCCCAAATACTCTTTGATATATGTTCTTCCATCGGAGTATGGCCAACTTCCCATACCTTGGCCATCTGTAGGTCTCTGTGTTAATCACCATCTATTGTAAAAAGAAGATGAGAGTTGAGAGCTTGTTGACCTGACACATCAAATTTAACATCCCTAACACCATCACTGGTCTTCCCTGGCAAACATGTCTTATCCTAGTCTTCCTTCCTTTCTGAGTAAATGATACTCCATTAATTTATGGCTAGATGGATTAAGTAACAGAGTTTTAGATTGAAATCATTGATATAAAGGTCTGAGTTTTCCAAGAGGTTTAGGAAGGGGGATTCTCCATGTATGGGGTACACAATCGGTGAAGGTCAGGATATATTGTTATAGCGAGCCTCCAACAAGGTCACCAATGACCCCAATTCCTTTAGTCATTTCTGCTTTTGTTTGTCCTTTCCCACACTGAATGTGGCTACCTAGGTATTAATAGAATCAAGAAATATGATACCATATTACTTCTGGGGTGTGATCCTCAAAAACGTAGTTGATCTCACTTGTTTTGGCCAGGAATGAGTTTACTCTGGGAGAAGCCAGTTGACATGTGTGGTAGTTTGAATGTATTTGGCTCCCATAAGCTCATAGGGAGTGGCACTATTAGAAGGTGTAGCTTTGTGAGTAGGTATGGCCTTGTTGGAGGAAGAGTGTCACTATGGGGGTGGGTTTTGAGGGCTCATATATGCTAAAGCCATGCTTAGTATCCCAGTTTACTTCTTGTTACCTTCGGATAAAGATGTAGAACTCTCAGCCCCTTTTCCAGCACCATGTCTGCCTGCATGCTGCCATGTCCCACCATGATGATAATGGACTAAACCTCTGAACTGTAAGCCACCCCAATTAAATGTTTTCCTTTATAAGAGTTGCCGTGGTCATGGTATCTGTTCACAGCAACAGAAACCCTAACTAAGACAACATGTCATCAGGCTCTCCTCCCTTTCATCTCTGCCTACTCTTCCCCAGAGAACTCAAACAGCCCTGTGGAGAAGTACACTTCGCAAGGAACAGAGGCACCTGTCAATGGCTAATGCCTGTTAACTACTCCCATAATTATGCTATTTTAGAACAGACTTCCAGATGACTAGCTGACATCTGAACTGAAGTACTGTGCTGTACACGTGCATGCATGTGTGCGCGCATGTGTTTAGTGTTCATGTGTGTGGGGATACGTACGCCTACGAATGCACCAGCCAAAGGATGTGAGCTGATTTGCTCTGTCATTATTTGCCTTACTCCCTTGAAGCAGGGTCTCTCACTGAACCCAGAGCCCATTATTTTTTGCCTAGATTGGCTGGCCAGCAAACCACAGCAGTCTTATCTCCATCCCCCACAGTGCTGGTGTTACAAGAGCATGCTGTTGTGGCAAGATTTTTTTTTAAACATGGGTTTGTTGGCTCTGTCATTTATGATCTTTGTGGGATACTAGTTAGTGGATGTCACTGTCTTGATCAAAGTCTTGCCTTTCAGAAATCTTCCAGTGATTGGGGTTGGTGGTGACTCAGAGGTTAAGAGCACTGGCTGCTCTTCCAGAGGTCCTGAGTTCAGATCCCAGCAACCACATGTTGGCTCACAACCATCTGTAATGAGATCTGGTGCCCTCTCTTGCACACAGGCATACATGCAGGAGGAACCCTGTATACATAATAAATAAATAAATCTTAAAACAAAAAGAAAGAAATCTTACAGTGATCAATAGCATATGCCTCCTATTTCTCGTCCCCCTCATCAACTGCTCTCCTCTCCCTCACTCCATGTTGACCATTCTCACCTCTTCACCTCTAAACTGCAACTGCTTCTACCTTCCACCTGTACTCTCTAGAGCCTTATTGCTTGTCACCATCCAACACAGTGATTAGGATGAACAGTCTTAAAGGTTCCCAGTGGGCTGACCATACTCTGTCAGATCTCTATCCTACTGTGAAGCTTGCCCCTTCCCAATCTTGCTTCCTCTCTTCTCCCCATTCCCTACTACTATGCTGGCAATCTAAACCAGGACCTCATACATGCTAGGCAGGTGCTCTACCACTGTGGTGGTTTGAATAAGAATGGCCCCCATAGACTCACGTGTTTGAATAATTGCCCCATAGGGAGTAGCACTATTAGGAGGTATGACCTTGTTGCAGGAAGTGTGTCACTGTGGGGGCAGGCTTTGAGGTCTAATATGCTCAAGCTATGGCCAGTGTGGCACAGTCTCCTTCTGCTTCCTGTGGATGGAGATGTAGAACTCTCAGGTCCTTTCCCAGCACCATGTCTGCCTAAATGCCACCATGTCCTACCATGATGATAATGAACTAAATCTAAGCCAGCTCCAAATGAATGTTTTCCTTTACAAAAGTTGCCATGGTCATGATTCTCTTCACAGCAATAGAAACCCTAACTAAGACAATCACCAAGTCATGTTCTTAGCCTTCTTTTATTTTTTTAATGAGCATACTCCCCAATGATCTTTTGCCTTCCTAGTTTTATCTCAGTGTCTGCATCCCCAGAGACCAAAACATACCCAAATACTGCTGTAAGCCCTTTGCATTCATGTACTAATCTAAATGTATGGCTTTTTGCAGAATATTTAAAAGTCTAAAATCCCAGTAGCACGAGAAAGTTAATTAGTTCTTACTTTTATTAGAAATATCACTCTCAGTTCTTAATCTTAAGTTGTTTTAAAACAACTAATTTTTTTCTCTTTTTGGAAAGAAAAATAAACCATTGTTGGGCCCTCTGGCCATCAGTTTCTTGTCTTCATACTGCCCACTTCTAAGTCCAGCTGACCCCATTTTCTTCCTGGACCTTGTGCAGCCTGACTTCCCTCCATCCCTTGGAGCTTCTGGCTCTCTCAGAACCTGCCCTGCTCTTCAATGGTCCCTTTTCTTTGCTCTCTCCCAACTCTATGTCCAGCTATTGCTTTTGGTTTTCCTTTGCCTTTCCTTCTTTCCCCTTGAATGTTGCCAGGATCTTCCCACAGACACAATGCTTTGCCCTCCCTGCTGCTGTCTCTGAGCAGTCTCCAGTGGCCTCTGTTAGTATCTGGAGATGTCTAATGATGGTGTGCTCTCTGTCACTTCTGTACATTGTCACACTTCAGAAGAGTCTCCAGAAAGATAAGCCTGATGTGGAAGCCATAAGAAATACTGGAATCTTCTGGCTTAAGATAAAACACTGGTAAATAACTGAACAAGAAATGCCAAGAATTTTGGGAATCCGGTGCCTGTGGTGCAGTGGGAAGTGGCTTGGACCTGCCTTGGCTCAGTGTTCCCGGCTCTGCTGACTTCCCATGGGAGACCTTGATTTGGGGGATGTGGGGATGTGGGGTGGCTTGGGAGAGAGGGCTGGGGGGGTGGAAGGAGGGAGGAGGTGGGATCTGTGGGTGGTATGTAGAGTGAGTAGAAAATTTCTTAATAAAGAAAAATAGAAAATAAAATAAAATAAAAGTGGTACTTAAAATTCAAAAAAAAAAAAGAAAGAAAAGAAAAAGCAAGAAATGCCAAGAAATCAACTTGACCACAAACAAATTTAATCATTAAGTGAGTGTTCTAGTTTGCTTTCTATTGCTGAAATAAACACCATGACCAAAAGCAATTTGGGGAGGTCAGGGAGGAACATTGTTTAATGGCTTGTTTTCCCTGTGTCTCAGTTACCTTTTTATTGCTGTGGTAAAACACCATGACCAAGGCAAATTTAAAATATATTATTAATTTAATAAAATTAATTTAATTTAATAAAAATTAAAAAAATAAAAGAAAATTTAATTTGGGGGCTTGTTTACAGTTTCGGAGAGTGAGTCCATGACCATTATGTCAGGGAACATGGCTGTAGGCAGGCAGGCATGGTTCTGGAACAGTAGCTGAGGGCTTACATATGACCCATAACCACAGGAAGGAGAGAGAGAGAGAGAGAGAGAGAGAGAGAGAGAGAGAGAGAGAGAGACTGGGCCTGCATAGGCTTTTGAAACCTCAAAGCTCATCCCTAATGATATACCTCCTCCAACAAGACCACACCTTCTAATCCTTCCTGAACAGTTTTACCAACTGGGGACCAAGAACTCAAACATATGAGCCCACGGGGCCCACTCTAACTCAAACCACCGCACTCTGGCTTGCTTAGTGACCCCCTCCTACATAACCTAGTACCACCTACTACCTCCCCAGAGCTAGCACTGGCCTCCCATCTTGATGATCAATCAAGAAAATAGGCTCACAGGCCAATGTGATGAAAACAATTTCTCAATCAAAGTTCTCTCTTACAACAACTCTAGCTTGTGTGAAATTTATAAGAAAAATAAAAGCAAAACAAAACAAAAAACCTAACAAGCACGGTGAGAAAAATATTTATAATCCACGTGACTACCTTTCTTACTAGGTGAGAAGTGCTACAAATTCATACAAGCACCTAAAATAGTAAAATAGAAAGAAACAGAAAAGATGCATACAGTGTATTAGAGTTAACAAGGCAAATGGATGGTGGAGCAACCAGATCCTGACATGAGAAAGAAAGAATTTGGACTCTGACTTCATCCTATATAAAAACAGTGGCGCACGCCTTTAGTCCCACCACTCGGGGGGCAGAGGCAGGTGGATCTTTGTGAGTTCTAGGCCAGCCTGGTCTACAGAGCGAAATCCAGGAAAGGCGCAAAGCTACACAGAGAAACCCTGTCTTGAAAAAACAAAACAAAACAAAACAAAACAAAAAACAGATAAAAATAAAGATTTCAATGTGAGCATTCAAACTATAAAACTCTTAGAAGAAAATAATATATTTGTGACTTGGGATAGGCAAAGATCTGACACTAAAAGCGTAGCAGCCACGTAGAAAGTCAGGGGCATGGCACTCTAACAGAAAGCCAAAGCTTTCATGTATCAAGGGATATTGCTAAGAAAGTGAAGAGACAACTCACTGAGGGAAAAAAAAAGTATTTTCATATCACACATCTGCTGAGGCCTTGGTATCCAGAACATATCAATTTGCAATTCACCAGCAAAAGACGAGGCAGTGTTCAAATGGACAAAACGTTTGATACGTATTCTTCAAAGGAAAAAAAAAACAGCTCAGAACAGCGGTTCAAGGTCATCCTCAGCTATGTAAGGACCCGGCTTAGAGGCCAGAGACTCTGTTACAAACAAATAAAAACTACTTAGGAAGGAACTGAAAAAACTATATTTAGCCGGGCGGTGGTGGCGCACGCCTTTAATTCCAGCACTCGGGAGGCAGAGGCAGGAGGATCTCTGTGAGTTCGAGGCCAGCCTGGGCTACCAAGTGAGTTCCAGGAAAGGCGCAAAGCTACACAGAGAAACCCTGTCTCGAAAAACCAAAAAAAAAAACAAAAAAAAAAACTATATTTATACAAAAATCTGTATTTGAATGTTGACAACCACAAATACGGACATTTTCAATAACTGGAATCAAATGACGTGTGACTTTTATGAATGGCTTCTTCCGTTTAGCATATTTATTTAAGTCACAAATATATTGTTTTCTTCTAAGAGTTTTATAGTTTGAATGCTCACATTGAAATCTTTATTTTTATCTGTTTTTATATAGGATGAAATCAGAGTCCAAATTCTTTTTTTCTCATGTCAGGATCTGTGGACAAAAGGTAAAAAGAACCCAAATATACATCACTTGATGAATGGATAAATAAAATGTGGTTATTTTAAATAACAGATCATCTAAAATATATATTTTAAATTTATTCTTTGAAAATTTTACACATGCATATAATGCATTTTGATCATATTCTCCCTCCTTTCCCATTGTCCTCCTAACCCCCAAAATACCCCTTACCAATTTTATGTCTTCTTTTTTTTTTTTAATAACCTGAGTCCAATTTGTGCTGTCCATGTACACTTGGGTGTTGGCCCATCTCTGGAGCCTGGGGGACCTACTAGAGACCATACCCTTAAAACTGACTTACTCTCCAAGCAGCCACAAAATCAATAGCTCTTCTGCTTACCTACTAGGTGCTACAATGTTGACTGGTTTGATCTTGCTCAGCTACAAAAGTAACGAAGTATTTATAGATGTTTCAATATGGATGAAAATATGCTAAACGGAAGAAGCCATTCATAAAAGTCACATGTCATTTGATTCCAGTTAGTGAAAATGTCCATATTTGTGGTTGTCAGGCACTGGAGTGTGGAGATAGGGTGGGGATAGGGACTGCTAATGCACATGAGATTTCTTTTTGGGGCGATGTAAATTTCTGGAATTAGATAATGGTAACGGTGGTACAAAGTTATGAACATGCTAAAGCCACCAAGTTGCACCTTTTTTTAAAAAGTCCTTTTTGTTTGTTTGTTTGTTTGTTTTTGAGACAGAGTCTTATTTTTCATCCCAGTCAGGCCTAGCACTCACTAGATAATTTAGCTAGTTTGGACTAAGATTCTTCTGTGTTGTTGGATTTTTCTTTTACTCTAGCCCCACGTTGGGTGTCAAAATGTTGGTTGTTTTTGCTCTTTTGGGGGGCCCATGACCAAGGTGCCAAATAAATCACACACAGAGGCTTATTCTTAATATAAATGCTCGGCCCTAGCTTGGCTTGTTTCTAGACAGCTTTTCTTAGCTTCAATTATTCCATCTATCTTTGGCCTCAGGATTTTTATCTCTGTCTATTCCTGTATATCTTTTCTTTCCTTCTTACTCTGTGTCTGGCTGTGTAGCTGGGTGGCTGGGTGGCTGACCCCTGATGTCCTCTCCCTTCCTCTCTTGTTCCTTCTTCTTCCCCCTCTCCCAGAGTTTTCATTCTATTTATTCTCTCTGGCTGCCAGTCCCGCCTGTCCTTTCTCCTGTCTTGTCATTGACCATTGAGCTCTTTATTAGACCATCAGGTGTTTTAGACAGGCACAGTAACACAGCTTCACAGAGTTAAACAAATGCAACATAAACAAAAGTAACACACCTTAAAATAATATTCACCAGCACTTCTGCCTTAATCTTTCAAGTGCTATGACCACAGATCTGTTCCACCGTGCCTACCCAAGCTATGGCTTAAAATGTTGACTTTGAAGGCAGATAAAGGATTCATTTATCTAATAAAAATGAGCTTAAAAATAAGGTAATAGATGATCAAACTCAATATCAAGCTTTTAATGTTTGATTGAAACAATAACCAGGATTGATTTTCCATTATTACATTAGCAAATATTTAAAATTTTGTACCACATAGTATTTCATAGCTACAAGGAAACACCTTTATCTAATTTTGTTCAGAGTAACAAGATATAGCATGTTCATAACTTTTTAAAAAACAAACACACTTCATTCAGATGTTGCAACATTTGCCTTTAATCACAGCACACCAAGACTGAGGCAGGAGAACAATGAGTTTGAGGTTAGTCTGGGTTACATAACAAGTATAAAATAAAACAGATAAACAGTATAAAACTCAAAATAAAGCACATTTTGAAACATGAAAAAAAACAGTATAAAACTCAATAAATTTATAAAATTAGATAGGGCCTTAAGAGATAGCTTTGTCAGTGAAGTAGGTGTTTGCCACATAATCATGAGAACCTGAGTTCAGTCCCCAGTATGCACATAAAAAGTCAGACATGATGGTGAGTGTAATCCTAGCACAGTGGAAACAGAGATAGGTAGATCTGCGGAGCTGTGGCCAAGCAGCCTCTTACTTCGGGTCCCAGGGAGAGAGCAAAAGACAAGGTCGATGGGCTGGCTCCTGAGGAATAACACACGAGGTTGTCCTCCACATATACTCACACACATGTGCACCCCTAAACACACGCACACCAACGCTTCACTTCCAAAAGATGAGTCTATGCTTTTGCTTTTATACACACCTGTATAAAAGCTGTTAGCTATAGCACTGTTACCAAGACTTAAACCACTGGCCACAGCTAAATAGTCACACAAGGAAAAATCAGCTACTATGAAATAAGATAAACTTACATGTAGGAAAATGCCTACAATATGTTTTTTTTAAATGTATTTTTATTCACAACTACAAATATATATAATGCCAAATCTATATGTATTTTTACACATGTACACCTATATTTTATAGGTATTCTATTCATAGTACTTAAAAGGTATGTTACAGAGAACATTTGAGAGATGAAATCAGTTTCCTAGAGATCACCATTTATGTTATCTATGATTGGAATTTTATTTAGTTTTATTTAGCATGGGTTATCACATATTAATTTATAAAAATGTTCTCTCCTGTTAGTTGCCAAGAGTTTATATCATTTTGTACCTAAGGAGAAAAAGCTGGACTTTGGAAGTAAGAGGACGGTGCTGGTGGTCCATAACCCTGCCACTCAGGGGATGACGATGCCTGTGGGGATGAGAGGTGCTAACATGACAGGGAAATCGTCAACTTCACCGCCACCAGTGGAATTCTGTGCACACCTCACTGAATGTGAGGAGGACAATTTTCCGTGTCCCGTGAGAGCAGGCTCCCATTTTCTCAATGACTCTGTCCCTGGGAACTGGCTCAGGCGCTGCACACACAACAGTTGTTTCCTTCTCCTATTGCTAGATTATAGTGGCTATGCTTATGGAATAGATGAAAGGTGCCATGATATGAAGAGAGAGGGCCTTTCAGTGTCCTCTATGAAATGGCTGGACAGAACACTACTGCCTTTGATGGTTGACACTATGCTATATGTGGTAAAACCCAAAAGTCTAAGTAATGGACTTGTAAGGATTTTTATCCCCTATGCTTTAAACAGGGAAGCCGCGCCATTTCATTGGTAAATGTAAACGTTAATGCGGATGAAGCCGAGTTTGCCTGCTAATATGGCTAGGCGTGTGTGTCTTCCCAAATTAGTGGATAGGCGGTGATTTCTTCTCTAATACAGTAATAGATGTGCTGCTGCTGCTGTTGCACAGTTAAGACCGGAAATAAAATTGATTCTCCTTTTAAGCTGTAATTAGATTTGTATACATTTTGATTTGATTGCATGTTTAAGTTTGGGTAATTTCACCTCTCTTTAACTAAAAATAAAGCAAAAAAACAAAAAACAAAAACAAAAAACAAACAAAAAAAACCAACCAGTAGTTATTTTCTAATCTGAAGTGAAGTTGGAGCAGAAAAGAGCAAACACCTCTCTGTCACCACAGTCTTGGAGAAATGAGAATGGTGTGGAGGAGGACGCTGGCTAAGCGTGGACCTTATGTTTCTCCAGACAGTATCTCACCCTGTACCCCAGGCTGGCTGCAGGCTGCTGGGATTACACACGTGTGCCACCACGAGGGGGTTAGCAGGAAGTCTTAATGGGATTTCGAATGGATTCCTCTCTGCCTCCTTCAGAACGCCTTTTAAAATTTAGGTAGGATGCGGATCTAGACACACCATACACATGTATTGAAATATCACACTTTGCCCCACAAATATGCGCAGTGACTGTCTCTCAAAGAATAATCTCAAAGAATAGGGAGGGCAGACCCCAGAGTGATGAAGGAAAACCAGCGCAGACACCAGGCAGCCTTCAGGTACCGCGTCTTCTCCAGAGGCCAGCCAGACACTGGACCACAAGGTGGCTCAGCTAGGAAAGATACCAAGAGCTCTTTGTTCTCCAGTCACCGTGAACTTTTAGAAAAAGGCGTGCACGGTCCGCTCTGTTTCATTACTTAGTTGAGTGGTATCAGGAGGGAGCGGTTTGCAACCGGCCCACTTCTCAGCTGCGGAGCAGCACGGCTGCAAGCGACGGTCCAAGCCCTTGGAAATGCCACCACACTCTGGGTCTCAGGTCGGGGCTGGCGATTGCTTTAAATTCTTCGTTTGCCGTGAATTCTGTTCAGTTAAAAAAAAAAAAAACTGACACATTTCAAATCTAGACAGACAGGGAGCATCTGAAAGTTCCCGTGAGGCAGGCAATCGTGTTGGGCTGTCTTGGACAGGTCTGTGATAGTATCTGCATTTTGTTTGTTGTTGTTCTCTCTCTCTCTCTCTCTCTCTCTCTCTCTCTCTCTCTATATATATATATATATATATATATATATATATATATATATATATGTATGTATGTATGTATGTGTGTGTGTTATTTACTGGCAAATTCCAAGTGAAGCTATCACTGATGAATATGAAATGGCCAGTGACTATGATTGCGATGCTACTTGTGTCCAGAGCACAGACTTCAATTGACCACGAGCACCTGTTCAGACCAGAGATGATATGACACATTGGGAAACTGGGAAAACAACTCAGTAGATCTCAACAGCATTTACAAATAAAATCAAGGGTGATAAAATGGACAATATTAGAGTTTATACTCTACAGTAAAGGTAGACTGTTTATGGAGCCCAAGTTCATCGTGTGTGTGTGTGTGTGTGTGTGTGTGTGTGTGTGTGTGTGTGTAATAGTAGGTTTAACTTCAGATCAGATGCCTCCCTTATATTCATAGTCTCAAGTACAAAAGGTATCCAAACTAGTGCTAACAAATCACAGCCCACAGCAAAACCAAAGCTTGTGGAGTGTACGGCCTGCAGAATGGCTTTCATCTCTAGATATTGGGGAACAGATCCAAGTGAGTATTTCATGGTGAAAATTACGTGATCTCAAACTTTCATGTCTACATGGTACTGTTGGAATCTAACCATTCCTGTGTGTTTCCATATTGTCTGTGGCCACTTCAACAGGTTTGAGTCCAGTATTTAGGACAGTTACTTTATGGCTGACAAAGATTAAAAAAGGATAATATTTATGAAAACAAGTTTATCAAACCTTGATCTAGAGGAGTTGTGTGTGTGCATGTGTACAAATATGTTCATGGGGGTGGTGCATATGCACATGCGTGCACTTGTGTGTGGAAGCCAGAGGTTAATCTCTGGTGTTTTATCTAAGATGCCAACCCTGCTTATTTGACATCAGGTATCTCACTGGCCTGGCCAGAAGTTGTTGAGTAGGCAAGGCTGGCTGGCCAGTGGTCCCTAGGACTCGTCTGTCTCTACCTCCTTAGCTGTGGCATGATAAGTGCAGGTCACCATGCCTGGCTTTTTGCATGAGTTCTGGGGGTTTGCATTGAGGTCCTCATGTTTGTATGACAAGGTCTTTGACAATTACTGAACCCTCTCCTCACTAGAGAACTCATTTTTGTGATGCATTTTTCTCATGTGTATATCATCAGTATATATGTTTACACTAATTTGTTGAATGCCTAGAGGAAAGAGGCATTTGGGGATGCCATGGGTACTACTGAAACTTTCTACAAAAAGTCAAGGAAAAGATAAAAATAACTCAAAACCCTACCACTCAGGTTGTAAGCATTTTAACCATCCTTGTATGGTTTTCAGTCTTTTACGAGACAGGAAGTGAGTCTGATTAACACCAAGTTGTCAGGCCCCAATATCTAACTAATATCATTATTTAATTGAATTTGTTTCTGATTGTTAAGACAGACTTGTCTTGGGCCAAGGTAATTAGCAACTGAGTCCTCATGCTCATATACAAAGACTTAAGTGTTTAAAATAATTTTAAAATCTTTGAGAGCTCAAGGTGACATCCTTAAAATTAACGTAATTAAATGAGTAAGACACGAGTTTAATTAATAAAGCATAATGAAGAGAGGCCAGCCGCTGGCTTCACGTGTGGATGATGCAGTTGAGCCATAAGACATGGTGCTGGTAGAAGGCTGAGCACACACATGGCAGACAGAATAGACACAGTGTAAGCAAAGCTCTGTTATGGCAACTTTCTACATGATATGACCGACTTGTTTCCAGTTTTTACCATTTTTTTTCCAAACTCCGTGAACTCTATGTCAAAACTATAAGATTTTCTAGCAGCTACAAAAATTAGAGCAAATTCAGATGCTATTTCCTTCTGGTATCTTGAATCGTTCCTTAACAATAAGCCGGCGAAGTGGGTCCTCGCAGTGTGCCGTCCAGCTCTCTGTGACATGCACGACTAGAGGGCTATTCAGATGTGCAGAGCGGGCTGCTCAGATTTCTGCTCTTGTAAAGAGCACAGCAGTGAACTTCCCAGACTCTCTCAACAGTGACTGCCTGGTTGCTTTTTGAAAAGGCCACACCCACTCCCCATTCCTTGCAGGTGTGGAAGTTTGCCAAACTCTCACCAACATGGACTCCTATAAAACTTCTAAATCTTCATAGATCTGGTAGTTGAAAAGAAAGAATTGTATTTAAATGGTGTAAATGGTTTTTTTAAGTAACACTTATTTTACTTTAGTGTGTGTGTGTGTTTGTGTGTGTGTGTGTGTGTGTGTGTGTGTGTGTGTGTGACACAGCTTGCATGTGGCAGTTAGAGGACAACAATTGTTCTGTCTTTCCACCATGTGAGTCCCAGGAATTGAACTCATCAGCAAGTGACTTTGCCCATGGAGCCATCTTGCCAACCCTATACGCTTTTAGTCTGCGTTTCTGTGTTTCAGTTGTGTGTGAATGCCGCAGTGAGTGCTGAACCATGAAAGCATCTCACTCACTTCATTTGTTTGGTCTGTTTATCCCTGTGCGCCTTATCAGCCAATAGCCAGGAAACACTATCTTGCAGATGGTTAAGGTTTTTGCTTCCCTTGCAGAGGAGTGTTCGCATTTAAAAACATTTACAAGCTTGAAGTTCCTGGGGAGCTTCATGGGAAATCTCCTTACTTAATCTCACTCTACCCTGAGAAAATGGCAGATCAAAGAGTTGGACAGCATTGGCAGATGCCTCAGTCCCAGCTGTCTCTGGATTCAGACGTCCCAAGGAAGGGCCAGATCCCTCTCTGGAGAAGCATTTTTTTTTCTAAATAAGGGATAAAAGTGTCTTTTGTGTTCCCAAGTTCCAGAGCCTTAATTTTCCACGTGTGGATTCATATATGTTGACACTATCTTAAAGGAGTGAACAAAATTCCATGCAAGTCTTTTACCCAGATGACAGAGAAAGCATGCTTTGCAGTGCATGGCTCTTGAACTTCTTTGGTGGCAGATTGTGTCCAGTCCATCCTCATCCTTGCATCTTCCATGCCTTGTAAAATGCCTGGCACAGGATTAGAGAAGCGGGAACATCCATGCATGCATTGGAAATCTGGGAAGAGGAACTGGTTGATTTTTTTTTAAACTGGACTTTACTGTTTGGGGAAATCATTATATACAGAGGGTAATGGTTTAGACTTTGCTGGAATTAATGGCAAGAAATTGTAGATGATAAATATAAGTTCTCTCTAAAACCACAACTGACTGATTTACAAATGTGGATTCTGGTTCCATTTCTATTAGTAACCAGAAAGGAAAGCTTGATTATCACCAGAAACTCTGTTACTAAGGAAACCAATAAGGTCAAAGACCTCATTACTAATGAAGCTGAAAACACAAATTAGGAAACAAAAATCCATCAATGGCTGGTCAGAGAAGTCTCTAAAGAGTTATCGGACCTTGCTTGCTATTCACTTCCTTTTAAAAAACATTAAAGCTGAGATGTAATTCACACACAGTGCAACCCACCCTCTTGAGTGGACAGCTCGGTGGTCTTCAGCCTATTCACAAATATGCTGCAGCCGCCACACTAGTTTCAGAAGCTCCTTATCCTTGGTGAGCACTGATTCCCTTCTACTTATCTCTGGTTCATGGTACCTGAGGTCTCAAGCAGGTGGTGGCCAGTAGCATCATATCTTTGAAGGAGACCTGCTTCCACAATCCTGTCCTCTCTCTTCCACCTTCAGGAAATGCTATGGACCAAACTCAGAAACTCCAAGGAAGTTCAAGTTGGGCAATTGCTCTTCATCATACAAAGACATGTGAGATGGCTTGGGTAGGATCAATTCATGAACACGTGGATCATGGCCTTTGTGAAGAAGAATAGTAATTGCTACTGAGACTGAGGACTGCTTTCTTTTAAAGAGACACATTAGCAGGGCAAGTCCTTGCACATATAAACAAAGTCATCTGCCACCAGATGTCTAAGATGGAACCTGGAATTCAATGCATAACACAAAACTCAGGGTCACAAACACTGACAATTGGCCTTGTTTAAGGTCCCGGGGTTCAAGCCCAGGTACTGCTAAAAAGAAAATTAAAATAATATATATATAATAATATACATATGCCTAATTATAGATTTCCACAATATATAAAACATTTTATGTATTAAAACATATGTAAGACCAGGTATAATGATGCACACTTGTAATTCTAGTCCTTGGAAAGCAGAGGCAGGAGGATCACTGAAAATACAAGGCCAGCCTGAGCTCCACAGAGAGACCCTGACTTCAATGAAATAAGAAGTAAAACTAAAAATGTAAGAAATGCGTGTTCCAGGGACAAATAGCCAAACTAGTGGAAACACATGAACTATGAACCAGTAGCTGAGGAGCCCCCAACTGGATCAGGCCCTCTGGATAAGCAAGACAGTTGATTAGCTTGAACTACTTAGGAGGCCCCCAGGCAATGGGACCAGGACCTGTCCTTAGTGCATAAGTTGACTGTTTGGAACCTGGGGCCTATGCAGGGACACTTTGCTCAGCCTAGGTGAAGGGAGGAGGGGACTGGACCTGCCTCAACTGAATCTACCAGGCTGAGCTGAATCCCCAGGGGAGACCTTGCCTTGGAAGAGGTGGGAATGGGGGGTAGATTGGGGGGAGGGTGGGTGGTAGGTGGGAGGAGGGAGGACAGGGGAATCCATGGCTGATATATAAAATTAAATTAATTATAAAATTAAAAGAAAAAATGCGTGTTCATGCTCTACCTAAAATCATCCCACCTCCAGCAGCAGCCTAGCAAGCTCAGGTATGAAACTAGCCCATCCCTAGATAGCCCCTTAGTTCTTGCATTGTGTTGTTAGGATTCTAGATCCTAGCAATGCAATGCCCAAAACATAAGGTCAAAAAGCAAAACAGACAAACCAGGGCCATCTGGAAAGACACATATTCACTTTCCTATGTGGATATTAGCTTTGAATCTTCGGATATGTGCATTTAGACTGGGGTTCTCATAGAAGTCAGAAAGGGTCACCGGTAAGGTGGGAGGAAGGAGATTTCAAGCTGGAGTGAGTATAATAGAACACAGGTGGTAGGAAGTTGGAAAGGGGAATAACGGTGCAGAGAGGGTCACATGGAATGGGGAGGGGGAACAGGGTAGAGGAAGGGGAATGAGAATGGATAATTGACACTAAAGACCTTTGAAAAAGCCATTGGAAACCTATGATTGCATAAGCTTCCTAAAATCTATATGTGTATCAAAAGAGTTGAAATGGAGTTACTCTATACAGATGCACAATGCCAGATGTTATATATCATCAAACGAGAAGCACAGTGTTGGTCAGTGAGGTCCCATATACTCCTAAAACAATACCAGTTATTGCCATTGTTAGTTTCCTCCCAGAACTTGATGGTAAGACTTTATTGCTGAAGTTACCATATATCTGAGTGACAGAGCATAGAGAAATCAAGCTGGTTCTGACATGGAAGATTCAACCCTCTGGGCAGCTTTTATACAGCCAGAGGGTTCTATGCATGCTCCTGGGGGAGAAAAGAATCAATAGTCTTACCCAGATGGGAACACTGAGCTACATTAACAACCAACCTAGCAAGTGCATCCATTGATATAATAGTGGCATGAATGGACCTCATGGCTGGTACTGTTAACTGGGCCAAGAACCTGCAGCTGGGTAGGTCATAGATTCTAGAATTACTGCTATCACTTAGTTAAGTGGACAAAGTATTAAACTGAACCCTAAATACTTACCTTTATACCCATAGACTAATGCTGCTCTTAATTTCATCAGAGAAGCTTTTTTTTCTTGCAGTAGATGGCAATTAATACAGAGATTTATAACTCGTCCAAGTGAAGAAAACAAGATACTGTGATGTGCTCAACCTTAAATGGGACAACTGTATCTCCCTCCCTCCCTCCCACCCTCCCTCGTGCCCTCCCTCCCTTTCTCCCTCACTCCCACAGAGAGAGAGAGAGAGAGAGAGAGAGAGAGAGAGAGAGAGAGAGAGAGAGAGAGAGAGCGCTCAGGGGTCATCATGGAAGAGGGGCAGAAGATTATAAAAGCCAGAAGAGTAGAGAACTAACGCTGTGAAATAATGGTTTCCAGATGTGACAGGGATGGTGCACAGATGGACTCGCAGCGGCAATGACCGCATCCAAAAGACTCGCGTAAGATCAAGCTAGCCAAAATTCCAATATCTGGAGAAGGGGCTCATGAGGTCCCACCCCTAGCTGAAGATGAATGCTGAGGGAGGGAGAGCCAATCTTCACACGTAGCCCCTAGGTCCTAGTTTGCTTCTTGGTACTGTGATAAACACTGTGACCAAAAGCCACTTCAGAAGGAAAGAGTTTATGTCACCTGATGGCTTACAGTCCATTATGAAAGGAAGTCAGGCAGGAACTTGAGGCAGCAACCTGGAGGCAGGGACTTAAGCTGAGGCCGTGGAGGGGTGCTGCTGCCTGGCTGGCCCCCCATGGCTTACTCAGCCTGCTTTCTTATAGGACCTAGGACCACCTGCCCAGGAGTGGCACTTCCTACGGAGGGTTGGGCCCTCCCACATCAATGATCACTCTCCACAGACTTCCCACAGGTCTCTCTGATGGAAGCATTTTCTCAATTGGGGTCCCCTCTTCCCAGAAGTCTCTAGTCTGTGTCATGTGGACATACAACTAACTAGCACATCTTGATAGGCTGCCCATGTTCCAGTGGAAGGCCCCATACCCATATGCATGCTGGCAGCGGTAAATGGACTTACTGTGTTTTAAAAAAGAGTCCGTGAAATTAAGAGGGGAGAGTGGGGACATAGGGAAGGAGTTGGCGGGAAGGAAGTATGTAGTGGATTTGAACAAAACATATATAGTCATGTCTGAAATTCTCAAACAATAAAGAAGAAAACTCGGGGTCACTATCGACATGGACAAATAGTATATAAAATGATAAATAGATTATTTCCCCCTTTTTTTCTTTTTGAGACAGTCTCATTGGGTAACCCTGGCTGTCCTGGAACTCATTATGTAGACCAGACTGGCCTCAAACTCACAGACACCTGCTTATCTCTGCCTTCCAAGTGCTGGCATTAAAAGAGGTCACTACCACACTCCAATCCTTTAATTATTCACATGTCCTTCACCCAGGTACTGAGAGTTGGAATAGAGCCCTTGTTATTGCTAGACAGAGGTGCTACCGCTGAGCTACATGCCAGTCCCAATAATGGTTTTAAAGTAAGGACAACTGTGTTGGAACTACTGAGTTTTGAGGCTAAATGAACTCTATGTTGGTGTCTTAGTTACTGTCCTATTACTGTAAAGAGACACTATGATGCCAAGTGCTGGGACCCGCCCAGTCTGTTGAACAGTCCTGAACAGAGGAGTGAGGATTGAGAAATTACAGAAACAGAAGACTAGCGGGAGGCAGAAAAATAGGATCGGGAGGGCTCTGAGTCAATACTACAGCAGCCTGGAGTTTATTTCTCAGGGCCTCTTATACCCAAAGCAGGGGAGGCAAGAAGACCCCCCCCAAGGATACAATGGTTAAAGGTATAAACAAGTGTAGACACCTCCTTAATTCTCAAAATATCTAGTAACTATACCTTGTGGCAAAGCCTTGAGGAACAAAACATCTAGTAGCCATGCCTTTGGCCAATCATCCTGTTATTCGGCCTTGAAGAACAATGACAAGCTTAAACTCTCTAACCATAAGTCAAGATGGAATCAAGTCACTGGGGGCTCCCACAGCCAACTTACGAAAGAAAACATTTAATGAACTGGGAGCTTCCTTACACTTTCAGAGGGCTGGTCCATGATCATCATGATGGGAAGCATGGTGGAAGTCAGGCTTGGCATTGGAGCAGTAGCTAAGAACTTATGTCCTGGTCCACAGGCAGGGGCAGAGAGAAAGCACCTGGGCCTGGCATGGGCTTTTGAAACTTCAAAGCCCACCCCCAGTGACACACCCTCTTTCAATATCCTCCTTTTAATCTGTCCTAAAAAGTCCACTAACTGGGAACCAAACATCCAAGTATATGAACTTATGAGATCCATTCTTATTCAAACTACCACACATACATAAGAGGCTTTTTCCCCCTTTAAGAATTACTTGGGTAATAAGTGGATTTGTTATAAACAGCATAGGAAAAACTCTTTGAGAAGAAAAGATTGCAGAAATTATATGTTCTTCCTTTTTACCCCCAGGTGAAGGACTTTCTACTTAACATGTGTTGATGGATATTGACAAAAATCTTGGCTCCTACCTGCAGCCTTACAAGTTGGAATCAGTGTGTTTCTTGGTCCTATGTGATTCATGCACATGTTGAAGTTTTGAAGTTTGAGGAACACTACTCTAAGCCATGGAAGCCTACCATGGCCAGACCTTACCTGGCAATCTTCTTCTAGAGACACAGCCCCAGACAGCTATCAAGGAAACTGGGTGTCTGGACTAAGAACCTGATTGAAAACATAAGCTCTTCTGTGTTGGTTTGCTGTTGTTTTGACAACTTGACACAAGCCAGGGTCATTTGGAAAGAGGGAACGTCAATTGGCAAAACGCCATCATCAGATTTTCCTGGAGGCAGGTCTATGGGGGCATTTTCTTGATTATTGACTAACATGGGAGAGCCCTGTCCACTGAGGGTGGTGCCACTCCCAGGGCAGGTGGTCCCAGGCTGTAGAAAGCAGGCTGAGTAAGCCACATGGAGAAAGCAGCATTCATTCATGGTCTCTGGTTCAGTTCTTGCCTCCAGGTTGCTGCCTTGAATTTCTGCCCGACTTCCCTCAGTGACAGGGATCGTGAACTCGAACATGTAAGCCAAACAAACCCTTCCCTTCCTCAGTTGCTTTTGCTTGTGGTATCTTCATCACAAACTCATCCTAAATCTGGGCCACAGCTGGTGACAGCCTATATAAAGGGCATGGGACAAAGAAGCTTCTGCTTTCGCCTGCCTGGCCTCAGTCTTGCTGGCAAGTTCCTATCTCCTGCTGCTGAGGCTTTCCTTCAGTGCATTAGAACACACTTCTTTGGGATTGCAACATAGACTGAAGATCAGCTGAGACATCATCCAGCCTTGTGGACCAAACAACCACTAGATTCTTGACTTTCCATTGGAAGACAGCCATTGTTGGCCTAGCCAGACTACTGCCTATAAGCCATCTCTCTAATAAATCCACTATATATATATATATATATATATATGGAGAGAGAGACATTCTTTCAGTTGAGTTCCTCTAGAGAACCCTGACTATTACGCCATATTACACAGAAGACTTAGGAAGTGAACGTTTCTTTTATTTGGAAGGAAACCACACAAGTCCAAACTGAAAACAAAATGCCAAACCATAACATGTGATTCTTCAGCTGATGGAGGGGCCAAGCGTAAGAATAAGGTTAAAAAAGGGGGGTGCTGGCCAGATGGCTGTGGGTAAAGGTGTCTACTGCCAAGCTAACAACCTGACTTTGATCCCTGGGGCCCACATGGTGGAAGAGAATTGACCCTGGCAAGTTGTCCTCTGACCTCCATACTTGTGCTCTGGCACATGCACTGTACCCACATATGTACACATGAACTCAAAATGAATACACAAAAGTGTAGTCAGACTCTCGGACTGTCAGCCAGCAAATAATGACATGTAGACTTCTTATTAATTATGAAAGCTTGGCCTTTAGCTTAGGACTATCCCCAACTAGCTCTTATAACTCAAATTAACTTGTGTTTATTAATTGACGATCTACCACGTGGCTTTTACTTTTCTCCCATTCTGTATATCTGACTTGTTCCTCATCTCCCTGGAGTCTCTGCAAGCCTAGATTTCTTCTCCTTTTCCTCTCTCTCCCCAGAAATCCCGCCTATCCTCTCCTGCCTAGCCATTGGCTGTTTAGCTCTTTATTAAACCAATCAGAAGGCACCTTAGGCAGAGACACATCTTTACAGTGTATACAAATGTTCTGCAACACAAAAGTGCAGTAAAAATTAAATTAAAAAAGAAATATGCAATATTAATTTTCTTCCTTTTTCCTCCCAACTCTCAGGACCATCTGACGTCCCTGAGCTGCTGGTTCAGAAGCATGTCTGTCCTAGGTGGGAAATACAGGAATACACAGGAAGAACAAAATCCATAAAGTAAAGAATTCATGCACATAAAAAAGAAAACATTCACATTTATATTTCTTTGAGGAAGCATTTTCCATGGGAGGCCTTGTCCAAGGACTTCCTCCCTGTTCTCAGGGTCCCCCTCTGTCCTTTCTTCAGTCAGTATTTATCGAATGAATGAAATCGCTTCCTGCCATGGGCAGCAAATCTCTTCCCCTCTCGGCTCTGTAGCAACTGGAGTCTTGCCCAAGGGTCTATGATATCACACTTTCTCCATCCCAACAGTCATACAAAATCAGCATTTCTGAATGTTCCAGTGACTAAAGCAGAAGGTGGCTCTGAAGAAGGCCAAATGACATGAGCCAATCAGAACACAAACAGGCGTAAAAGGCTGTACTTCACCATGGTGACTGTTAGGTGAGCCGTAATCTAATGTTTAGATAGTAAGAAGATTGCTCTATTTTTAGCTTGTTTGTTTGTTTTTGACAAAGGGTTCCTCTGTGTAGCCCTGACCGTCCTGGAACTCGCTTTGTACACCAGACTGGCCTCAACTCTGCCTGCCTCTGCCTCCCAAGTGCTGGGATTAAAGACGTCTGCCACCACGGCCTGGCTGTTTATTTGTTTCTTTTTCCCAGGTTTCCATTTTGAAAATCTTCCTTGCCCCTCTATTGCCCCCATGCCACATCTGTGTTCGATTTCACCAGTGCATTCATTTTTCCAAATATCTTCTTAACACTTGCTGTCAGGGATGACAAGATATTATTAGAACATGATCTCATGCGACTATATACAATAAAGGACTTTGGTAAATCTAGACAAAAATAACCTAATTTGAATTGAAAAGTCCTTCAACATGTACATTTAGAGCTCTAATGCATTTTAGATTTCTCCAGGTACTTTATAGCAAAGGAGAAGGAAAGAAAGGACCAGGTGTTCCTATTTTGTGCCATCACACACTGATAGCATGGGAAGAAACAAGGACAGGTCAAGTATCTAGACTAAAATATGTTAGAGATGAGCCTACAGCGTGCCTGGTACTGATTTGGACTCTAAATGTCTAAGGCAGACATTCCAATATAGTGTGGTTCTTCTCTCTGGCTATATGGTAGAGACACTTGGAATGTCTGTCTGTCTGTCTATCTATCATCTATCTTTTATCTATTTCTTCTCTATCTGCACACACACACACACACACACACACACACACACACACACATACACACACACACACATCAATCAGATGCCTGCTCCCATTCCTAGAGGTTTTTAAGCAATTTGTTTGGAGTGAAGCTTTTTAAAAGTTCACTAGGTATTCTGTCCATGGCCCAAAGTTAAGAGTCACTGCTTAAAAAAATATAAAATGTTAAAATAATTCATACATACACCATAGGGTCAATTTATTTTGACCTGTGTAGTACTAGAGAGCATATCTTTCCTTATGCTCTTGAGAATATGGTCTTTGTGTTTCTATCATGTCACAGATAGTCATCAATAAATGAGTGTTGCAGACCTCTGTGATGACATCTAAGAAGCTATATATTACTGTTTACCAACATCAAGCTCTTTGAAAGATATTTTTTAGATTTACTCATTTTATGTGTATTAGAATTTTGCTCATATTTATGTCTGTGCAGAGGTCATAAAGGGGCATCAGATCCCCTGGAACTGGAGTTACGGAGTTGTGAACTGACATGTGGGGTGGCTGGGAATCAACTCAGATCCTCTGTAAGAACAGTAAGTGCTTTTAACTGCTGAGCCATCTCTCCAGCCGCCCCCAAGCTCTTATACCTGTTTCTTTTTTTCTTTTTTTTTTTGGTTTTTCAAGACAGGGTTTCTCCGTGTAGCTTTGCGCCTTTCCTGGAACTCACTTGGTAGCCCAGGCCGGCCTCGAACTCACAGAGAACCTCCTGGCTCTGCCTCCCGAGTGCTGGGATTAAAAGCGTGCGCCACCACCGCCTGGCCTTATACCTGTTTCTTAAATGGGGAACAAAAGCTTGAGACAATGAAGAAAGATGCTGCACTCCTTTTGTGAAGCAGGGAAGGTACAGAACCCCATAGCTCCACTGTTCTGCCTCAGGAATCACGAACTGCCCATCTCCTCCCAGCATATGACCATCAAAAGTAACTTTGTAACAGATTGCCCAGAGAGCCCTGCGTTCGTCTCCTTAGGTCCATCCTCTGCATCATCTGCTGAGCCCAACTAGATGTAACCAAGAAGTAGTAGTCAGGAAGAGGGTCAGTGTGCAGGCTGGTTTATGTCAGCGTGACACAAGCTAGAGTCAATGGGGAAGAGGAAACCTCTACTGAGAAGATGCCTACAAAAAACTGGCCTGTAGGCAAATCTGTGGGGCATTTTTTTACTTAGTGATTAATGTAAAGGCCCATGCCACTGAGGGTGGGGTGGTGCCATCCCTGGACTGGTAGTCCTGAGTGCTGTAAGGTAACAGACTGAGTAAACCATGTAAGCGGCTTTCCTCCAAGGCTTTTGCTTGAGTTCTTGCCTGACTTCCTTAGATGATGGGCTGTGGTGTAGCAGTGTAAGCAGAAATAAACCCTTTCCTCCCCAAGATGCTTTTGGCCATGGCGTTTTACAGCACCAAGAGAAACCCTAACAAAGACAATCAGGAAGGAAATGCCATCAGTGAAGGGATGACACAGATCATCAGCACAATAGGGAAAAAGAGTTCTGAGGACTTAAGTAGTCAGGGGCTGAAGTCTACTATGCAAGTCCATCTTCTATACTTAAAGTCAGGCAGTTCCCTCTTAAAAAATTCTACCCTCCTTGATATAAGTGGTTATAGTGGCATTCTTGGCATCAAATGAAATTCTTTTGGTAGAGGGATATTATGCAAGCACCTGTACATCTAAGTTGTACTTAAATGTCACAGTCCATGAAATGTTTTCTTTTTTTACAACTTGTGACACCCAAATATCTGTGCCGTATCTAATGGTGTGGTATTGACTACACAGGATGCATTACATTGCCATCCCACCACAGCATTATTCCACTAACATATAATCTTTTATTGCATAGATTTAGATATGGTGGAGATGACACTGGAATTCCTATAAAAGACAGCCCGGCATGCTCAGCCTCTTTGGTGGATATTAGCCTCTCCCTTCAACGTCAGTCTGAGTCTGTGTACCTGTGTGTAAAGCTCCGTGCTGAGTGTCCCAGGAGGGTGCCTCCTGCCACAGCACCAGCCATTGAAAATATAATTAGAGTTCCCAAGTCTTTCATCAAGGAACTAGCTCAAAGGGAAGGGCGCCTCCACTGTGTCTTAAAGGAACATGCCGCTGAGAACAAACTCCAGCCTTCTCACCTGGCACCAAGGTTTATAAACAGTTTCCTTGTCTTCGAAAAGAAATTAGGAGGCAGAAATCGGTTTAAAAATGGATCTTCATGCCAGGCGGTGGTGGCCCACGCCTTTAACCCAGCACTCGGGAGGCAGAGGCAAACGGATCTCCGTGACTTCCAGGCCAGCCTGCTCTGCAAAGCAAGTTCCAGGAAAGGCACAAAACTGCACAGAGAAATCCTGTCTCAAAAAACCAAAACAAAAAACAAACAAACAAAAATGGATCTTCATATAGAGTTTGACCAAAGAGGTAGGACAGTATAACTTCCTTCCCACTGCCTGTGGGCTATCTTCTAATTTACAGAAAGCCATGAAACAGAGGGGAGAATGTATGCAAATTTAAGGCTAATTAGTCTTTTCCTGACAAGAAGGGGAGCTGGACCCCAGGATGTCTCTGACAGGTCTCTATTTAAATAGAGATTTTATTTTTTAAAAAAGTTATATGTATTTGTGTGTGGGTTTGTGCACATGAGTAAAGTGTCCACAGAGGCCAGACAACAGTCGGATCCTCTGGAGCTGGATGTACAGGCGGTGGTGTGCTGAAATCCAAACTCAGGTGCCCTGGAAGAGCAACAGTACCCTTAACTGTTGAGCCATTTCTCTGGTTCCTCAGACAGTTCTTTATTTAGGTCTAGGCAGAAGAAAATAGACTCCTAAAGTGCCCCCACCCCCATCTTTAGACAGTCTCATGATGTAGACCAGGCTGGCCTTGGACTTGATGTCATTCTCCCGACTTTGTTCCACAAACACTGTGATTACATGTCTGTGCCACCAAGTCCACTGCTCTCCCCAGTTTTGAGAAGAGCCCCTACCCACTGCAGGACTGGTAGTTCTTTGCTGGAACTTTCAATTACTCATTATCAATAAACTCTTGGCTCTATTAATATTTAACTAGTAGAGAGTTGTTGTAATCAAGGAAATTGTAGAAGGTGGCAACCACAGTGCTTTCATTTTCCTGAGACAAAAACTTTCCTGGGGTTTGGCTTAGGAAGGATTGACTTCATTGTCCATAGTTTGACTTACCTTTCTCCTTCGTATTCTTTGTTTCGTCAGTTTCTTTCCTGAAAGCATTGGCAATCACCTGGGGGAAATGTGTTTGAGGATTATAATTTAACAGCAGAGGGGATGAAATAGTCAGGGCCTGCTGCAACAAAATAATACTATGTCATGGGTGTCTTAAGCAACAGAATGTGTCCTCCATTATTCTGGACTCTAAGGTCCAAGATGAGATGCCCGCAAGTTAGCCTCCTTTTAAGGCTGCGAGGAAGAATCTGATGTGTACTTCTCCCCCAGCTTCAGGTGGTAGACCAGCCGTCTCTAGTGTTCTCTGGCTTATAGAGTGTCAGCTTGAGCCTTGCAAATTCACTCTCTCTCTCTCTCCCTCCACCCTCTTCTTTATTTCTTCCTTAGGTAAGAACACTAGTCATGCTGGATTACAGCAATCTAAGACCTCATTTCAGCTGACCGCCTCCCTAAGACCCTCTCCCCTGTCACATGCTGAGGTGGTAGGATTAGAACTTTGATTCTGCGGAAACAGTCCCACACGACATGACTTTTTCTGAGACATCTAAGATGCAGTGGGTTGCAGCTTGCCCTTCCCACCAGCTGTGGTTCCTTCCCGTTTCATGCCTTTTTAACATCGTAACTGTGGTCTCATTTGGTGTTGTCTTCCTCCAAAGGAAGTATCACTTGCTGTAGAGAGAGGAAACAGTTATTTGCACTCAAGAACTCAGGATGTGACACTAGAATTATTGTTTTCTGTCATCCTTCCCCATTTCCTGCTCCCCACACCTTCTCCCAAGCTGTCGTTCAGCTTCTGACTTTTTCTTCTGACTTTCCTGCGAAGTCATTTGGGCTTAAGCCACTACCTCCACTCTAGGAAAGCCAAGGAAGCCACTTATCTCTCAAATAGTTCAGACTCTGGGACACCCTACTTTCAGTTCTCTTTCTCTTACAGAGGAAGACAATCACCATCCAGAGATGAGTGATGGTCTCATCTGAGAAGACAGAGGTCAACAGGATGAGCTGAAATGCCACATGTGGGGGGAAATGTGGCCCAATGAGGCAGACAATAAGTGGAAGCATCAACGTCGCACCCAGGAAGCTGCCTGAAGCTTTGGTTCATATTTGCGACCACACTGGGGTTTCTTACTGGCTTTCTAGATGTAGTGAGCACAGCCAGAGCCATTTCTAAGACTAGGGCACAAAGCCACAAATGGGGAGGTGGTTGCGGTGGTTCTTTTGATTTTTTCCTTTCTTTTTACCTCTAGTACTTTGCTTATAACTAAACCATTTATGATCATTGTTTTCCCCCTGATGTTCTGATGTCAAACAAAATAACCTTGGGGAAACTTTTTGTAAACCACCTAAAAGCTAATAAGTAGTCATCTCCCAATACATGTGGGAATCCTCCAGAAAGACAATTACAAATGGATTCTAAGAGACCTACAAGAGACCAAAGCCAGAACTCACACTGCGTTTGAGAAGATGTTAGAAAAGGATGGGTGTGGTGTGTTTTACCATGCGGTAAAAAACACCTCTCACTTAGCTGCTTTGATTTTCTTTTCAGTCTATCAAACAGAGAACAGCACTCCTGCCCAAAGCTGGATAGTCAGCGAGATACACAGAATTACACCATTTTTGCCTGTACAGGTCATTCTGAGGCAAGTCCTCTGCCCCTTTCAGTGACCATATCTCAAGACAGTCCCAAGTGTAAGGAATGTTAGGAGAAAGAGAGAGAACAAAGTGAGGAAAGACAGTAGATACTCGGAGGGCCTGTTGTCTCCTAATGCAGACTTCCTGTGCCCCGAGCACCTCCACGCAGATGTAGCCAAGGCTGGGTGGCATGTGTGGTCTCCACCTGGTGCTCTCACTCTGCTCTCTGTTCCGTACCCAGTTTCTCCTCCATGTGGGCTCTGGTACACAAACACATCCACCTGCACACACATCTCCACAAGGGACTTTACATTGCTCTGGAATAGGAGTTGAACAAAGGAAGCATTTTCTTTTTACCGTGGTTCACGGTAGCCTCTCCACCTCCCAATACTACTGTTCTTGTAGTATGCTATAATCTTGTCAGCTGTTGTCTTGTCCCCGCTTGGGAACCGAAAGCCAGGAACAAATCCTTTATTTCTTTTAGCTGCCCTAAAGTTCCACCACGTTCAGAAAATAGCAGATGTTTTAAAAATGCTTATTAGGGAAGAGAAAGCAGGGAATAACCTTGAATGCATTGGCACAGGAGACAATTTTCTGAACAGAACATTGATAGCACAGGCACTAAGATTTAGTAATTAATAAACAGGACTTCATGAAATTGAAAAACTATAAGTCAAAGGACACCCTCAATTGGACAAAGTGGCAACCCACAGAATAGGAAAAGATTTTTACAAGCTCCACATCTGATAGAGGACTAATATTCAAAATATATGAAGAACTCAAGAGACTAGGCATCAAAATACCAAATAATCCATTTTAAAAGTAGGGTACAGATCTAGACAGACAATTCTCAGTAGAGGAATCTTGAATGGCTAAGAAAGACTTAAAGAAATGTTCAACATCCTTAGCCATCAGGGGAAATGCAAATCAAAACTACTTTGAGATTCCATTTTATACCTGAAAGAATGGCCAAGATTGATTAACACAGGCAATAGCTCATGCTGGTGAGGATGTGGAGCAAGGGGAACATTCCTCCACTGCTGGTGGGAGTACAAACTCATACAGCCACTATGAAAATCAATATGGTGATCCTCAGAAAATTGCAAATCAATTTACTTCAAGACCCAGCTAAATCACTCTTGGACATATACCCAAAGGACACTCCAGCCTACTACAAGGATACTTGCTTAACTATGTTCATTACAGTTTTATTCATAGTAGCCAGAAAAAGGAAACAACCTAAATGTCCCTCAACCAAAGAACAAAATTTTAAAAATATGGCACATTTACACAATGGAGTATTACTCAGCTCTTTAAAAAAAAATGACATCATGAAATTTGCAGGCAAATGGGTGCAGCTAGAAAAAAATCATCCTGAATGAGGTAACCCAGACCCGGAAAGACAAATATTGTATGTTTTTACTTTTAAGTGGATATTAACTGTTAAGTAAAGAATAATCAAGCTACAGTCCACAGACTTAGAGAGATTAGGTAAAGAGGGCTCTAAGTGGGAATGGCCAACCAGTGTCTGTTTTAACTTGAGGCCCACATCAAGAAAGGGAGCCCATGCCCTGCACTGCCTGGAAGGCCAGGAACTGGAGTCTGAATAGTCCAGAGACCTAGGGTAGAGGACCAAACATAGCTGGCAAAAAAAAAAATTAAAGAAATTATTCCTAACTGTATTCTACTATACTCCTAGACTGGTACCTTGTCTAGTCAC
This sequence comes from Peromyscus eremicus, assembly GCF_949786415.1. Lineage (NCBI taxonomy): Eukaryota > Metazoa > Chordata > Mammalia > Rodentia > Cricetidae > Peromyscus > Peromyscus eremicus. The sequence goes on along the minus strand of NC_081419.1, from coordinate 28,600,728 downwards.
CATCAGTGAGGCTTCCTGTGGCAGCTGATTGGAGCTGGTACAGAGACTGACATGTGGAGAGAGAGCCCAAATTGGAGGTCTCCACCAGTCCCTCCTGTTGGAGCTCGCGGAACCCTGTGGAAGAGGGGAAGAAAGATTCTAGGAGTCAGAGAAGTTGGAGGACACCAGGAGAACATGGCCCACTGAATCAACTAAGCAGGGCTCACATAGGCTCACAGAGACTGGTACAACAAGCACAGGGCCTTCCTGGGTCTGCACCAGGCCTTCTGCATATATGTTATGACTGTTAGCTTGGTGTTCTTATGAGACTCCTAACAGTGGGAATGGGTGTTGTCTCTGATTCTTTTGCCATCTCTTGGGACTCTTTTCCTCCTATTAGGTTGCCTTGTCCAGCCTTGATATGAGGGCTTTTGCTTTGTCTTATTATATCTTGTTTTGTCATTGTATCTTGGAGGTCTGTTCCTTTCTGAAGGGAAACAAGAGTGGGTCTGGGGGTGGGGAGCTGGGAAGAGTGGAGTAATCGGGATGTATCATATGAGAAAAAAAATCTGTTTTTAATAAAAAAGTTAACAACCATGGAAAATGCTTTTTAGGGGCTGGAAAGATGGCTCAGTGGTTAAAAACACTGGCTGTTCTTCCAAAGGACCCAGATTTGATTCCCAGCACCCACCTGGAGGCTCATAACTTTGTAGCTCCAGTTCCAGAGGATCCAGTGCCCTTTTCTAGCCTCTATGGGTATGGCATGCACACAATGCACAGATATACATGTAGACAAAATACACATTTACATATTTTTTAATTGAATGGTTTATTAATTAGGTTTCCATTGAAGCTCTATACTGTAACTTCAATGATATCATCATCCCATTGGGACCAACTAAAATAGCTGTATTTTTAAAATCCTTGTGTTTGGAATAATCAGAGAGTTATCTAGGTAGACAGTTATTAGGGTTAAGGCTCTGGAGACAGTGGGCATATACTTAGGTGAATCAGAGCAGGAGCCCCTTCTGCCCCGAGCCCCAGGAGATGAGAGGGTGAGAATACAACCTGAAATTGGTGGTAGAGACAGAGTAGGGCTTCACATAGTAGAAAATGCAAAAACTGGAACTTGGGTGTCCCTGTATGTGGGACTATGGAAAATCAGGGTAAACCCCCACAGGCAAATTCTTACTCTGTGGTTTTAAGAACTATGGGGACTGCCATCTGGTTCCCTGTCCCCATGACTTGTCTTCTAGTCCACTTGTGCTGCCCTTAGTGACTGATAGTGAGGGACTTGGGTAAAAAATCTCAGGCTTGCATGGATCCCTGCAGAGACATAGTAGGAGAAAAAGGAAGACCCAGAAATAGTTCTGGCTGAGTCCAACAGAAAGCCAATTTCACACCAGCTCAATCCAAGGCTGGGTTAATGCAAACAACCATAGTTGTTTCATGAGAAGACAGTCCTATCCAGGACTCCCATACATCTTCAAGCTGCTATTCCATGGTATAATGGTTTGTATACCTTTTCCCACCCAACCTTTCAGGTCTCCTGTGAGATGTGGGAAAAATAGTGGGTGTTCAGAAAACCTTGTCTCTGGGTTTCTTCCTTATTAACAGAGCTGGTTTCTAGCTTTCAACACCTCTATCTCTGGAGTGGATCTAGCCTCAGCCCAGCCACTTCCTGCTCCCCAACTAGTGAGGAGGTAATCCTAGCCCTGTGGCAATGGGGACAGATGGAGAGGATTCCCAACACTGGGTACACATATGCACTGTCACAGCACATCCTCAGTCAATGGCAACAGCACCATTAGGAACACAGCCAGGTAGGTCCTCTAGCTAACCAGCCTCCAGCATCTTCTTCTAAGGACTCTCAAACCCAGAAACCAGAGAAGCCTGCTCTTTGCCCCTTTACCTTGGTTTTGACTCTGTTTTTTGGACCATCTTCAAGAGGCCACCATCCCCTAATCGTCTCCTCAAAGGGAGAGCAGGGGACATTCAGTGGGCAGGATCTGACTTAACATCTTACTTTTTTCCCTTTTTCCTGTGTATGTGCATATGTGGTGTTCATGAGTGCATGCATGTTCATGTCAGGGGAGGGCACATACACATGTGCGTGCGTGAGTGTGTGAGTGCGTGTGTGTGTGTGTGTGTGTGTGTGTGTGTGTGTGTGTGTGTGTACCAGAGGTGACATTGGGTATCTTCCTTAGCTCTTGTTTACTTTATTTATTGAGATAGGTCTTTCACTTGAACCCAGAGCTTGCCAATTCAGCTAGTCTAGCTAGCCAGCTTGCCCCGGAAGATCCCCTGCCTCTGCGTTCTGAGTGCTTGGGAGTTTAGGAGAGTCACCACCTCTACCTAGCACTTACTCGGGTGCTTGCAATCCAAACCCTGATCCTGTGTTTTCACAGCAAGCACGTTGCTGGCAGAGCCCATTCCAACGCTTTTCTTTTAAAATAGACTTTTTCTCAACCTATAGGGAAGGTAACTTCATCACAAAGAGCTCCGTCTCTCTCAAAACAACTCTTTCACAGTTCAATTAGCTTTGGCTTCCTTAGTGACTACTATTCACACACTATTAGTCACTAAAGACAGTGAGTATTCATGAGGAACAAGCTACAGAGACAACGAACCAGATGACAGCCCCTGTGTTTCTTAAGCCCACGGAATAAGAATCTGCTTATATGTTTTAGCAGATTTCCACAGTCCTATATGCAGAAGGCTCAGTGTTTTAGTGCCAGGAGTAGAGATGGGATAAAGGGTACAAGAGGAGTGGAGAGAGCAGACCCATTGATAAGACAGATTCAAAGGCACTGGGCTGCCAGCGTCTGGCCCCCACCCCAGCCAAGGCTTTTCGGTTGTTTACCTGGGTCTGTGCAGGAGACAGCTACTCGGTTATCATCTCTCTCCCCCCGCTCTCTTCAAGCCAGAAGCCTCCCAGACAGAAGGCAGGAAGCATGAGTGTCAAGAAAGAAATGGGAGAGATGCTGTAGCCATTTTCTTGGGCATGTCCCTGGCTGTCCATCACATACGGGCAGAAGAGTCTTTAGGACAGATGCTGCCTAGATTACCTGAAAACCTTCAGGTGAAAGGCTAGTTTACCACAAGATACACTGAAGTGGTTGGCCTGGTGGCTACACAGCCAACCCCCCTAATAATTGTGTGGTTTTTTTCTCTCTTCCCTGTGTGCCTGTCCTCTACTAGATGGCTTTATATTCCCGATTTGAGTGTGCCCTTTCAGAGACAGAGGTGGGCATAGAGAGCCCCACTCTATTCTCGTGTGGCTTCCTGAGGACGGACACATCATCTCCGGCTCTCTCTCTCCATCTCCTGGGCAGCATCTCCTGATTTTCTCTGAGGACAGGTGCCTGCAGAAGGTCTAGAGCCTTCTCGCATCAAGCTAGTTCCACAGAAGTGCCTATTTCCTCACGAGTACTAACTGATAGCCCTCCGCATGCGGTTGGGGTGTGCGGTGTGGCACACGGTCAAAGCATTTGTTCCTACCCACACTGCTGTTACTGGCTCACTCCCAAGCCTGAACAATAATGGTCCTGCTGAGGACAGTTTTCCTTACCGCAATCCAGAAAGCTCTTATTTCATTTTCTTGTAGAAACCATTTAATCAACCAGGGCAGCCTGTGGTCAGGCAGCCCGGCCCACATTTAGTCTTGACAGCCTGGAAGTCTTTTGTGCTCTGCCAGGGGCACAGATAACTTTTCTTGAACATGTTGCTGTATCTGTGTCTTGCTTACCTCCCACCTCCCACCACCTGGTGATCTCCCTGGACCTGTGGCTGCCTCTAAGTGACCACTGAGGAGGAAAGACATGTTGGCCTTTGGGTGGAGTGAACTGGCTATCACCACTTTGTGATTAGTTTGTTCCTAAAGAGCAGCATCTCCCCTGCACACACTTCTGGACCCCAGCTTCTCAGACACAAAGATGGTGCCATGGCGGCATAGTGCCAAGGCCTACAGCTGAGGCGTGGGGCCTGTAATCATAACGTCGCAGAAAGAGAAGGCATATGAAGAAATGGGTTTTTCTTTTCTTTATTCTTCTCTGTTTTCCAAAAGGCTTTTCCTCTTGAAGGAGGAGTGTCAGGACATCCCACCCACATCCTCTGGGTGGAAGGCTGGAATGCAGCTCTGGAACCATTGGGTCCCATCCTACTCACCTGTGGGATATGGCAGCATGTATTCTAAAATCAGACCTACAGTCAAATTCTGTCTTTGCTTCTTTCTAGCTATGAGGCCTTGAGTAAGGGACTTAACCTCTCTGGTTGGAGGTTTTTTTTACCTACAAAAGAAACACAAGTCCCAATCTTGTTGACTCACTGAGCAGATTGATCAAGAAAGCCCAGGCGGGCCGGGCGGTGGTGGCGCACGCCTTTAATCCCAGCACTCGGGAGGCAGAGCCAGGCGGATCTTTGTGAGTTCGAGGCCAGCCTGGACTACCAAGTGAGTTCCAGGAAAGGCGCAAAGCTACACAGAGAAACCCTGTCTCGAAAAACCAAAAAAAAAAAAAAAAAAGAAAGCCCAGGCGGGGCTTGCATTCCTGGTGCAAATGTACAAGTGTTCGACACAGAACACCTTATTCTTTGACCTTTCCTGAATGAGAATCTTTGTTTTGTCCAGCAGATATCAAAGTCAAGGGGGAAAAGCCAGGATACGGGAAGAGATGATGAGAAGAAAAAAATGGGTCTGGAAGAGAAGTGGAAGCTGGATTCCATAGATGATTGAGTCTCTCACATTTCTTCAATGTCCTGGCTATCACATAGACAAGAAATGAGTCTACTCCCCCCAAGATGCTTTTCTGGGACTTCTTTGCAATAAAAAGGAGATCATCTAGAGGACTTTTGAGAAAGGCCACTCCTGTGGTGGATGTTCCAGAATTTCAAAAGTCAACCAATGAAATTAATACAGTGTCAACTATTGGGTGAGATATGCCTGGACTCCCGTGTCATAGCTGCTGTTTTCAGGATATACAGAATTTTCTGTTGATAACATTTCCCAATGTAAATATGGAGACAATTTGTCCAGTATATCATAGATTCTTGGAGTATGGGGAAACATGTCATTTGATAACATCTTTGCCCTTGATTACTGGCATGTGTCAGTGGGACAGCTGCCAAGGGATGAAGAGGAGCATCCGGACAGACATGCAGGGAGACAGACACAGCAGGAGAAAGACTATTTCCAAAGGTCACACGTAAGGACAGTATGGTTAGTGCAGAATTCACGAGCCATTGAGCACCACCTGAGTGTAAGAGTGAGGGCCGAGTCAGCACACTGGTCCTTGACATTTGAATTTGATCGTTCTAAGCTGTACAAAATCAGCGAATGCCTTAGGAGCATATAAAGAATGGTTCAGAACAACCATGATCCCGCAGAAAGAAAAAGCAAGGATTCCTGAAGTCGTGGGGGTAAGGCAGTTAAAGTAGGAAGAATCTGCAGGAAATTAATTTTTATTCTTTTCCCAAAAGGTATCTGTCTATCTATCTATCTATCTATCTGTCTGTCTGTCTGTCTGTGTGTCTTAGAGTTTCTGTTGCTGTGAAGACACACCATGACCACAGCAATGTTTATAAAGGAAAAACATGTAATTGGGGTGGCTTACATTTTCAGAGGTTTAGTCCATTATCATCATGGTGTGACACGGTAGTGTGCAAGCAGACATGGTACTGGAGGAGCTGAGAGTCCTACATCTTGACGCACAGGCAACAGGAAGTAGTCTGATACTGGATATGTCTTGAGCATATATGAGACCTCAAAGCCAGCCTTCACAGTGATACATTCCTCCAACAAGGCTGTGTCTACTGCAACAAAGTAGTGCCCTTCCCTCTGAGCTTATGGAGGCCAATTACACTCAAATTACCACAGTGTGTGTGTCTGTTTGTCTGTCTGGTCTGTGTCTATGTGGAAGGACAACTTTTGGGAGCTGGTTCTCTCTTTCCACTGTTGGTTTGGGATCAAATTCAGGTTGTCAGGTTTGTGCAGTAAGTGTCTTTTCTTGCTGAGCCATTTCATTGGACCAGAACTCATTTGGGGATCACTAGATCTTGGAAGGCTTCTATCAGCAGAAGGAACAACTTTCTGGTTTCTGGTTTGATTACCTAGAGTGGATGATGGGGCTTCCAGGGACAGAGAACTTGCATGTGGGAAATAGATATTGGAAGATCAAAGGCTGAGTGTAGAGGTGTGTGTGTGTGTGTGTGTGTGTGTGTGTGTGTGTGTAAACAAGGATTGGGCTGGTGAAAGTGCTTTCAAAGTTAAATTGAGTAGAGACTGGCTCAGCTGTTGCCTTCTACTATCTTGGTCTCTGTTCTTCTTAGAGAGGGAATATTTAAGGACACCCCAAAGGCAAAGCAAACAGCTAGTGTTTAGTGTTTCCTTTGTGACTTCCTTGAGTCGTTAAGTACTTTACCTGTATTACCTCATTTGATCCTCAAAATGGTTTTATGAAATGAATACTATCATCTCTAGTTTACCGATGAGCAAATTGAGATACAAAGGGATTCAGTGCTAAGAACCTCACCAACGGCCAAGGGCGGCATCAATGTCACTCTACGGGAATCAAGACATTTTCCATAAAAGAGAAGGAAGTCTTCCTTGCTCTTCTTTCCGGCTGCAGAAAGATAGGGCAGAAAGAAATGTGGATGAACAAATGTGCTTTGGCAGTTTTATTATCACTTTATTCTTAGATCTGTTGATGCTTTCAAGACATGGTCACATCCCCTATTTCAAATTTCTCTCAAATTATCTCTGTGAGATAGCCCAGGCAGATGATCATGTCTCTATTAATCAATCAACAAATATTTGTTGGGTACCACACTGAGCAAGTCATTCTTCGTAATGGCATTTTCTCTGCTTTCAAGGAGTTGAGGTCTAGGAAAGGGCGCCTACCGGGGGTGATGGAACTTCATGAGGTGTACATGCTGAGTGCTGAATGAAGGCTGTGGAACCTGCGCTTTCAAACGTTGTTCCATGGAAACTCCAGATCCTAGTGCCTGCATGATAAGGTTTCTCAGAAGATTCTGGGATGGTTTTGCCCCAGAGACTTCTGGCAATGCTGAGGACAGTTTTGATCCCAACAACATCCCATAAGCATGCCAGAGAGAAAAAGGGTATGTACTGCTGGCATCCAGGGCACAGGGAAGTTGGCACAAGTCCTGCTATGTACAGAACAAAGCCCATAGGAAGGAGTTAGCCACCAACATAGAAATCATGCCCAGGCTGAGAATGCTACTCCAGGAAAACAGAGCAATGAAACAGCACGTTTGTTGAAAATTACAATATACTGACTTCAGATGCTCACTCAAGGACTAAGATGCACCATGAAGTTAAGTACTTTCTGGAAAGCCTTCCCAGCACAGCGATCACAAAGACCCCCTCCCAACAGGGTAACATACTATGATGAACATCCTAAAATTTCGAGGAGAGAGTTATTTAAAAAATAAAAAAAAATGTACCATTTGAGGGTTTTATCAATAAAATACAGAAATAAATTTGGAAGCTGAAGCTGATATAAGATAACAGTCATCTGTAACTTTCATATTATTGTACTTACCAGCCTAATTGAATTTATAAATAAATGTTAGAATTGAACTTATACATTTGAATTAATGAAATACTTATTCTATTTGAGGAAGGGGAAAGGCCTTTATTACTTTAAACAAGCAAAAAACAAAACAAAACAAAACAAAAAAACAAACTCAAAACCCTATGCGAAGCTACTGGGCGTAAAATCTGGGTCCATGGCTTTGAGCCTCACATGTTCTTCCTAGTAGTGGAATTGGGATTGTCTGAGGAGCTCAGCACAAACGCGGAGTCCCGGGCCCAGCTCTGAATCAGAACCTGCATTTCTACAAAATTCCATTCACATTAGAGTTTGGCAGTACTGGCCTTTAGGACTTCACAGGACAGAGACCTTCCGGGCCATGATCAATAGGCAGGGCTCCAGGCAGAGCAGTGTTTCTACAGGTGTGATTCCAGTGACCCAGAAAGGAGGTACTGGATGGGACCCCAGGTAAGGAGAGGAGCAATATATGAGGGGTCTCAGACAGAATGTCCAGACAGAATTTTCTAGAAACAGGGTACAGGAAGTGTCTGAAGAATTTAGGGGAAGAGGGGAACTTGGAACTGAATGCAGAGCAGCCGCCAGCCAGCTCCCTGGTGCTGCGGCTGACTCCTTACTGTGTCAACAGAGAAGTCACCACCAGATTCCAGGCCAGGATTGCCAACTGCTCAGCCACCATGAACCAATTAAACCTTCAATAGCCCCAGAAGTTGAGGTTCATTATCTCCAATTTCTAGAGGGGAGCCAACCACTTCCGAAGCTCTAATTACCAAAGGTCAGCAGAGCACCTGAAACAGGAAGTCTGGTCTACAGCAGCACATTCTTGGCCTCCGCGGGTCTTCATCCTGAGCCTCCCAGAGGAGGGGCTACTCTCAGTACAGTCCTTCCAGTTTCTGGGCCCTTGAGGGACTCTGGCAGGAGAAAGGGGCTATTCTCCTCTTCATTCGGGCCTGTTTGGGGTAGAGATCAGAGTTTAACCTCATGCCACAGAGGGCCAGGCTGAGAAGGCTTCCAAGAAGGATGCTGGGTCAGAGGTGCCCCGGGAACAGTAAGTGGGGAGCTAGAGAGGGCAGAGGAGGGGGCTCATCCATGCAAGAAGCTGGAACCATAGCCAGCAACCAGTGAAGCAGCAGAGAAACCTCAGTTGAGTCAGGGATCAGCCAGTTTGCTGGGGAATCTGCTTCCTTTATTCATTCATTATTATTGTAAGCATGTCCATGTGGAGGTGCACATGCCACGGGACAGGTGTGCAGGTCAGAAGACCACTCTGTGGAGTGGGCTCTCTCCTCTCACCTTTGCATGGGTTCCAACGACTGAAATGTATTTGTTCACCAGGTTTGTGTGGCAAGTGCCTTTACCCACTGAGGCACCGCTCCAGACCTTATTTGAGAAGTCTAACTGAAGCCTTTTGGGCCTGCAGAATCTTTCACATGCTAGAGTGGACATTCTGGGAGATGGGATTTGGAGACTGAAGTATAAGCTGGCTGGGGCTCCTGAAGTCCTGATTTTGCCAGGAATCTGTATAGGGTCAGCTTCCTCCCAACCTCTTGAGGGGCCCAGAGGAGTGTCTAAGTCAAGGCAAAGAACTAAACTCTAGTAAAGGGACAAGTTCCCAAGTGATGACAGGAAAGAGTTGGTCCAGCCGCTCTATCCCTCCAAAGCCTCTTTCTGCCACCACCTAGAGGCTGGACACCCTGCTCTGACCAACTCTGCTCAGAGAACATACTGCCACTTAGCCTGGCACCTTGAGCTTTGCTTAGAGGCCAAGTGTCAGGTTTCTGGGCCAGCTTGAGTCCCTGCCTCCCCTAGATTTTGTCCTTCAGTTCCTGGTTAATGACTCTCAGCTGTGCGAGTCCTGAGTCTGTTAAGATATTTGGAAAGAAAAGGCCTTGAAAATATGAGCCTTTTACTAGGCAAATATAGACACCTTGGGAGCAGAGCAAATACTGCTGGTCTCTGCTGTGAGCTGTAGCACCACTGAGGAATGGGGAAATACCTTGGGTTGCTTGTGGGGAAACAGGGAAGTTACTGCCCTCTTGACCTCCCAGGTCTCCTGCCCAGACGTCAGGCATGAAATCTGCCTCTGCATTCATGGTTGGGTCTTTAGATGAGGTGTTAGTGTAAGGAGCCTAGGACGTAGCCCAAGGACCCACTAATGCCTGACACTTACTCTTCTGGAATTAAAAAAAAAAAACAAAAACAAAAACATTTTTTTTCTGGCAACAACAAAACCCCAGGGAGAGGGTTGACATTAAGCTGAGAATACCTTATTGTAGTAAAGGTGTGTGGGGCCTTCCACATGGTCTGGACAGGGGAAGATGGAGGAGATAGTTATGGTGGATGACGTGTGAAGAGAAACAGGGAAGCCCCAAGTTAATTGTCATGCCCCAGCTTATGGGGTACCTCGGGCAGGGCTGTCCTCCAATCAGTAGGGGGTGGGATATACCAGAATCCCTTTGGGGACACTGCAGGGGAAGGTGGGCACAGAATGAAGAAAGGGAGATGAACGCTGGCGGGTTAGCCTAGCCCCAGCTCAGGTACCTGTCCTGGCTTCCATTAGAGAAGATGCCAAGCTGACTGGACCTGGCTGGATTCCAAACTGTTGAACCGGGCGTCTAGCAGGCCCTGTGGGGACAGGCTGCGTGTCCTCTTTAGGAGTGCCGTGATAGTGGAGGCCCGTGATTTCATCCACCAAGACCCAGAAAGAATGGCGCAAGCATGTGATAGGATACCACACAAGTCTTTGAAAATGAGTCGCTGCTGAGGTGGATCAGCAAGTCAAGGCTCCGGCTGCCAAGCCTGATGACCTCGGTTTGATTTCCAGAACCCACATGGTAGAGAGAGAAGCTCTGATCTCCAAGTGTGCACCAATGAATTAAACAAACAAACAAATAAGTAAATAAATGTTTTTCAAAATAATCACATGGAACTGGAGAAACGGCTTACAGGCTAAGAGCACTGACTGCTCTTAGAGGACTGATTTAGATCCCAGCCCCCACACAGAGGCTCACAATCACCCTCAACTTCAGTTCCAGGGGAACCGATGTCCTCTTTTGACCTTTGTAGACACCAGACACTCACCCGGTACACAGATATACATGCAAGCAAAACATTCATGCACATAAAATAAAATAAATAAATCTTGAAAAAACCATTTTCTGTTTTCAAGACAGGGTTTCTCTGTGTACTTTGGCTGTCCTGGAACGCTCTCTGTAGAACAGGTTGGCCTCGAACTCATAGAGATCTGTCTTTTAAAAACCATTTTTTAAAAAAATTATACTATCCTTCAAGAATGTAAGTATGTAGGATAATCCCATGATGTTTTAGTTGGGAAAAGGTAGCCTTTGCAGCTCTGGAGTCCAGTTATCTCCTGAAATGTACACACATTCATGCTGAGAGCACAGTGCATCAGTATCTCCAGATAAAACCTTGTGGGCAACATGATTGTCTTCATGGTCCTGGCTTTCTTTAACCAGCGATGCTTGTTTCAGTCATCTATAGCTGCTTATCCGTGGTAGTTCTGCTTTAAATGGCTGAAGCTGGCAGAGTTGAGGAGCAGTGACAGATGAGAAGGGCCTTGTGGCCCTGTAAGTTGTCTTTCAGCATCCTTTGCCCCCTCTCCTTCCTGCCACTGCCTCAGTTTCACTCTGGTGTTGCCTCTTTCACTGCTCCATAGGCCCTCCATTTCGATCTGGTTTTGTGTGCCAGAGGGAGGCTGACCTTAGGGACCACATTTAAAGTCCTGGCTGGACTTGGCTCAAAGGAACAGGTAGCAGAGAAGAGAAGTCGGGGCATAATGGCAGAGCACTGACCCCCCCCCCCCAGCGTCTCACTGTGGGCCTCAGCAACATGCCTTCCTGAGATGGTTCTTCCTACAAACCTCCATGGGTTCTTCTTCACTCCCGATACTTCTGCCTGTCTTGAATTAGGTAGTAAACTGAATGGTGAAACATCAAAGTGCTACTAGTAGCCACTAGTGCTGTGGCTGGCTGGCTTGCCTGTCTATCTATCTATCTATCTATCAATCTATCTATCTATCTATCTATCTATCTATCTATCTATCTATCTATCTAAAGTACTCTTTCCAGATGTGGTGGCCCATGCCTATAATTCCAGAACTTGGGAGATGGAAACAGTATCCGGAATTCAGGGCCTTCCTCTCTGACAAAGTGAGTTTGAGGCCAACCTGAGCTATTTGAGAACATGTCTCAAAAAAAAAAAAAAAAAAAAAAAACCAAAAAACAAAACAAAGCAAAAACCAAGGGGTGGGTGGGACTCTTTTGTTCTTTGGTAGTCACTAAGATGAGGAAATTGTGCTGGATTCTGTTGGGTGCCCTCATGAGGGAGAGAAGCACAAAGAGAACTGAGATACAGAAGAGGAGATGATGTCATCACGGAGGCTGAGACTGAAAGAATGTGGCCGCAAGTCAAGGAAAGCCAACAGCCACCCAAAACTGGACAAGACAAAGAACAGATTCTCTCTTGAGACTCTAGAAGGACTATAGAAGGACTACAAGACTTCTGGTCTCCAGAGGGGGGAGAGAGTAAATGTATTTAGTGTCTGCTGCTTGTCACTCTGCCAGAGGAAATGCCACACAAGTAGTAATAGTGTGGCCCATTGTCACCAGCTCTGAGGAGTCCAGGTATGCTCCTGTGGCTCTCTTCCAACTTAACCACACTTTTCCATTAGTCTCGCTGTGCAACTGTCTTCTGATTGTCCAGATTCATGAACAGCATTTCCTACCATGAGTCTCTCTGACCTGGACGTCTATTCAGCCTTGTTGCCCCCATGTCTCAGAGCATACGGAACCAACTCACCCCAAAAGTTCAGTCAAGAACGCAGTCTCCTTCGATTTCCCAGGAGTCACTCTAAAAGCAAACATATCCCAACTGTAGCCAAATGGGCAGTTCCAGGCGAGAGGGCCACAGCAGAGTTAGGTTTTCTCTCTCTCCCACCAGCATGCCTGAGCCCAAGGCTGCAGTACCAACTTGCCATCAGCTGGAGCCACTGACTCTACCAGCTCCATAGATGGTCCTGTTCTTCCTGTCCTGTCCTATAAGGTAACACATTTCCACATCGCTTCTTCCCTTTAGAACTGGGGTTATGCCACACTAAACACTGGAAAATTCGAATAGCTGCATGTTGCTGCAAGGCAGAAGTGGTCCAAGGGTTATAAATGTCCCGTACTAAAACAAACAAACAAACAAACAAACAAACAAAAAACTTGACTCGAAAGCTCTCATGGGTCCAGCTAGGTAGTTCAGTAAGTACCATTACTTACCCCAAGCCGAGCAATCTGAGTTCAGATCCCCAGGACCCAGATGGTAGGAAGAATCAACTCCTGCAAATTGTCCCCTGCCCTGTATACACACACACACACACACACACACACACACACACACACACACACACACGGTGGTACATACATCTCCCACCCCAAATAAATAAGTATATTGTAATAAGAAATTTAGGAGGTTTCATGATGCCTGTTCTTACACTGGAGAGTAAGAATAACTACGGATGCAGTCATTTGCCACGCAGAAGGGAGAGACTCCAAGGAAAAGCAAGAAGTAGCAATAGTAATAAGGTAAAACAGTGGAAACTCTTGTGTACACACAGCTTGAGTCTGGACATCACCAAACGTCTATAAAGCTGCTTTATAATGCTGCCTCCCCAGGGCTGTCAGATGGATTAATTTCCTTGAGAAGTTCATAGATTACGTAAAAACAAAATAGAAGGAAAAAAAAAAGCCCAATAGCAGAAGCCAGATGTCCTTTTGCCCAGGCTCTGTTTTCGCCATCATGGGAAAGTCAAGTGAGAACTCAGTGGGGCTACACATGTTCCCTTTTTGTTCTGCTATTGACCCTGCATTTGAGGAGGAAGGCATGGCCACCAGGTCAATGTGAGGACAGTTCAGAGGTTGAAAAAGAAGGAAGAGCCATGCCTAGAAAATATTTCATAAAGTGGAAGAGACAAAACAGATTTTTACCCCAAAGGCTAAAACCTGTGTTCTTGTGAAGAATCACCCAAGACTGTGGCAGGAATGTCCCAGGCACGGAGTCTAAAGGCGCTGGTTGAAGGCTTTGGGGAGTGATGATAGCATATTAAACCTTCCCACTGCTCTTCAACTCCAGACACAGTAAGCAGACATCCTTTAGTGAGTGTAGACAGGTTTCTCAATCAAAATCCATTCTCATCAGCTGAAGAGCCTAGAGATTGGCTGGTCCCACTTAGAATTCCTCTATAAAATAGTAACATTCATCAGAGGGAACCAAATTAATTCACAATAATGGGTGATTAGTCTTTCCACAGACCTCTGAGAGGAAAAGGCCCAGGGCGGTGCAGAAGAGAGAGATCAAGAGAACCCTGTTTGGGAAGGCCGCTACAGGTGAGAAATGCTCAAGTCGGGAAAGCAGGCAGAAGGGACAGGAGACTAATTGCCTCTCTCTGTAGTCCTTCAATCTCTGCTTCGCTCTCTTCACTTAGACAATGCTTCAATTGAGGTCTACCTTCCCCTCTGAGCTTTCTCAACATATGGGAATACTAATTCTACAAGATTCTTAGAAAATTTAGTGGCCAATAAGTTTGAGAAATTCTGGGTTTACAAATGAATGCCTCTAAGAGGTCTTGCTTTCTGGAATCCTAGTTTTTATTAATGTAAGCCAAGCTCTCCTATGTTTCTTTTGATTAAAACATTCTTTGGCGCACGTGTATCATCATCTCTTGATAGTATCTTCTGAGAACTGCTTCTCTGATACCCATGGATTTCCCTGCAAATATTTTGTGATTGGTTGGTTGGTTTTAGGTGGGAGTCTCACTGTCCAGCTCAGATAGACAAACTCAGCATATTGAGTTCTGGAATTACAGGTAAAGGCACCACAGACAGCGCTGGGGGTTTTAGAGACTGTGGACCCAATATTTTTTTCTTTAGCTATATCTGTAGCTAATTGCCAACCTATAACATGTGAGCAAGAAAGATCTTGGTCTGTCTTCTGCTGCTGCAATAAAATACTTGAACCCATGTAATTTATGAATAGAAGGTTTGGGGCTTGTGTGTTTGGGGGCTGGAACTCTAAGAGCTTGGTGCTGGGATTTGCTCAGTAGTTGTTAAGGTCTTTGGGTGCCATATAGTGGTGAGGGCACTTCCTCATTAGACTGTGATGGTTTGAATGAGGGTGTCTGCCATAGGCTCAACACTTGGCTATTTGGTCACTCATTGGTAGTGTCGTTTAGGTAGATTTAGGAGGTGTGGCCTTGCTGGAGGAAGTGTGTCCCTGGGTGTGGGCTTTGAGGTTTCAGAGCCATGTGCCAGTCCTAGTTCGCTCTCTCTGCTTCTTGCAGGTGGTTCAAAATGTGAGCCCTCAGCATCCTGTGCCAGTCTGCTGCTTGCTGCCCTGCTTCCATGCCATAACAGAGGGGCCTCACCCTCTGGGACCTATCCGTGCAAACAAACCCTTCCTTCTGTGGATTGGCTTAGTCATGGTGTTTTATCACAGGAATAGAAAATGAGTTAATTCAAGACATAGCAAGCGTACTAACTTAGGACTCTGTCCTTCATATAAAATGACTGATGCCATCATGGGTCCCACCCTCATGGCCTCATCTAGTCCTAATCACCTCTCACAGGCCCTACTCCAGAGATTGCTAACATGAACTTGGAGATCAAATTTCAACAGATGAGTTTTGTGGGAGCATATCTGCATGAACGCAGAGAAGGGTCAATGAATACCCGGGACACTCGGTTTGCTATTCCTGCTCAGTGATGAGGATGGAAACGGCACCACACATTCCTCACCCCAGCATTAGCAGATTTCCTCCAGAATACAATGGCCTGAGCTAGCTTTATTAGTCTGACTGGGAGACTGGTTCCTGCTGAGCTGTTATCAGCAGAACTTGGCCCTCTTTAAAGCAGTGGCTTCCTCAGTGTGCTTCTTTCATTGCTTTGTAATCTTTGGAAAGGGCCCAAGCATCTCTCTTCTCCAAGCAGAACTGGTTTAGGAAAACTGTTATTCCTGGCCAGAAAATATTTCACAAACAGTCATCACAGCTGTAACTGGATACTTGGGATGCTGTCTGAATACCACCCAAAGACAAAGTCTTTGAGATCGCAAGAGAAAGATCCAAGGGCTTACTATAAAATTTTGCTACTCCGAGTGAGTTTTGTGGGCCAGAAGCCCCAAACACAGAGGACTTGTTAGAAATGCAGATCTGAGGTCACATCCTAGACCCAGGGAGCGGTCCCTGCCATCGAGAAGCTCTGCTAAGTGATCTGTGGACACACAAAGCCTAATACACATCCAAGTTTATCTTACCACATGTCATTAGTTAATCCAATTTGTAGTAAGCAATTATTGAGTATTCACTGTATGCCCATATGTCTTCTAGGTACTGGGGACAGAATAGTAAAGTAATAGCTAAGTCTCTTCCTCCTGTTATTGTGCAGTTACATTCTGGTAGGGCAGATGAACAAACACTTTTAAGAAAATAGGTGTTATGTAGTGTGAGATGCTTAAGAAACTATTGGGTAATGAATTAGAAAGTGACTGGAAGTTGGAGGTGAGAGGCAGCGGCAAGGGAGGACCTGTCTGAACAGAGGCCTGCCTGGTGAGGGCTCGGGTCCCAGGGGATGGGGGCAGGTAAATTTTAAGCAGGTAGCTGTTAGAGCAAAGGACCTGAGGTGAGTTTGAACTCAGGTACAGAGAGAAAGAAGACCAGTGTGGCTTGTATTTTGTGAATTAGGAGACACAGAGTTCAGAGAGACAGAGAAGAGCCAGGTCCACATGTTTTCAAATTCACTGCCCTTTGCAATCCCATGTTGGAAGGCATGGCAGACACAGATTGCTAGGGCTTCCCTAGAGTTCATGATTCAGTAGCTGTGAAGGAGGGGGCCCAAGAATTCACATTTCTAATAAGCTCCAAGTGATGCAGTGGTGCTGGTCTGGGTACCTTACTTGTAGGGCCACTGGGGTGGGGCCTAGTTGGTCCTTGTAAAGAGTTCAGTGTGGTGGAAAGCCAGCAGAAAATTCTGAATGGGACAGTGACCTGGTCTAGTTTCCGTTTCCTTAGTGTCCCTCAGGAAAGAAGAAGGCATTTCTGGTCACTCGTTATCTCTGTGCTGATACCCTTTCCTGTCCTGTTCGTCATGTGCTTTGATCCATTCTCACACCCTTCCTTTCCATTTCTTCCCAAATACTTACATATCTTCTGGAATCCCCGCTCCCTAATCCATGATTTTTGCACGTATACTCAGCCTCTTTCAGAACGTCTCCCTCCTGTACTCAGTGGGAGCCTGCATCGTCCCAAGAACGCAGCAGGCTCTTTCTGGCAGGGCCTGTTGGGTCTGTGAGCTTAAGTTCTGTAGGTTATGTTTGTTGATGCCTGTTGTTGTTATTCTATGTTGTTGTTGTTGTTGTTGTTGTTGTTGTTTTAACTTAACCTGTTCGATCTCTTCCCAAAGCCTCTTCCTGTTAGGTGGCCCTACTGCCTGGCTCACACGGTCTTCAGTCATTGAGGTCCAGACTTCCTGGCTCCCTGTCTTCTTCTCTGCACAGCTCCTTTGTTCATTTCGTTGAAATTAGCCCTGTGGGCGTCCCATCCAGTATCCTATCTTCTCACTGTTCTTGACCTCCTCATCCACTATGACCTTTGCTCTTTCCACCTTAAGGTTCTTCTCATCCTTGTTGCAACCAGAAAATCTCATGCCTCTGCAAGTCCAAACGCTCATTCTTTCCCACACTGTCCTCTTCTTGGCACGTGGAACAGTTCCTCGATGCATCAAGATCTCCTTCCCATTGATCCCACCAGCTTCTACAATCTATCAGCTACGTCCTATGCTCACCCTTCTTGTCTCTCTTAGGGCTTTGTGGCTCACCATTGTGACCAATTTCTTAAAAATCTCCCATCCTCAGAACTGACTTGTCTCTCAAGTGTAGTCTCCTACAAAACACTACTAGACCTGACTATTGACTGCTCCCTGACTGCTCAAGTGCCGCCATGTTAGTATGGAAAGCCAAGGGAGCAAGTCTGCTTCTTCTTTCAGTTCAAAACCGCTATGTGATATTAAGAACAACTCATAGTCTTTTATGTGACTTGGTCATAACCTGTTTTATCCTTAAAACTCTCACTTAACATTTTCCTGTTTTCTAATCTTCACGGATGAACTACCCTCATGTTTCATTGAGAAAAGAGATAGGATAGAGTGGGAACTCTGTTTCCTACCTAAAATCCATAAACCAAGATTGGACCAAGAGCAGCTTGCTCGGACACAGGCACCTCTTGCACCTACTGAAGGAAGAGATGGGTAGATGCCAGTGCAAAAATACATAAACAGCATTAAGAGCAATATGGTACCACCAGAACCTAGCAGTTCTACAACAGCAAGATCTGAACATCACAACATAGAAGAAGCAGAGGAAAGTGACCCTAAAAATAACATTATGAAGATGATAGAGGCCTTTAAAGAGGAAATGAAAAATTACCCTAAAGAAATTGAGGAAAAGACAAACAAAAAATTGGAAGAAATCAATAAATCCCATGAAGAAAGCCAAGAAAAGCAAGAAAAAGCTATTAAACAGGTGAAGGAAACAGTTTAAGACCTGAAAATTGAAATAGAAGCAATGAAGAAGAACAAACTGAGGGAATGCTGGAAATGGAAAACCTAAATAAACAAACAGGAACTATAGAAGCAAGCATAACCAACAGAATACAGGAGATGGAAGAGAGGATCTCTGGTGTGGATGATACAATAGAGGAAATAGATTCATCAGTCAAAGAAAACACTAAGGCCAAAAAAAGTCATAACACAAAATGTCTAGGAAATCTGGGACACCATGAAAAGACTAATAAGAATAATAGAGATAGAAGGAGAAGAATACAAACTCAAAGGTTGTATGTAAAATGAATAATAAGTTCCTTAATAAAAAAAAAGAAAAAAATCCAGTCTTCCCTTGCCAGACTCTTCCCTTTCCTCAGATGTATTGTCCCTCTCAAAAGCTCACAATGCCCCAGGTAATCTGAGTGGTCAATATCCCCACCCCTTCCACTCCCCCACCCCCGTTCATTCATTTACTTCATTCTCGTGGGTGTCCTCTATTGTATCATTCCAACTGTCACACACAAAGGCTGCAGGATATCCCATCTGCTCCTCCTGAAGTTCCTGTCTGTATTCTAATACAGCTATTTTTAGTTTCTTCCATCTCTGAACCCTTTCTACTGCAGATATTCACTCCTTTAGTTCATGCTTCTCATCCTTCCATCCTGCCAGCGTAGCCACATCACCGTGATTTTGGCTAAACGAATCAACGTTATATGTATGCATTACTACGGTGGCTAGGCATCCACAGCTGAACATGTGGAACATTGTTTTTCTCTGGCTTAACTTTGATTGTCTTGGAGCTACTAATTATTTTATTTTTCATTGTTTTTTCGTTTTTTGTTTTTTACATATCACCAAGTTTTTCTAAATTTACCAAGCAAATTACAAAGCTTCTCTCATGAGCACACATGACTAACCAAGATGCCTCTCTACTCCCAAGTTCAATACCTTGTCAATACAGCTAAAAACAGCTCAGCTGTGAGCGGTACACACCAGACCTTGTGCTGAAACGTGGTGTCTCTAGCTTGGTAGTCATAGAATGAACAGACTTCTCACCTGGAAACTCAGGATTCCAAGCACGAATGTTCTAGAAAACAAGGTGGCACCTTGAGGACTTTTACCCTGGGGACAGGGAAAACCTCTCCAATGTACGGATGGAGTGTCATAGAAGATTTGTGTCTGTGTTTTGAAAATGTCATAGAATCACACATGTATACATGAAAACACATACACACACACACACACATTCACTCACACACAGATTTGAGTTGAATATCTCTGGAGGGATTTTCAAAAAGTTGGTGTGAGGAAAACTAGGTCACCGGAGGGCAGAAAGAGACTTTCTGTATAAATCATTTTGTATGTTTTGAATTTTGCATTGTGTGTTTGAACTAATTTTTAGAAAATACTGAATGATTGAATATTTGTACCTTATCCTAACTTTTCTGGGCGTTACCTGCTCCTCCAGGCCATGTGTGTTCTCAGAATGTAGCAGGCCTGTGGTGTCCTACAGAACTTTCATGATGATGGGAATATCCTGCGCTTGGGCCAGTATAATTAAGAAATAAAGAACAAAATTCAAACTATACTGCACACCACAGCTTTAGGAAGGAAAAGGAGCTAATGTAACCAGTGTCCAACAGTGAGATTCCCAGGGCTTCTGTTTCCAAACACATTTGCTCAAGTGTACCCTAAAACAATGTTAAGCTACTGGGTACCCTTTGCCCAAATTAATGTTGACATCTAATTGCTTCATCTTTGGCTTGAGAGTTTATTTTTGTTAGGAGTTATAAAAGATTAAACATCTCATAAGATGAAATGAGATGAGGAGTGGCTATAATTGGAATAAATATTTCATAGGCTGGTTTGATAAAATAAGTTTTAATTACTGAATAATGCAGAATAACTCTGAAGGAAACCGTGTGAACAAGCCCATCATACTAACCTACAGTGCTCCCGTCTAAATTTAGAACACATCAGTGCAGGCCACACTTCACCCTTGACAGACATGCACATGAGGGGGAGACAGGAAGCCTGAGCCCTGAAGATGGCTTGATGAATCATTAAAGAAACCCCAGAAACCAACATATTCATCTTCTCTCTGTGGGCTCAAGGAGCTTTTGATACCCCAGAACAAGGCTCTGTGGTGAGATTCCACTGGGCAGAGGAGGGCATGGGAACTTTTAGGAGATGGTTGTGGAAATCAGTCCTTTGGGAGTTAAGACTCTGGCAATAGCCGGGCGGTGGTGGCGCAAGCCTTTAATCCCAGCACTCAGGAGGCAGAGGCAGGCAGATCTCTGTGAGTTCGAGGCCAGCCTGGTCTCCATATGCGAGTTCCAGGAAAGGCGCAAAGCTACACAGAGAAACCCTGTCTCAGAAAAAAAAAAAAAAAAAAAAAAAAAGAAAAGAAAAGAAAAAAAGACTCTGGCAATGGAGTCTCTAACACTTTCATGACGTGTGTGCCCTGGAGAAGTCTGCACAGCCTTGGAAGTACTTTCTTCCCAGTCCGAAAACAGCTGCCGGGGGAAGATGGAAGAAGCAGTGGCTGTAGCTTCAGGTGAAGCTGAGAACGAGGAAGGAAGGGAGGGTGGTTTGCTATGTGTGTGTGTGGGGGGGGGCGGCGCGAAGGGTTGCTCTCCATTGCGCTCTTGTTTATTTAGAGCGCAAAGTGACTCGGCACTGGGCTGTTCCTCACGGCAGTCATGAAGAACCAGCAAAGCGAAACCTAGTCGCTTTTGACCAGTAGTGGACTCTGCTCCAACCCCACCCTCCTCCCCGACAGCCCCTCCCCTCCCCTGAACAGGAGGCGGGTGCGGAGCATCTCCCTTCACCAAACACGTGCCAGGGCTGGCTGTAGTATAATCTGACACCAGACCGTGGTGTCAGACCCATTGGGGGCCCAAATTATCCCTTAACGTTCTTGAAGTTGGGCATGAAAATGGCTTACAAAGTGTTTATAGGTGCCTCATTGGAGACCAGTATGTTATCCTTCAAAGTATCCTGTGCAGAGCCACATTTCCCTACTGCCCGATCACCGTTTCTGTGGTCAAGTAGTAGATATGTAGATGACTGGCATCCAAGAGCCACGTTGTAACTCCATGTTCTGTTAACCCAGGAGTCACGCTCTTTACGCATGTTGCACACGTAGCTCTGAGAGTGGAGTGGAGCCCTGTCACCTCTAACACCCCGGGAACTGCGAGCAAAGATCATCCCCTGCTGGTGTGACGGGCAGAGTCCCTGATAGCATTTCCTTTTCCGTTCAGAAACTGTCCCCTGCCCTATTCTCAGCCCAGCAATTGTAGTTGAATTGTGTAAGTTTACTTCTGCCTGCGGCCCTTGTCAACTGCATCCCCTCCCTATTCTTTGGTCAGCTTCAGAAGGTGGCCGATGTTCACTGCTCGCTGTCTCTTGCCAGGTTCTGCATTAAGCAGCCAACACTTACCTTTCAGACAAGACTTAGCACACCGGCCCCTCAGTCTCTCCCTATTCCCAGGTTAAAAGCCACACCTCTGTCTACTTGCAGACTCATAAAGGACACAGAGGGCAAGGAAGGCAGCCCATTTGCCCCCCTCCATCAACACAAGGAACTACAATGCCAGGAAGTGGCAAAGGAGGCAGAATTGCTGTACTTAAGGTATACTGTCTGGATGACGTCTGTCATGGAAAGAGACAGAAAGGACCCAGAGAGTCACAGCAGCCCAGTGGATTGAAAGGAAGATGGATGAGTGAAATCCAGGAAAACGAAAGCACTTTGTGTGGCAAAATCTTGATAATTTGCAGTAGAAGACACTTAAGGCATCAGCGTGCTCTCTCTCTCTGTGCCGCAGGGTAACTTCTAACACGTCACATTAATAACTTCTATAACATGTGCTTAATTTGCCTATAACTGTCATAAGGAAAAGCAAGCGCCTCATGAACATGCTGCTTTAATTGACTTTAGGACTTGCAGCCCCTCACTCCGTCATGCTGACTTGAGTGGCTGACGCTTATCTCTCCTCAGAATTAGCACTGCTGCACACCTCTTTCTCTTCCCCCGTCAAGTCTCTTTATTACGGCTTCACTGTCCGTTTCAAAAGGTCTTTCGGGGGGCGTGCTGAAGTGAGCACTCAGTGGGGTCCTCCTCACCAGCCACCTAAGTAACCACTATTCTGCAGATGTCAGGGAGGGAGAAAGGACAGATGAGCCCGAGAGCAGTTGTAGATGATGTCAGCTTCTTGGGGGATCATATTTCTGGTCTGACATTACCAACAACTATCTTCTGTTTGTTTTAATGATAAAGTAACAGGTGTTATATTCCCCCCGTCACCATGTTTCATCTGAAGTGCCCATTGCCAAACTGTCAGGATGTTATTTTCCAGGTAGAAGAAGGCTGGCATTTTCCTCTTTAACTCAGACCCAGACACTTTGTATTTGGGTGGTGATAAGGACACACTGTTCCCAGGTGAGAAGATTCAAGTACCACCCACCTTGGCGTTGTGTGTCCCGGAATTGTTAGCTGCTTAGTCCTGTCTCTGCTCGTGCAGAGTCTGGCTGCCCGCTGACCATGTTCTGATGCCTAAGTCCTCGATGACAGCGTTGCTCACACTGCGCCCTTTCAGGCCCTCTCTCCTTTCTAGAGGTTGTGCGAGCTCACTTGAGATTTGTCCACCATCCCCTTGGCCTCACCGTACTGTCTTTCTTTGCACTCCAATAGCCTGCCCCATCCACCCAATTCCATGGGCCTTGGAGATCCCCTATGTTAATATCAATAAGTTTGGGCCTTACCTCAAAATAGTGGGGGCTCCGTTAGTGGCAGGGCTTGATTGTGTGTACAACGCATGAGACCAGAGCTGGAGAGAAAAATGGGTTAGCTTCCACTCAAGTGACCTGTGAACCCATTGAGCATTCCTGCTCAGCCTCCACTGTTTCAGTCTAGAACAATCACACCCCCTTGGTCGTGCTAGCTGAAACGGTCCTTGGAGATTCCATTCTCCAGTGCTAGACAGCAATCACTTGGGTGGCTCCAGCACCCGAAGTGAGGCCATACTGAAAACCAACCTTCTGAGGCCCTCCCCAGAGAACAAATCACAAGGTTAACCGAGAGTGACATCGGTACTGCTTCACTTTCTCAGCTGGATTTCTCAGAGAAAAAAAAAACGTAATGTTCATTCTTTAGCGCTTGACCATTGGAGTCACTGTTTCTGTCCCTGCCACGCCCCTGTTCCTGTTGTAGCAGAAGACTTAGCGGCTCCACGCTGTTAAGGATGGAAAGGCCTTCACTTCGTAGAAGACTCAGCAAATGTTTATTGTCTGCAGAAGAGCAAAAGAGACCCCTGTGCTCACGGGCCACCATCTACGTGGGCAGGGCAGACGTGAGTAACAAACAACACACATGTGGGCAGGATAGTACCATCCAGTGCGCTGGCAGGGAACTGCATGCTACAGAAAAGGAACCTGGGAGGGGTTGACATGGTGCTAAGGGTCAACAAACTACCTCAGATGTCAGGAGTCACAGACACAGTTCACCCGGAGAGCTCTTTCACCCATAGAGACGCATCCTTATCAACGTGGAGGTGATTTCCAAGTCGGAACTGGAAGCCTGGTTATCTTTCTATCACAATGATATAACACCACGGCCAAGGTGAGTTGAACTGAGTTCAATTGAGTTCCAGAGGGTTCAAGTTCCTGCTGGCTGAATGGGACACAGTGAGAAAGTGGCTAGGGCAGCAGCCGAGAGTTCACATCCACTAGCAAGAGGCAGAGAGTGCACTGGGAATGGCATGGTCTTTTGAAATCTCACTCTTCCCCGCCTCCTCCCCAAACGGCCACACCCCCTAATCATTGCCAAACAGTTCCACCAGCTGCGAACCAAGTATTCAAACATCTGAGCCCATGAGGCCATTCTCATTCAAACCACCATATTGCATTTCCTGGCCCCCACAGGTGCACAGCAAAGTGCATCTAGTCCAACTTGAAGTCTCTGTAGTCCTTCAGTCTCAGCGCCCCTTAAATGTCCAGGGTTCGAAATCTCAAAGTTCTGAGACTCCAGGCAATCTCTTAACTATAACCCCCCTAAAAACAAAAAGGAAATTACATACTTCCAATACACGATGGCCCAGAATGTACATTACCATTCCAAAAAGGAGGCGAGGTGGGCAGAGTAAGGAAATACTGGATCAAAGCAAGACCAAAACCCAGCAGGGCACACTTCCAATCCTGTAGTTCCATGTCTGATGTCAGAGGGCTTAATGGCTCTACGCTTCCTTCTACCTTTGCTGCCTGCAATTGGGCCGGTTCCTGTGTGCAGGAGCACTCCCTGAGCGCAGCTGTCCTTGGTAGAGATTCCTGGCTCTGGCCATGTCCTTGGTAGAGATTCCTGGCTCTGGCCATCTGGGGGCTCCAGTGCAATCAGGCTTCACTTTCACGGCTTCCCCCATCGGCTGCTTAGGCCTTCCATGCAGGAACTCCCCTGCCACACATGCCTGACGTCAGTGGCTCTCTGTATCTTCAGAAGGAGATTCCGTGATGGTGTATCCTTCCTGGTTCTAAAGTCCGCACATGGATGACACTGCCAAGTTAGGCTACTCCACTTGGGGTGACGCCTGGCCTCTTGGATCACATTTGTAGCTGCTTTTGTTACTTGTTCCCCTCTAGGAGCAAAACAGTCCTTAGATCTTTTCCTTCCACAGGTTAGAGGGTTAGCTGGGTGGGATCTTCCCCTGAGGACGCTATTCCCTGTACTCTAACCCAGACCCTCCCTTTTCTTAATCTCCACATCTCCTTCAGTGCAGGGCTCTCCACACAAGCTTTCATCTCTCTCTCCATTACTGGGTTGCTGATGCATTAAGATTTTTGCTTCTAGGCCAGTTCCAGTTTCTCACCCGCCTCCCTCATACTCACTAGAATTGGAAACTTTAAAAATTTTCCTTCCCCACTAAAATTTAGGATCAAGAAGACAGAGATCTGTCCACATTGCCCCATACTCATTCCAAATACCTATTACCATGCCTGGTGTGTAATTAGTGAACACTGAGTAAATACATGGATTGGTACCTATCAGATGGAACCATTGCTGAGGTCTCTCGCAAGTGTGCTCTTGGGGCTGGAGAGATGGCTTAGCAGTTAAGAGCACACACTGCTCTTGTAGAGGACCCGAGCTTGGTTCCTCACACCCACTTCTGGTGGTTCACAACGACCTGTAACTCCAGCTCCAGGGGATTCTTTTATGACCTCTATGGGTACTGCACTTTTGTACACAAACTCACATCCAAACTCATAAACGTATACTTATAACTTTTAAATTTTATTTAATTAACTTTTTTTTATTTATTTTACATATCGACCACCGTTTCCCCTCCCTCCTCTCCTCCTGTTCCCTTCCCTCAACTCCCATCTACCCCCGCTCTCCATCCACTCCTCCTCCATCTCCATTCAGAAAGGGGCAGGCCTTCCATGCTTTTGAACAAAACATGGCACATCAAGTTGAGGCAGGACCGCATCTAATTTTTTGTTTTTTATTTGAAAACTTTGGCCCGGCATGGTGGCTCATGCCTTTAATCCATCCATCACTGTGATGTAGGCCAGCCTGGTCTACATAGTGACCTAGGACAGCCAGGGCTATATAGAGAGACCCTGTCTCAAAAAAGACCAAACAAACAAACAAAAAAACCACAACATATACATTTTTAAAAAGTGTGTTGCTCCATGAGCACCTACTTGGTCTCTTATGTATCTACAGTGGATCATACCTACCCAGTTCCTTCCAGCTAGGGGAGGGGAGAGACAGAGTTGTAGATAAAAGCATTGTCCAGGCTGCTGCCTCCAAAGAGAAAAGCATCTGTTAGAATCCAGAACATACCCCTGGCCAGCAGACTTATTTTTATTTTATGTTCTTTATTTTGAAATGTTCACGTGACTCCAAGATACAGACATCTTGACTCCCGAAAGTGAGAATTAGGGAGAAGGGCAGCTGGAGCTTTGTCCTGCCCACCAACCATTAAATCGGGGGAAAGGGTACACGTCTCCTCCTCTGGTTTCCTAGGTGGTGCACCACAGGCTTTAAATTCCCAAGCCAGCACCCCAGGAAGAGGTCCTATGACAGATGCTGATGCCCAGGAGTGGGGAACCACATGAAGGCCTTGAGGGGGGAAGTTCCTCCCCCTGGGCAGGACCTGAGCTTTGGAATAGCTCAGCTTCCTGAAGGAGATGCAGCCCCAGGAGAGCACACCTTTCCCCTTTAGTTGAGGCTGTGTTCCACCATCCACTTCACGTGCTGGAGGAGCCTCTTCCACTGGAGGCATGAGAGATCCCTTGTCTTCAAAGGGACCTGTTCCCTGAATCTCGTTCCCGTGTGTTCTTGTGTTAGAAAACCAAGAGGTGTGTGCTAGATGTGAAATGACTGAAGCTACTACGTCAAGGAGACGGTACAACCTCGTGGGCTCCTCTAGGTGGGCTTGGCCATTGGGGGTGAGTTTTGGGGCAACCAGAAGACAGGAAGCACAGAGACAGTTTGTTAGAAGTGTGTGGTTGGCAGGGTTTGTGGGCTGGGTTTGAGTCCAGGGTGTTTTGTTTGTTTGTTTTGTTTTTCGAGACAGGGTTTCTCTGTGTAGCTTTGCGCCTTTCCTGGATCTCGCTCTGTAGACCAGGCTGGCCTTAAACTCACAGAGATCCGCCTGCCTCTGCCTCCCGAGTACTGGGATTAAAGGCATACGCCACCACTGCCCGGCTGAGTCCAGGTTTTGTGATCCAGAACTATTTACCTCTCCAGGGCTGTCCTGGGGTGATTTGGTACTGGTGGTGAGGTCTCAAGAGGATGCCCATGGGCTTTCCAGCTCAGGGGACCAGCAGGCTGCTTGCCGCTCATTCGGGGGTTGAGTGTAGGAGCTACCCTGACTCCCACGGCACCAGGCCTCCACAGCTCTTACTAGTCTCCTGCAGGCCTCTTTTTAGTATCTCCCAGGAGTCCCACCAGAACTTCTCAAACGTCTTCACTGGGGTATTCTTGATGCAAGTTGAGTGCATGCCCTTAAGCAACAGATAGAAAATTTCTTTCAAGTGCCTTTTCTAGCTTAAAAATTCATATGAATTTTGCATCTGACTTTATAATCTACTCAGGCTTGTTTTAATATAAATACATTATTTCCTCCAACTATTCAAATAATATGGATCGTTCAAGGAGGCTGCCAGTAGAGGAGGACTGGGTGGCAAGCAAGCAGAGAGGAAGCTAGCCCCTCATACATGAAGCCTCGGTTAATTCTCTCCCCAACACGGCCCTTCAGGTAGAGACTTTCGTTAGAAGAACCATATTTATTATAAAAGAATTAAGGCATTTTCAGCCTTTAGAAAACATACTGTGAATACCCCTAGAAACTTCTTCTCCAAGAAAAACCCCAGTAAGGACTATCTGTGTTATCTTTATTCTCAGTGGCCTTGCTCTGCCTGACCACCTTGTCCCCTGCAGTCTGCGAGTTCTGTCCCCACTGGAGTCACTTGCAGGTCCTGTTCCCATACTGTACACAGAGTGGCAGCCTTCCACCCAGACCCCATTCTGATAATCACATGCAAGTCATCCTAGTTTGCCTTCCATGGCTGGGGTAAATACCATGACTGTTACCATTCCCGACACCCTAACTGCTTCTAGAATCACATGGCCACACATGCACTATCAGCATTCAGGCGAAACGCTTACTTAGTCAGTCCAGGGTCTTACGTCCTACATAATCCATATGAAGCGTGGCCATGTAATCTGTGTGCACATGTGGCTACATAAGCCCCTATACCAATGCTCGAAGTGATCCTCAAAAGCAGACTCCACCCGTTACCCCTTCTTTTCCATACATTTCTCTCGGGCAGGCCTGCTCCCTCACCCATCTTTCCTATCCCCCCCCCATGAACTCTTAAAGTGGGTTTTGTTGTGTTTTATGGATCATTCTCATGCCTGATAAAAAAAATAATGACCAAAAGCAGCTTGGGGAGGAAAGGGTTTATTTAACTTACAGGTTAGAGCCCACTGTAGAGGGAAGCCAGGACAGGAAGACAGGAGGTCAGGGCAGGAACCCGGAGGCAGAACTGAAGCGGAACCATGCCTTGCTCTCCTGTGCTTGCTCAGCCACGTTTCTTATACAGCTCAGGACCACCTACCCAGGGCTGGCATTGCCAACAGGAGACTGGGTTCTCCCACATCAATCATTAATCACGAAAATGCTCTACAGACTCACCTACAGGCAGTCTGATGGAGACAATTCCTCAATTGAGGTTCTGTATTCCTGGATGACTTCATCTTGTGTCAAGATGACAGAAACAAAAACAAAAACAAAAACAAAAACAAAAACAAAAACAAAAAACAAACAACAACAACACCAAAAACTAAACAGCACACAAGCTTTGTTTTGAACTCAATTCTGTCTTAAACCAAAAGAAATCACAGGAGAACTTGACCTGTTAAGATCCTGCTTGGGCCAGGCAGTGGCGCCTCACACCTTTAATTCCAGTACTCAAGAGGCAGAGGCAGTGGGATCTCTGAGTTTGAGGCCAGCCTTGTCCTACAGAGTGAGTTCCAGAACAGCCAGGGCTACACAGAGAAACCCGGTCTCAAAAAACAAAAACAACAACAACAAAAGATCCTGTTCTGGTTTTGAAGTCCTGGCTTAATTTCACAGGGACTTTTTTGTCTGGTGGGGCCATCTGCTGGTAGCCAGATGCTCAGGAATCTGTTTGAATAAAGAGAGGATGCCATAAGCACTTCATCTCAGAGCCAAGATGGGGACAGATGGAGCTGGACATGGTCGTCTCTGTTCCCCAGCTTGTAGATGAGTACCCCCAAAAGAAACTGCATACAGAAGGTCAACAAGCTCCTTGCAATAGGGACTTGGGAGCCCCAAGTCCAGAGGATGTGGTATGACGTGAGGTTTGAATGCAAATCTGTTTTAGGTTTATGGGGTAAACAGAGTCCCAAGAAATCAGTGCTTCCAGAGTTCCAGGTCAAAATGTCCCCAAGAGGCTTCTTAAGTAGCTGTGCTCAGCACCCAGGTGTCCCAGCAGAGCACCCTCTAGAGGAGACTGTCATTCACACCAAGGAGACTCCAGCAGTACTGGAAAGTGGGTGGGGCTCCAGGGTGAAGCTGAGGTAGAGGCCACGCAGAGGAGCAGTTTAGTGGTCATACTTACTCGGCCTTAAAAACATTCACATCCTGGGAAGGCTAGGGGCGCTTTAGAGGAAAATTCCATCGGTCAAGAATTTAGGTGTGGGATCTTTTTTGCTCGTGTATGGTCTAAAAACAAAAACAAACAAACAAGCTGGAACCTGCACAGCAGACAATTAGCTTTCCCCTCCAGAGCGGCGCCTCGGGAGGTGACACACCAGTTCTCCTCCAGAACTCATCCGTGGGGCTGACTTTCAAGCTCTTCTCAGGGTCACACTCGTGATTCGGCTGCTTTGATCATCCAGTGTATTCTTTAGCTTTGCCTTGAGTCCAAAGATAAAGCTTTTGTCAAAGAAGTATTATTTCTCACCAAGCCTGCCTCCCTGTAGACGGTAAGTTTCTTGAATCGATGGACTGACCATACCTGGCTTATCTTTGGCTACCCACAAGCCCTGGCCATGGTTTCAGAGGTGTTTGATCAATATTTGTCTCTGTGGTGGCCGACTCCCCTCCACTGGGATGACATATATGCAGTAGAACCCAAGTATCTTCGTTAGGGTTACTACTGCTGGAAGAGACACCGTGGCCATGGCAACTCTTACAGTTCAGAGGTTCAGCCAGTTATTGCCATAGCAGGGAACATGGCAGGTGCAGGCAGAGGTGGTCCTGGAGCTGAGACGGCTACATCTTGTAGGTAACAGGAAATCAATTGACACTTTGGGCGGTATCCTGAGGGTCTGAAACCTCAAAGCCCGCCCCCACAGTGACATACTTCCTCCCACAAGGCCGCACCCACTCCAACAAAGCCACACCTCCTGACAGTGCCACTCCCTATGAGATGATTATGGGATGGATTATGGGGGGCCAATTACAGTCAAACTATCACACCAAGTATCAAAAGGTTTGCCTCAGGGTTGTGACGGACACGCCTTTAATCCCAGGAGGTAGAGGCAGGTGAATTTCTGAGTCTGAGGCCAGCTTGGTCTACAGAGTGAGTTCCAGGACAGCCAGGGCTACACAAAGAAACCCTGTCTCAAAATAATCAATCAATCCAAGTTTGCCTTCACTTCTCAATGAATTAAACAGTTAATCTTTATTTCGGAAGAGTATTGTTTTAAATCTTCACCCCCCCAAGCCCATGGTAGACATGCCTGTGGAACCAACACGAGGAGCCTCTTCACTTTTTTCTCTCACAGAGCAGGCGGTCAACATGTCTCCTGCATCGTTTTTCTTTGTGGAAGCACGAAGTGAGGGCAGAAGACTCATGGGGGAGGATTGCGGGATTGAGGAGACAGTCACCTTTTATTACAGTTCTAAAAACTGCTGCATCTGCTTTGACTTTCTCAAGCTGGGTGAAGAAATTTCACTAACTAGTGTTCTCAAATAATGCATACAATGCTGTGTGTGAAAGAATGTGAAAGTACTTTCTAAACCTAAAGAAGGAAAAAAAAATGTAAAAACACAAAATAGTGCCTGAAGCAGGAACTCAAGTTAACCGGACTTATCACCACCTTCAAGTGCTCGCAAGGAGTGAGTGCAATTTCCTTCCCCTCCTTTAGTGGGTCCACAGCATCTCCAAATGCAAACAGAGGGAGTTTTCGGTTGTTGACTGGTGCCCAGAAGTGGAAGACATTCCCCCATCAGGAAGGAGAAGGAGAGGGACACTCTTGGGACCATCAAGGCAGCCACCAGCCAACAGACACAGAGTAGGACACAAAGAAAGGTATAAAGCCCAGAGGCAAAACATAGACATAGAGAAATGGGTTAAGTTGCAAGAATTAGCAAGAAACAAGCTTAAGCTAGGCCACGCATTCATAACTAATAAGTCTCCATGTCATGATTTGGGAGCTAGTTGGTGGCCCAAGAGAAAAAGCCTGCTACACTGAGCTTTTCAAACAGTGTGACGATCTACCTTCTTGGAGGTCTTATCTTGGCCCTTCTGGTGGCTGGTTTGTTGGTTTCTCCTCAGCCTCCTTGGTAAAAGGCCCTGCAGCTGCTCTGGCCTCATGACTTCCAAATCCATCCGAGTTAGACTCCTTTCCCCAAGCTCTAGAACGACACTCTGTCTGTCATCTGACTCTCTTTAGTCGGGGTTGGCTTCTGGTGGCCACCCCTCTGTCAGACAGGTGTCTAATACAGAAGGTACTTTGAATATTTAGAGCAAAGATAGTTTTGGAAGCAGCATTGGCTGCTCGTAATGTTTTTAGATGGTCTGAAAGTGCGTTTTAGAGTGAGTCTTCAGAAATAACTCCCAGAACTCGGCAGAACTAACCTCCAGCGGGCAGCTATCACTTAGCAAAGTGGGAAGCAGGATACCTCTGTGGCCGTGATGAGATTCAAGGCTGTAGGACTGTTTGTGCTTCAGGAATTTGGAAGCCAGGAAGCTCATGGAAATGCACTCTCCATCACTCCTCTTTTTTTTTTTTTTTTTTTTTTTTACAGGTTCATGTTTTTATTGGACATGTTAACAAAAGAGGTTTAGTCAAAAAGACCAAAGCCCATGTCGTCATCAGACTCCTCAGATTCTTCCTTCTTTGCTTCCACTTTCTTCTCCTCAGCTGGGGCAGCAGCAGTCGAGGGGGCAGGACCGCCTGCTGGCGCGGCTCCAGCTGCTGGAGCAGGCCCACCAGCCCCTACATTACAGATGAGGCTTCCAATGTTGACTTGGCCAGGGCCTTTGCAAACAAGCCAGGCCAGAAAGGTTCAGCATTGACACCAGCTGCTTTAATGAGGGCGTTGATCTTGTCCTCCGCGACCGTCACCTCGTCCTCGTCCTCGTGCAGGATGAGGGCGGAGTAGATGCAGGCGAGCTCCAAGACGGAGGCCATGTTGCCGGCATGGTGCTAGTCGCCCGATGAAGTGAGGGCCTCACCCCAACGCGGCCTTAGCTTCCTCGGAAGAACCGAGCACCTTGGCGGCAGCTGAGGAAAGGGTCCCATCACTCCTCTTAAACCCAAGACACAATTGAACCAGGGTGAATGGTTGCTTGGTGGACTCTTCATGGCATCAAAGGGTAAAACATCTTCACTGGAAACAGAAACGCATGGGCCACAGAGAAGTCATTTCTGGGTTATGCATCTGCCTTCCAAATTTCAAGTGGAACATTTGGGGCAGAGCATCAGAAAGGGTAGTTTCTGCTTGTACAGCTCTTGCAAGCACTGCAGGACAAGATGATGCACCAAAGAGACTAAGCCGGTGTCTGGAGACCAGTCCCTGGTAGGAGAAATCTGGGAGGCTGGCAAGTAGTCCTGGGCCAGCTCTGGGGTCAAACTCTGAGCTCCTGGGACTGGGAAAGGATCAAGTCCACTCGAAGTCCAGAGCCTATGAGTGACAAAAATTGTCCAGTTGTTATACTGCCACTGGGAGGAAAGATACAAGTGCTGTAACGGATAAACAAGTAATGCCCCCTGCAAAGTACACAATTCGCTTTCATTTACAAATACCTTCATCTACATTGACCATTTGCTTCTTATAAAACCTTGTGAAGGAGGAAGTGTGGTGATATTGTATCCCCCAATATATCATGCACCTTAATAAACTTATCTGGGGTCAGAGAACAGAACAGCCACTAGATAGACATAGAGGCCAGAAAATGGTGGCACACACACCTTTAATCCCAGCATTCTGGAGGCAGAGATCCATCCTGATCTCTGTGAGTTCAAAGCCACACAGGAAACAGCCAGGTATGGTGAAACATGCCTTTAATCCCAGGAATTGATGGCAGGAAGCAGAAAAGTATATAAGACATGAAAACCAGGAGCTAGAGTCTGTTAAGCTTTTAGCAGCAGTTCAGCTGAGATCCATTCGGATGAGGACACAGAGGCTTCCAGTTTGAGGAAACAAGATCAGCTGAGAACTTGGCAAGTTGTGGTTGGATGTGGTTTGTTCTGTTTCTCTGATCCTTCAGCATTCACCCCAATACCTGGCTCCAAGTTTGTTTTTATTAATAAGACCTGTTCAGATTCATGTTACAAGAAAGGTTAAATACTATTATTATGAAGGTCCAGACTTAGAGACCAGGAGATGGCCCAAGCAGATCCCTTGCTGCTGGTGAACGGCAGTGCTTAGATTCAGCTGGTCAGGTCCTGGCTCAAATCCTGTTCTTTTGGACTGGATCAGACTGTAAAAGAAACTTATGTTTGAAATAAAAGTACCAGGTCTCACCCACCTCATGCTGGGGAAGTAATTTTCCTACTTCTTGGTTGCTAGAGCCAGATTCGAACAGGAGGGACCATGAGGAGTCTTGCCAGAGTGGAGGCAGGAAGCATGCAATCATTTGTCTTTATTTGAAGACTGGAGCAGGTGTTCCATGCCGGCTGGCTGACTCGCTTAATGTTGAGTGCTCTGAGGTGCCACAGTATTATTGTAAATATCTAAATTCTGGGCATAGATGGGCCTGTGTTTCTCTCAAACGGCAGCATTTGTGGCAATAATCATTTCCACAAAAACGCAAAATCTTCTTCAATACTTGACCAAGGCAGATGCCCCTCTAAAGGCTTTCCCACAGGCTGCAAAATGACTGCATTTATCTGACCCAGATTTTTCACAGAGTTGGTAGCAGCATCACAAATGCCTCCTGGGGTCAGCACCCAAGATGCAAGAGCCTCCTGCCCCCCTCTACCTGTAGCCTTGGGCCATTTACGGAGATGGAGATCTCAAGCTTGGACTGAATGGCACTTGATAAAGGGGATTTGGCCCTGGCCAAAGAGGCAATGTGAATTTAGAGGCAAATTCTTAGGAAAGATAAGGAAACACCAGGACCTGCTTCCTAGAAGTTCTTCCTCGAGGTCAGACTGGGCAGGGCCTGCCCAGCTGCTGAAACCTCTGTTTCTGCTGTGTGGGGAAATGGGCCAAGTGCTTGGAACCAGTGAATACCTTTTATTTCATGTAAGTGTGTGCTAGGGCCAGTGTATTCCAGGCATTCTCTCTATTCCGCTGGAGAGAGGACTTTGTTGTTGTTTGGTTTTTACTCTTTTGAGGGGCCTGCCACCCAGCTCCCAGATAAATCACACAGAGGCTTATTCTTAATTATCAATGCTCAGCCTTAGCTTGGCTTAGTTTCTAGCCAGCTTTCCATAACTTATCCTGTCTACGTTTTGCCTCTGGGCTTTTCCCGTTCTCTAACTCTGTAATCTTACCCTTACTCCACGGCTTGCTGTGTAGCTGGGTGGCTGGCCCCTGATGTCCTCCTTCTTCTCTGGCTCCTTCTTCCTTGATCTTTTCTCCTCCCAGATTTCTCCTTCTATATATTCTCTCTGCCTGCCAGCCCCACCTATCTCTCTCTCCTGCTTCACCATTGGCTGTTCAGTTCTTTATTAAACCATGAGGTGTTTTACACAGACACAGTAACACAGCTTCACAGAGTTAAACAAATGCAACATAAGCAAAAGCAACACATCTTCAAATAATATTCTACAACATGGCTTTGTGCGGTTTTGGCCAGGAGCGGCCATCTGCGTCAGTCTCCTGGTCATGTTACCCTCCCTACCCTGGCCTTTGTGACACTCCACACAGACAATTGCCTGTGTGTTTTCTCCTGTTGCTTCATTTTCCCAAAGTTGAGGGGCTCTTTCTGTGCAGTTGAGCAGTGTCCTGTGGACACATCTATGTGAAGTCCTCTCAGACCTCGGGATATTTGGATATAGTCTTTAAAGAGACGGCTAAGATTAAGTGAGAGCATGGGAGTTGAATCTAATCCAATATGACTGGTGTTAGAAGAAAAGCTTAGGACCCAGGCCTACGGGGGTGGGGGGAGAGCATATAAAGACAGCCCTCCACAGCAATGAGGCCTCAGAGTAAACAACCATCTGACCTCTTGCTCTCATCCTCCCAACTATGGTGAGAAATGAAGTCCTACCGTTTAAGCCAGGCAGTTTACAGCACTTTGCTATTGCAGCCTCCCCTGACTAATGTGTCTTCCTTCAGACCAAATGCAAGGGTGACTTCCTGCCTCCTACTCACCATCTTTGAAACTTTAAAAGTGTAAACTTGTCGTCTGCATGTGTGTCTGTGTACCATTTGCATAGCTAGTGTCCATGGAGGCCAGATGAGGATGTCAGGGGCCCTGAAACTGCAGTTAGAGATGGTTGTCAGCTGCCATATAGGGGCTGGGAAGTGAACCCAGGTCTTCTGCTGACCCATCTCTCCAGCCCCGCCGCCCTCCTTTCTTAACAGAGATGCTGACTATGGTCATGAGGCCACCACCAGTAGGAAGGAGTGTGGGGACCTTTCTCAATGACCTTGAAGTCAACCACCCCCCTTTTCCTCTTTCTCATCCTTCTGGGACCAAGGTGTGTACAGGCTGACCAGAGGCTACTGCTGTGGACATTCTGTGGAGAGGAGAGGCTCATCTCCTCCATCCCCTCCATTCTAGCCAGCTGACTCACCAAACATTTTGACTCCGCTTCTCTGCCTCTGAGGTTTACTTTTGGGCCCCCTTTAGAGGGATGGCATTAGGCTAGACCAAGTTCCAGTCACCCAGTCACATTCTACCAGCCAGCCATGGGTTAGGTTGACATAAAGAGTTCTCCTCTCCTCTCCTCCTCTTCCTTCTCTTCCTTCTCTTCCCCTCCTCTCTCCCTTCCCTTCCCATTCCGTCCCATCATCCCCTCCCCTCTTCTTCCCCTCCCATCATCCTCTCCCTTCCTCTCCTCTCCCCTCCTCTCCCCTACCATCATCCCCTCCCCTCCCTTCCTCTCCCTCCCATCTTCCCCTTTTCTTCCCTCTCCTCTCCTTTCTCTCCCCTCCCCTCCTCTCCCCCTTCTCATCATCCCTTCCTCTCCTTTCCCCTCCCCTCCCTTCTCCTCTCCTCCCTTCCCATCCCCTTCTCCTCTCCTCCCTTCCCATCCCCTCCTCTCTTCTCCTGTCCCTTCTCCTCCCTTCCCCTCACCTCTCCCCTCCTCTTCTCTCTACCCCTTCCCGACCCGACCCTCCTCTTCTCTCCTCTCCTCTCTTCCTCTCCCCTGGCCCTCCCCTCCCCTCCTCACCTCTCTCACATCCCTTTGTCTTCTATGAGCTGGGTAAGGGAAGGTCAGAGTGACTCAAGGCAGTTTACTGGCTGACTCGCCTTACCTGTCTGATACTAAGAAAGGGCTCACTGCCCCAAGCCTTCAACACTGGGTCTTTCCAAACAGGATGAGCTTTACTGAAGGCCAGCTGATACCCGGGCTGCTCAAATCTCTGTCTCCATTTGTCAGAGTGCAAGAATTTAAGAGTTACAGGGGACTGGGAGAAAGAAAGTCACTGTCTGTGTGTGGATGTCTTGGTGGTGTAGACTGGTCCAGGTAAAACACAACTCTAATCTACCCTGTAGCTGTTTTTGACACCCTGACTTCTTCTCAGCAGAGTTCTGCTTTCTTCTGTCTCAATACCATTTATTTTGTTTATTTTATCTAGTTTTGTATTGCTGAGGATAGAGCCCGGGGCCTGGTTCACTCTGGACGAGTGTTCTACCACTGAACTACACCCTAGCCCTCAGGGTTATTTTAAGTCAGGTCCTAGGATTCTGTGCCTGTGTCCAGAAAACAACATTTTTGTGATCATGGAAATAGCTCTATCATGGCTGGCTTTTCATCCCTGGGGGAGGGGCTGCTTCTTCACTGCAGGGGAAACCCTTGGATCCAGGCTTCCAGCTTGGAGAGCAAGCCTGGGCTGAGACCTCCTCATTGTCATTCCAGATGCCACCTCTACAGCTGCGGTCACCGCAACACTCCCTGAAGTCTCCTGCCGGTGGGCCAGTAGGATCTTGCCATCCTGCCCTCAGCAGCTGGATGGGCTGAGCTGGGTGGGTGTTCAGGGCTGGATTCAGGTCTGCCTCCTCTGCTAAGCCTGAGCTGAGTGCTGGGCCCAGGGCTTTTCACCCTCCAGGTCCTGCTACTACCTCCTACTGCAGATACCCAGCTCCCTGCCCTGCCTGTGCTTCTGCTCGCCTGAGGCCAGCAGGACCCACAGCTGCCTTTCGTCACCCGCTTCTATGCAGAGCCCATTTCAGCAGCACAACACAAACTGAGTGGGTCTTCGCCACTCCGCAGTTCCAGGTTCGAATCCTGCCTCGAACACTTGGTCGCTCAGTTAATGTTAGCAGGTTATGGGCAGTGAGCCATCATGAGCCTCGTTCCTTCCTCTGAAGCAAGTGTGAGGCTGAGGCCCTGGACCGGTGGTCTGGGCTCCATGCCAGCCCTGCCACTCCCACCCTCCTGGGCCATGGGAAGTCACAGAGAGTCCTCTCAGTGTAATAACATTTCCTGCTGCCGTGATCGGTTATGGACTCAAAGGAGATGATGCGTGCAAGCATTCAGCTCAGCTCCTGCTCACTGTGACCCTGACACGATCATGTCATTACAACTGCTGAGAGTGCCCACGGAGCCTGGCACACAGTCGGGACTAAACAAATATTGGCTTAGTGAACACAGGAGCTGGGCTGGAGGCTAAGTCCTTGCCTGGCTCTTAAGTGTCACTCTGTGTTTGGCAAGGGGACAGCCTCAGATAGTGAGACGATAAAGTCCACGAATCTGGCTTTTTAGAGCCAGAGAAGCTGATGGGAAGCGAGAGGCTGATCCTACAGGAGACAGGGAGGCTCTCCTCCACTTTTCTTCAGCAGCTTTCTCAGCAAGGGTATGGCTTTGTGTATTCCAGCAGCAACATCTGCTGCCTAAGCCCAGGTCTGTTGGCAGGACACAGTTCTGGGGGAAGAGCCAGTGGACTGTCGGGCTTGGAGCTTGGGCTGGGCTAGGCCTATTGCCTAGTGCTCAGTAGCCACCTCTAACAGCGAGAGCACCAGGCAGGACATGCAGAGGTCACTGAAGGAGACAGTGTATTAGCAGAGGGGCTCACAAGTGGACGGGGCAGGGGCAGGAGGGTGTATCAATAGCTGCATGTCTATGTTAACTAGAGAAGCACAGAAAGTGGCCTCTCCAGCAGGGGCATTCATTCCAGGGAGGCTGGAGGAGAGGGCTGGGGGAGAGGGCTGGGGGAGGCCTGATAATGAATAGCATGAACACAAGGACATTTATAGACTGACAGTCCAGATGCACACAGATATCAATGTACATGCATGCACACAGACACATTAGAAACGCATGTACACAGAGATCTACAGAGATACACTCCTGTGTACATGCAGAGACGCCTAGCAACAGATGCACAAAGGATAGACCAGGGGTTCAGGGGCAGTGCATGTCGGACTGCCTGGGCCAGGCAGCTGGTGTCAGATACTGGGGTTTCTTTTTTTTTGTTTGTTTTTGGTTTTTTTTTTTTTTTTTTTTTTTGGCGGGGGCGCGGGGGAGGGGGGGGAGGGGGGTGGTTTCAAGACGAGGTTTCTCTGCGTAGCTTTGGCGCCTTTCCTGAAACTCACTCTCTAGCCCAGGCTGACCTCGAACTCACACAGAGATCCGCCTGCTTCTGTCACCCGAGTGCTGGGATTAAAGGCGTGCACCACCACTGTCTGGCTCAGATACTGGGTTTTAAGCCTCACCCAAGGGATTGTGGGAAATCTGCCCTTTCCAGGAGCTCCTCAGACAGCGCTAAGGGGTGGTGATCCCTGGATCATAGTTTGGGAGACACTTCTTTAGTACCCATTATTAAAACGATGACTTGGGGCAGATGAACAGAGGAACTGAAGAAACAATTCTAGTCCCCAAAGGCCTGTCTCCACCCTTAGCTAGAACATCAGTGGGGCGCCAGGAAGGATACACACACGGAACACTCCGGGCCTGCTTTAGCAAGGATGGCTGTGGACCTGAAGAACTGGATTTCCGTTCTCTTTAGCCTCCCCCTCCTCCTGGACCCTGTGGGTGGCAGCACACAGGTGATGTATTAGCCAGCAAACGTTCTTAGAGTGCCCAGGCCAGGGCTACACCTGCAGGCTTCTTCTTAAGAGCCCCTCATTCGCCAGGCTCTGGAGCTCCCTGGAGTCCCTACATATTCTCTTCCTTTTCCTCACCCCCACCCCCAGACCACCAAACCTGCCCCACACACCATCTTCTTCCCCAGGAGAGGCTGTTAGCAGTCACTCCATGGCCTGGCTGTCCTTGTGCGGACAAAGGCATGTTAGGAGGGAGCAGCACGCTCACTGGATCCAGGCTTACTGCCTGGTGGCCTTAGGCCTAATCCTGGCATCATCCTTAACACAATGCCCTGGGCAGTGCAGAGGTCGGTGTCAGAGAGAAGAGGTCAGCAACCGCACTGGCTGGGGAGGGGCAGTCCCGACACCCGAGCTCCAGCTCACACCCTCTGCTGAGTGTGGATATGTGTAACACGATAATCTGAGGGTACACACTACATTCTCTTCCTGTTCTGTGGAGTATTCCTCTATCCCTCCATTCCTTTCCTCCCCTCTCCTCCTCCTGCTTCGCTTTCAAGCAAGTTGCCTTGTGTTTGGGGAGATCCGAGGAGACAAACAGGAGAAAGTAATGTCCCTGAGACAGCGGGGCCACAAGGCAAGTAAAGGGAGGTGTGAGTTCCGTGAGTCCTGCTGTCTGTCCCCTGCAGTGCCCTGGGTGGGCAGGACTCCACAGGTTGCCATACCCATGCCGGGCAAGTATGTTCTTATAGGAAACCCTGCGGACGGGAACACAGGGACCCTGGCAGTGCCCCTGTGCCAAACAAGGAGCTGGGACCTTTAAGTCTGGAAAAGATGGGACTGAACTTTCCACTAGTTCTGCCTGATTGGACCACGGGAAATGTTGAATTTTCTGTTAAGAGAATAAAAAAAAAAATGCTCTGCTTCTACTACTCGTGGGTTTGTGGTCTGACGTTTTTCTTCTGATTTCAGCAGTTAATTTCTTCAGACATTTTTGTTTTTAAGTATGTGCAGTATTTGTGTGTGCGTGTTCAAATATATGCATGAGTGTGTGCACAGACACCTCCTTTAGACACGTTTATTAACAGATTTTAGAAAGGCAGACAAGAGTCACAGTGTGCATGTACGTGTGCGCACATCCTTCAACTCAGTGCTCCCTGCCCCCTCCCCGCCCCCACACCTCTCAATTCAGGCTTGAAACAATGGGTAGAATCAGGTCTTGCCATGACCAATCTTGGTTGTTCACTTGACTGGATCTGGAATCAACTGAAATGTGAGCACTGGGTACACCTGTGAGGGCAATTCTCGATTGGATTGTTTGAAGCAGGAAGACCCACCCTCAGTGTGGGTGGTGCCTTCTGGTGGAAACCCGAAACAATGGACAGAGAGGAAAGAAACCTTTCCTTTTGACTGCTGGCCCTCACACGCTGGCCGGCAAGTTCATCCACCCTGTTTCTGTGGCACTGCACAGCTGCTATTAGAAACAGTTTCTTCAGGTTTCCAACACGCACCAAAGACCAGCAGCTCCCCAGGTCTCCTCCAGGCCTTTAGTGGCCGAGTGGGATTGCTGAGACATCCAGACCCACAAACTGAGCATCAGGTTCTTGTCCTCTCCAAGGTGAGTAGGCATTGTTGGACTGCCCAGACTCTACCTTGGACGCCAGTTTAATAGATACCACATATATACGTATATGTGAATATATGTAGATATATTCATCCTATCCTGTAGTTCTGCTCCCTAGGGAACACGGCTATTAGTCTCCACTCTAAAAGAGGGAGAGGAAACTACAGCCCCCCCCCCGCCCGCCCCCCCCCCCCAGCACTCTGCCCCAGCCCCTTCATATCATCCAGATGTAGTTGCTCACCTCCGCCACTGGGGGCTTCCTGCTGTGGTGTAGATGTGAGAGACTGCAGTCTCAACACCAGGTTTCAATTGTTGTTCATTTCATTTCAATTGTTCATGTTGCCTTTACTCTTAGTGCCTGAGATGAAGCAGAGAGATGGATGTGAGCCTGAAGGCAGAGGTTCTTACACTTCTTTAGAAATACTTCAGCTTAACAACAACAACAAAAAGAAAACAATCTGAAAAGTAGGGATTTTTACCTCCTCAAAATGAGCATATTTGATACAAGAACCCTGTAAATTATTGCTTGAACTCTTGAATTCACTCGTTTGATTAAAGTCTACATAAGAGCCTGTATCAGGTCCACAGGCAACTCTGTTTCCCCAAATTCTGGTGGTCAGGCAAAGGCCAACATTCCTCAGGAACTTGTAAAGCCAGTTCCCCTCTACCAAAAGGAGACATTTCCCTTATCTCAGGCAGAAGGGACAAACGGTTCTCTTCAATGCCTACTAGTATATCACAGTGCATGCTGGCCTCCAGGCTCCCTCAGTATCACAAGTACCTGATTTCATCTCCCCGCTTCTCCTAAAACTCCTTCGGGCTCACGGCTCACAGGCTTCCCTTCTGCCAGCTACTCACCCTGCTTTAACCCTGCTATTTCAGGCATGTTTACTCTAGCTCTGTTTCTCTTTCTTTATCTCCCTCTTCCCCCTCTGCCTGCCTGCAATCTCCCTCTTTCTCCCCCACTGCTCTGCTCTAATATCCAGATCCACTCTACTGGCCACGTGCAGTCTACATTATCTCTCTCTGATCGGGACTCCGACAGATGTTTTCTGGCTGTTCTCTCTCTCATATCTACAATAAAAACCCTCCCTTTAACCATGGCATGGAGCTGACATGCTGTCAGTTTATGGATCTGGTGCTAAAACCCAGAGAGGGCCATAAGTGGACTCCTTTTCAAGGGGCCTAGCCTCTCCTAACAGAACCAGGTTGCTGATTTAAGACTCTCTTAAGATATAGATCATTTGTTTCTGCTGGCTTCTACTACTCACCTTATTCAACTCCAAAATTTTTATTTATTTTTTTACTGTTTTTTATTTAATTTTTTTTAATTCATTTTACATACCAACCACAGATCCCCCTCTCATCCTTCCTCCTACTACCCCCAACCCCCTCACCCGAATCCCCCCCCATCCTCTCCTCCAAAAGGGTAAGGCCTCCCATTGGGAGCCGCAAAGCCTGGTACATTCAGTTGAGGCAGGACCAAGCCCCTCTCCGCTGTATCAAGACTGAGCAAAGCATCCCATCATAGGTAGTGGGCTCCAGAAAGCCAGCTCATGCACCAGGGATAGA
This sequence comes from Peromyscus eremicus, assembly GCF_949786415.1. NCBI lineage: Eukaryota > Metazoa > Chordata > Mammalia > Rodentia > Cricetidae > Peromyscus > Peromyscus eremicus. The sequence goes on along the minus strand of NC_081419.1, from coordinate 28,558,471 downwards.
TCCTGATCCCACTGCCAGGGGCCCTTCAAATAGACTCAACTGATAGGAATTCCAATCACGCCCCCATGGTCGAGCATGCCTGGTGGGACACTTAGTCATTTCTGCCTAGTCATTTCCGGGTCATACGTCCTACGTAACCCATGCCCCATGGCTGCGTAGTCACGTAATCGCGTGGTGTGATGCGCATGCGTGGAGTAGCCATGTGGGCCTGTGTGCCCAGGTGTAACCTGACCCTTAAAAGATAGGCCCTGTGTTCCCCCACCCCCTTCACGCACATGTCCTTCCACAAGCTTGATCACGTCTATCCCTTTCTTTTGGTCTTAATAAAACTCTTGTTAGTGGATTCTGTCATGTTTTGTGACTTTTCCTCACAGGGTAAGAGCACTGCTAAAAACCATCGTTGGTGCCATGCACAACAGGCCCTTCTGGGAACCTGAACCAGGGGAGTCTGCTCCACCTATGACAGCCCACTGTCCATTTGCCTGGCCGCAGGATCCTGCACACACCACCAGCTACTTCGATTGGTGAGTCCCCCAATTTTCAGCCAGTGTAAAATTTCCTGGATCTGTGGGAATGACCCTTGAGCATCCAGCACCCCACTGGTGTCCTTGAAACTGATGGTACCCCTGGCCACAGTCTTCACTGGCTACGGTCGGTCCATATGGCAGGCTAAAATTTCTAGCCATCTCCCACATCTGCAGTTTGAGATATAATTCTCGCGCTTGGACCCCTGCCTTCAGGTGCATCCTCAGGCTGTGTAAGGCAGACACATTTTTCTGGCTTGACGAAGCAGTAAGTGCTGTCAGACTCTCAGGGAGTCCCCACCTTCACATGCCTTAGGCCCCCTCCTTAGGTCTGATGAGGCGTCTGGCAGTTTGTGCCTGGTACAGATCCATCCTTGGCCTTAGGGACGCCTGGGGCCTTGACTTGGGATCACGTTTGTTTTTTTATTTTTTGCCTCTCTGCTGCAGACATGGGAAATAAGGCTTCCAATCCCATCAGTCCCACCTCTCCTCTAGGATGCCTTCTTGAAGCTTTAAAGTCTCTCAGCTTAATGCCTTGCTTAAAGATTCCTAAGCTTGTCCATTTCTGTTCTAAGAGATGGCCCAAATATGCCTTAGAGAATAACAAAAAATGGCCGCTGAGTGGTTCCTTAGACCCCAATATTTTACAGGAATTATCTAACTTCTGCCACCAAACAGGCAAATGGAAAGAGTTGCCCTATATCATAGCTTTTTTCTATCTAAGTTCTAAACCATCTCTTCTGGATTCCTTCTCTCCTGCCCATATGCTCTTAGCTATGCCTGAACCAGACGATTCTCTGAACTGGAGTCTCTAGCTCTAGATCCTGCAAACGAACCTCCGCCTATCCGACTTTTCGTTCCCACTCCTGCCCCCAGGGCGCCTGTTTCTTTGGCTCCTCCTCTGGCTTCCTCCTCCTCTTCAACAGCAGCCGTTTCCAAAGGCCCGGCTCTGGCTCCAACCTTTACACCTCCTGCTACCCGCTCTCGACTGCTAACGGGTCTGACCCCAGCCATTCAAACCTGCCAACCGTTCTCCCTTTGCGAGAGGTGGCCGGAGTGGATGAACTAGTTAAGGTCCATGTCCCATTCTCTCTCACAGAACTCTCTCAGATAGAAAAGAAACTGGGTTCTAATACCTCTAATTCTGCTTCCTTTATTAAACAATTTCAATATACCACTCAATCTTATAGTCTCACCTTTCATGACGTACATATGATACTTGCTAATAATCTACTTCCTGAGGAGCGCAGGTGGGGTTGGGAGCAGGCAAGAATACAAGCAGATAAGGTTCACCAAACTAATCCCGAACACCCTCCAGGGGCTGAGGCGGTTCCTGATCAGGACCCACATTGGGATTATAACACCCAGGGTGGGTCGCTAGCCAGGGATAGGTTTATTACCTGCCTCCTGGCAGGCCTCCGTAAGGCTGCCCTTAAAACCAGTAAATTACAAAAAACTAAAAATGATAATTCAAGGTAAGGACGAAAATCCGTCTCATTTCTCAGAACGGCTCATTAAGGCCCTCCTTCAATATACTAGCCTAGATTCTGAAAGCCCTGAGGGCAGGCAGCTCCTGCTGACCCACTTAGTCTCACAGAACTTCCCTGACATAAGGGCGGAACTTAAATGCTCGGGGAAAGGCCCTCTGACCCCTACAGGCAGAAGTGTTAGCAGTGGCATTTAAGGTGTACCATGGAAGAGATGAAAAAGCCCAAAAAAGAAACTGCCAGAAGCTGGCCCATGCTGTCTGTTCGGCTCCCCGAAAGCTGTTGGGTCCCTGTTTCAAGTGTGGGAAAGATGGCCATTGGGCCCGGGCTTGCACCATAGGGCCTTGCCCAAAATGTTGCCAAAAGGGTCACTGGTCAGCTGACTATTCTAACGCACCTAGTGGCATAGGAATGAAGACCACCCAGCTATACCCTGACACTAGGAAAATTCTTTCCTATCTACACCAGCTCTTTCACCCTAATAGTCTTGCTCTGTCTCAATTCATAAAAGCCCATCTGTAGCCCACCTCTGAGGACTTACAGTTCTTAAGAACTATTACTGCCTCTTGTGAGATTTGCCAAAAATACAGATCCCAATATCAAGTACAGAAGTCAGCCTTTTCCCACCCACCAGGCTAGAGGTTCCCTTCCAGGGACTGATTGGCAGCTCGATTTTACCCATATGCCCACTGTCAGGAAAATTAAATATCTCCTTGTGATGGTGGACTCATTTTTAAATTGGGTGGAGGCATACTCTGTTTCTAATAAGCGGGCTCAGACAATTGCAGATCTCCTTCTCTGAGAAATTATTCCTCAGTGTGGGATTCCTGCTTCCCTTCAATCTGACAATGGTCCCAGAGTTCACCTCCCAGGTTTCCCAGACACTAGCCATGGCTCTTAACATTCCTTGGCTTTTCATATCCCATACCGTCCTCAGTCCTCAGGAAAGGTGGAGTGTACCAACCGCTCTTTAAAATCTATTCTTGCTAAGATGTCCCAGGAACTTCACCTCGACTGGGTAAGATTATTGCCTCTAGCTCTTTTCAGGCTTAGGGCTCTTCCTAAAAAGCCTCTTTCAATTTCTCCATTTGAACTAATGTATGGAAGGCTGGTTCTAACACCAGGTCTTCTATCCAACCCTTCAACCATTCCAGATAGCCTGTTAACTCCCCTGCTGTGTCACCTAAGGTCTATCCTGTGGAATTTTGCTGACCACTCCTTACCTCAGCCATGTGACAGTCCTTACCCACCCCCAATCCACATTGGGGATCAGGTTCTTCTTTCCCCTCCAGGCCAGTGCCCTTCGCCCCTTTTCCCTACATGGCAGGGACCCTTCAAGGTAATTCTTGTAACCCCCACAGCTGCTAAACTCGAGGGCTTTCCCCACTGGGTCCACCTGTCTCATCTAAAACCTTTTATCTCACCTCCATCCCAGAAAAATCTCTCTTCATGTACAGCGACACAGACAGGGCCCTGCTCTCTCAAGTTCCAGAGGACATCAGGACCCACTGCCTTGTCACCAATTCCAGAGGAATGAGGTATCACCCCCTTCCTTTCCTAATTAGGGCCACCACAGAGCCACAGGCAAAAGGACCCTCAGACATATCCAGGCACTAAGGAAAAAAAAAACAGTAATAATCAAAAGGTATTTATACCCCCAGACCCAAAAGTGTCTGGGCTCTGCAAAAAGGGCTCTAACGTACCAGTCTATTACTGTTGAATGCTCTCAGCAATTCATCACCTGTGTCTCCTGAATGCTAAACTAATAAAGGAAACAGGTGCCTTAAATAAACTACCTCTAATAAAGCTTATCTCAGGTAAATATTAAGCAGAGTACTAAACACCACAATGCTCACTAATTTTCTCATGTCTACTTCTTAACATGTTCAAAATTTTTCCCAAGCTCCAAAAACCAGCTTAAATCCATCTGGACAGGCCAGATTTAATTCAGATAAGTGCCAACTCCTCTGGTCTGGTAACACTCCAAATAAAATAAAATAATAATGATTCTTTTTTCTCTAAGCTTTTTCTGTGTCACCACTATCCTGTTAGCCAAAAAGTTCCGAGCCATAAAGGATGGACAACTCCAGGGAAACAGACGACAGACTTCAGAAGCTCCCCTCCCTGTTCCCCCCAAAAGCCAACTGACGCCCACCAAGTCAGCTGGAAGCAGTTTTTGGGAGAAACAATGCCCCATACCCAGTCATCTGCCATCTTTTATAAAAACAAAGAGTCCGGGATGATAGAATTTCCAACCATGTCCCATGGTTGCGCATGCCCAGTAGGACACTTAGTCATTTTCACCTAGTCATTTCCGGGTCATATGTCCTATGTAACCCATTCCCCATGGCTGTGTGGTCATGTAATCACGTGGTGCGACCATGTGATCTATGCGCATGTGTGGAGTAGCCACGTGGGCCTGTGTGCATAGGTACAACCTGGCCCTAAGAAGACAGGCCCCATGTTCCCCCACCCCCTTCACACATGTGTCCTTCCACAGGCCTGATCACATCTATCTCTGTCTCCTTGTATTAATAAAACTCTTGTTAATGGATTCTATTGTGTTTCATGACTTTTCCTCTCAGGGCAAGAGCACTACTAAAAACCATCACCAGCTACCCAGTTGTCTGCCATATGCAGAGAGTCTAGTCCAGTCCCATGTAGGTTCCACAGCTGTCAGTCTAGAGTTGTTCATAATGAGCTTGGTTCAGTTGTCTCTATAGATTTCCCCATCCTGATCTTGAACCCCCACCCCTCCTCTTGCTCATATAATCCCTCTTTCCTGTCTTTGACTGGACTTCCAGAGCTCAGCCTGGTGCTTGGCTGTGAATCTCTGCATCTGCTTCCATAAGTTACTGGAGAAAGGTTCTATGATGACAGGGTATTCACCAATCTGATTACCAGGGTAGGCCATTCAGGCTCCCTCTCCACTATTGCTAGTAGTCTAAGCTGGGGTCATCCTTGGGGATTCCTGGGAACTTCCCTAGCACCAGGTTTTTCTCTATCCCCATGATGTCTCCTTTTATCAAGATATCTCTTTCATTGCTCTCTCACTTTGTCCCTCCCCCAGCTTGACCATCCTGTTCCCTCATGTTCTCATCCTCCATCCCCTCCCCTCTATTGCTCCCTCATCCCCAGTTTACTCATGGAGATCTCATCTGTTTCCCCTTCCCAAGGTGATCCCTACATCCCCCTTAGGGCCCTCCTCATTAGCTAGCTTCTCTGGAGCTGTGGGTTGTAGTCTGATAAACCTTTGCTTATATCTAGGATCTACTTATGAGTGAGTACATACCATGTTTCTCTTTCTAAGTATGGGTTACCTCACTCAGGATATTTTCTAGTTCCATCCATTTGCTTGCAAACTTCATGATGTCATTGTTTTTTTTGTTTTTTTTTTTTTTACAGCTGAGTAATACTCCATTGTGTATATGTACCACATTTTCTTTATTCATTCTTTGTTGAGGGGTATCTAGGTTGTTTCCAGGTTCTGGCTATTACAAATAATGCTGCTATAAACATAGTTGAGCAAGTGTCCTTATGGTATGATTGAGAATTCCTTGGGTATAAGCCCAAGAGTGGTATCATTGGGTCTTGAGGTAGATTGATTCCCAATTTTCTGAGAAACTACCATACTGATTTCCAAAGTGGCTATACAATTTTGCACTCCCACCAACATGGGGGAGTGTTCCCCTTGTTCCATATCCTCTCCAACATAAGCTGTCTTCAGTGTTTTTGATCTTAGCCATTCTGACAGGTGTAAGATGGTATCTCAGAGTCATTTTGATTTGCATTTCCTTGATGACTAAGGATGCTGAACAATTCTTTAAATGTCTTTCTGCCATTTGAGATTCTTCTATTGAGAATTCTCTGTTTAGATATGTAGCCCATTTTTTAATTGGATTGTTTGGTATTTTGATGTCTAGTTTCTTGAATTCTTTACATATTTTGGAGACCAGCCCTCTGTCAGATGTGGGATTGGTGTAGGCTGTTGTTTTGCCTTATTTACTGTGTCCTTTGCCTTACAGAAGCTTCTTAGGCTCAGGAGGCCCCATTTATTAATTGTTGTTCTCAGTGTCTGTGCTACTGGTGTTATATTTAGGAAGTGGTCTCCTTTGCCAATGCATTCTAGGCTACTTCCCACTTTCTCTTCTATCAGATTCAGTGTAGCTGAATTTATGTTGAGGTCTTTGACCCATTTGGACTTGAGTTTTGTGCAAGGTAATAGATATGGATCTATTTGCAATCTTCTACATGTTGACATCCAATTATGCCAGCACCATTTGTTGAGGATGCTTTCTTTTTTCCCATGGTACAGTTTGGATTCTTTGTCAAAAATCAGGTATTCATAGGTGTGTGGATTAATGTCAGGGTCTTCAATTTGATTCCATTGGTCCAATACCAAGCTGTTTTTATTACTATATCAACTCCAAATTTTAGAGTCCACCTCTTTAGCTACTTTCCCCTCCATCTTCTCTCTCCTGGTTCTCAAATGTCACCTTGGGGCTGCATCCTCAGTTTCTCTCCAATCCTGGAGCCACTACTGCTACAGAAGTTGTGTGTTCTAGTATTCCAGGCAGCTAATCTCATTCTCCTGGAATGGAATGAAAGCACATGGAAAAGGATACCTTTCCTTTATGATTTGGGCCATTTCCCTCTGACAGCTCTCTCAGTCCACTTGGAGATGCCCTGAATTGAAATTCTTTTTTTTTTTTTTTTAATTTTTATTTTGCAATACAATTCAGTTCTACATATCAGCCATGGATTCCCTTGTTCTCCCCCCTCCCGCCCCCCTCACCTTCCCCCCACCCCACCCCCCATTCCAATCTCCTCCAGGGCAAAGCCTTCCCCACAGACTGAGATCAACCTGGTAGACTCAGTCCAGGTAGGTCCAGTCCCCTCCTCCCAGACCGAGCCAAGCGACCCTGCATAGGCCCCAGGTTTCAAACAGCCAACTCATGCAATGAGCACAAGACCCAGTGCCACTGCCTGGATGCCTCCCAAACAGATCAGGCCAATCAACTGTCTCACCCACTCAGAGGGCCTGATCCAGTTGGTGACCCCTCAGCCATTGGTTCATATTTCGTGTGTTTGCGTTCGTTTGGCTATTAGTCTCTGTGCTTTATCACCAGTCCACTTACCCTTCTCTCTCCCATCCTCGCTCTCCCTCCCTCGAGGAGCTGTTTGCTCTGCCTGGGTCCCCCTCTATGGCTTGCTGGAGCTTGCTGTTGAAGTCCTGCAGGTACATCCAGGCCACCTCTGTCCTGGGGCCTTTAAGATACTGGACTCCTCCCTCTGGCAGAGTTCCTGTTCCTGACCCTTTCCCCTTTGTCTCCCAGCTCCTCCTGGAGCTCACTAGAACCTTCCCTCTGGGGGGTTTCCTCCTCTGTGACCCTTTCCTTAAGCCTCTCCCACCATGCCTTCTTCCCTGATTGCTCTGTCTCAGCAGGCTCCTGGCTATATGCATGGGCTTTTCCCATTCAGAATACTTTTTACCTGCCTCATCTAATCTCCTCCTCTGACTCAGAGATTTCATTAAGCCTTTCTGCAGACAGCTCGGCCTCAGTGCAGCTCAATGGACAATTGAGGGCATACTCTATTTCTTCTGCCACCGCACAAACAAATGATCCTAAAATCTCCTATCTCTACACTTTCTCTGCTCTCCACTCTCAAAAGTCTCTCATCTCTAAGCTTCTTGGCTCCATTTTCTCTACTCTCCCTCTAATTGCTAAATTCAATCTTACAGTGATTCAAATGTTTTTGAGTATGGATTTTTTAAGAATATTTTATGCCATTCTACTCTATATAATAAGCTGACTATGGAGTTGGCTATGGTATGGCCCATCCTCTCTAGATGTGAGCATGCTTGTTTAAAAAGTACCTCCAAACTCTAGAAAAAGCAAGGCCTGATTTTTCATATGAAATGGACTGACCAGGCCGATACAGCCTTAGGGGTTGCAATTGGTTAAGACCTTCTTATTACTGTTAGGGTGATAAAGCTACAGTTAGCCATCAACACCATCAGAGATCTGAGAAGAACAGATTTGAGTAGGAAGTATAATCCAAAAAAAAAATGACAGAGCCTTACCCACTACCTGAACAGCCAGCCTGGGATCCTCCCTGGTGATCTTGATGGCTTTGTTGGGGGCAGAAGTTGTCAGTCTTTGGCTGTCACACAGGACAGCATTAAATCTTCAGCTGCTACACTGGACAGCATCAACCTTTGCCCACCAGACCCATGATGTCTGAGAGATTTTTCCATAGAGGAGGAACTTGGAAACACTGACCTACCTCGGAGAAGCGGGGTAGGGCAGTCAATCTAACAGTATCCACAGTTTTGCCTGTGCCCTGGCAGTGGTTATGGCATGGGGCAGGTCTTGCCTAGTGGTCAGCATTATCACAATCCAGGTGGAGTCTGTGGTTACCCATCTTTGGAGAGAACCTCGGGTGCTGCTACCAGAAGCTGGTATTTTTGTCTCTCAAGGGAAGCCTTTTTCATGAAACACTTTACATGCCATATTCAGCAGATCTCTGAGTAGTTTGAGTCTATCATCTAACACATTAAGTACACCTGATTTTAAACACACTTTATTTGTTTTTAGTTACTTACCTCAGGCCCTTGATGATATCTATGGAAGGCTACAGTTGTTCCTGTAAATGCACTCCATTTGTACTTGGCATGATTACAAGCATAGTTCTGAGCAGATTAAAGAATTTGATCTCTTATAATGTGACCATTAACTTTCACATCTTAATCATCTTCAACAGTTACAGCAAGTTAGTAGCTTTTATAAGATTAGGATTTACACTTTTATTCCTGTGAAGTTTGAGCCTTAAAATTTTGTATTGTCTGAGACCCATGCCAGGAGAGTGAGCCCACCCCTGACACGGCCTGGGGCACCAGGACCCAGAGGCTGGATGACCCAGAGACCTAGGATAGAACCAAACATGAGTGGCAAAAACAAAAAAAAGTCAATGTAATGATGCTGAACAATATTCTGCTGTACTCAGATCGGTGCCTTGTCCAGTTGTCATCAGAGAGCCTTCATGCAGTGACTGACGGAGACAGAGGCAGACCCACCACCCAGCATTAGGCCAAGCTCAGGGAATCCTGTGGAAGAGGACAGGAAGGACTATAGGGGTCACGGACACCACAGGGAAACACATAGACTGGACTAACTGGGATCACAGGGGCGCACAGAGACTGAGCCAACAACCAGAGAACCTGCATGGTACTGACCTGGGCCCTCTGCGTGTATGTGACAGTTGTGTAGCTTGGTCCTCTTGTAGGACTCCTAACCATGGTAGCAGGCACTGTCTCTGACTCTTTTGTCAGCTTTTAGGACTCTATTACTCATACTGGGTGGCCTTGCCCAGTCTTACTACAAGGGGAGGAGCTTAGTTTTACTGCAATTTGATATGCTATGTTTTGTTGATATCCATGATGGGAGGAGGCCTGCCCTCTTCTAAATAGAAATGTAGGAGGAGTGGATGGGGGAGGGGCAGAGAAGAGGTGGGATGGAGGGACTGGGAGGAAAGGAGGAAGGAAAAACTGTGGTCAGGATATTAAAAAAAAGAAGGAAAAAAGGGAAGGAGGGAAGGAAGAAAGAAAGATAGACAGAAAGAAAAAAGAAAGAAAAGATATGAATTTTAATAAAGTCAAAATATTATACTATAAAAACTTTGAATTGAAGATTTAATGGAATATTCTTTATCAACAAAATAAAACTTTAAGACATAAATACAGTCCACAGAGAGACTGGGGGCCCATACTTTCCTGATCCTTTCATAGTGCACCATTACAGGATATTAGTTTCTTGTGTGACTCAGTTTATTCAAATAGCTAAAGCTTAATGAAGTTAGCAAAGACAAAGAGGCTAGACAGACATCTTTAAGTCAGTTTCTATTAACCTGAATAGACTTTCATAGCCTTAGGAGTAACCTTAATCAAACAGACTTTATTCATCAAATATTTGTTGTTCCTTATCTGAAATGTTTACTCTCAGGACAAAAATAATCATAAAAATCCATCCTGATCAAACTCTTTAGAGACCTCCTGTTGATTCTTTAGTCTAAAAAAGAGGTACAATGATAAGCACAGGACTCAGTAGGCCTAAGGAATTTTATGGGTGCTGCCTTGGTTGGTTTATACCACGTGATCATCTTAACCAAGGTGGTGGTGAAGTCACACGGCATGTATTCTCTCAGACCTCGGCAAAGATGGCTGCCAGCCACATGGTTGCTGTTTATTCCAACCTAAGTCCCTCAGGCACATAACCCCTTTTTCTCTTTCCTTTTTTTCTAAACATCTATTTACCTAAACAAGAGTTGAATCCAAGTTACATACATAGTATGCTGTAGCAGATCTATTTTTTAAACAAGAGTTGAATCCAAGTTACTTATATACATGCATGTGGTAGCACTTAATAGCAACTTCTCTGGAATGTACTTTTTTGTATTTATTTATTTATTTGTTTGTTTTTATATCCTGACTGAAGTTTCCCTTCCCTCCTCTCCTCCCATTCCCTTTCCTCCCCTCCCCCATCCACTCCTCCTCTTTTTCTCTTTAGAAAAGGGCAAACCTCCCATGGAAATCAACCAGCTGTGTTATATCAAGTTGCACTTCCTCTCTCCTGTTAAGGCTAGACCAGGCAACATGGTAGGAGTAAAGGGTCCCCAAATCAGGCAACAGAGTCAGAGACAGCTCAGGCTCCCACTGTTAGGAGTTCCCCAAGAAGACCAAGCTACGCAACTGTTACATGTATGCTGAGGGCGTAGGTCAGTTCCATGCAGGCTCCCTGGTTGTCGGTTCAGTCTCTGTAAGCTGAATGGAGTTTCATTCTTACTTCACCCTGATCAATTTCATCACCCAGTTTATAGCCTTTAGGGACCTCCCACAAATCTCCAAATATAGACATGTAAGGTGTTAGGGCTATAACCCAAGAATTTGGTGGACACAACTCAGTCTATGCCAGCCTGTACTGGTTACCCACCTCATTGCTGTGACCAAATACTTAATAAGACAAAAACTTAAGGAAAGAAGAACACACTGGACTCACAATTTGAGAGGAGATGTGGTAGTGGGTGGTACTATGGCAGTGGGCAGTTCAGTGGCCGTGAGTGACTTTGTATGCAACATCTGCTTGTTCAGATCCTAGCAGATGAGGAAGCCGAGAGAGAAGAATGCTGCTGTCTGGACCGTCAGGAGATGGGATGCTGCCATCTATATTCAGGCTGGGTCTTCTCCTCTCATTTAATTCTCTTTGTAAGTATCTCCACAGACATAGCCTGAGGTGTACTGAGCCTGGGCATGCTCTGGGCATGCCTTAGTCCAATCAAGTTGAAGTTAAGACTTTTACCTTCACCGAATTTCATTTTTTAATCTCCTGATTTTTACCCAGCAGGGCCACAGATAAGACCTGGAACTTTGAAAGTCTATTCTCTCAGCAATGTAGATTCATAGGGAGGAGCCAAGAGGGAGGCAGGGCTGAGACAGGAAGCAACAGCAGTCCTGCAGGTTGGAGTTGATGGTGATCTAATCAATGGCAGTGGGAATGGGAAGAAGGGTGAGAGGTCAGGGAGCTGGTGGCTGGGTGAGGGGAGGAAGACCCGTGAGCAGAGATGCTCTTCCTGGAGGTAGCAGAAGCAGCTAGGAGCATGTTCCCGGGCAGCTGGTGAGAGTCATAGTTGAGTTGATGGAGCAGATGGGATGAGAAATAAGAACAAATGGATCCAACAGAAAGAAAGTCGGCTGGTGCAGAACTTGGTGCCCTTGGCTGTAATGAAAGGATGCCACCCAAGCCTCCAGAAGTCTGTGCTGCTCAAGTGTCCTCCACAAAGGAGCACGAACAGGAGCAAGGCCTTTGTGCTGGCAGAGCAAGAATAAATAGTGCAGCAGGGAGCTCACAAGGCAATCAAGGAATGAGTGAGAAATCACAACAGAAACGTAGGTAGATCATGTAGACCACCAACACAAAACAGGGTGGTAGAGGTCATAAGTATAGTCACACTTCCACAGGGTAAACAAGAAGAACAGAGCTGAAGGGTTTTCAGTTTAGATCTTGTTTGATCTTCTGTGAGAAGAGCAAGACCTTTGCCTGAGGCAATGTGGCAGAGAGGCTCATGGTACTTAAGTCTTGGGAGGTGAGTGGACTCTCACTCACGGCTTCTACCTTCCGTGTGCCGGGACCTGCCCCTCTGCAAGGGCCCTCAGTCACCTGTGCTGAGTTGTACAGATGGTGATGATGTGTGGAAAGACCAGGGAAAACTCTAGAAGTCAGTCTTCCCCTCTGATCAGAATGGTTCTGTCTTTCTACACTTCCTGTTTCTACTTCCTGTAAGATTTGTTTTGGAGAAAGTTTTAGTGTGCCTTATAAAAGAAAAGAAAAAGAAAACTCCACAAATCTAGGGTAACTGACCCATTTTTGAGATAAGGAAGTTCTCATCTTCCTTGTTTTGATTTGCATGTTGGTTGAACGGGATCATATATTTCAATCAAAGTTCTGAACTGGAACCCAAAGAGATTCAGAGAATTCCCTTAGAGCTGAATTTTGATAGGTGATATTGGAACTGCCAGCAAGCCAGGATGAAGGGAAAAGGCAGTGAAAGCTGCTTCACATCTTCGAGCATGGCAGCTGAGAACACGTAACTGGAAGCTGCTTTAGGTGGGTGTAAAACAAGATCCTCACACTTTACATCTGTGCATTGAGGGTTTCGTGCAGCCTTGTTAAAGCCTGCCTCTGCTGGGCACCCCTGTAGCTGGAGAATTTTTCTCCAGCTCCCGCCACCAAGTCCCGCCAGTCCCAGAGCCCACTTATAAAATAAACACACAAACTCTTACATTATTTAAACTGCTTGGCCATTAGCTCAGGCCTATCATTGTCTAGCTCTCCTTCTTATATTTAGCCCATTTCTATTAATCTTTACTTTGCCACATGGCTCATGGCTTACTGGTACCTTACATCTTCCTTGTCCTGGCGGCAGCTCCAGGCAGTCTCTCTCTTCCCTTCCTGTTCCCTCAATTCTCTTCTCTGTTAGTCCCGCCTATACTTCCTGTCTGGCTATTGGCCAATCAGAGTTTATTTACATATAGTGATATCCACAGCACTTCCCCTTTTCTTTTTTTTTTTTAAAAAGGAAGGTTTTAACTTTAACATAGTAAAATTACATATAACAAAACAATTATCAAGCAAGAATTACAGATACAATATTAAAGAAGAGATCCTATCTATCTTATATTTGTGAGTTTAAGGTTTTATATCTAACTTATCTTTTATTATAACTAAGGAAAATTGTAAGTATCTAGTCTTTAACCACATCAAAGACCTCAGAAGGATATAACACTGCCTGAGAAATGGGAGAAGGATGCAAGCAACTTTTGGGAGTCTTGCAGGGTAGACAGAGACAGCTGAGCCTGGACAGTCATGCAAAGTTTTCTTGTAAAGTTGGGGCATCTGTCTTCAGCCCACAGGCCTAGAGTCTCTTATTCACTTTTTTCTGTGTCTTGTAGAATGTCTGGCAGTTTTCTCTGCAAAGCAGGAACCTGAAGGACCGTTTTGTCAAGCAAAGTTCAGTGGTCACCTTTCTATGGGTCCTGCATGTCCAGTTGATCAAGCAGTCCAGGCAAGAACAGTTTCTTGCCCAAATGGCTATTTTTGTCAAGGTGAAGATAAACTCCATATGGAGTGTCTTCGATGCCCATCCTCCTCTCTGAAGTAAATCGGTGCTGTCAGGAGCAGACATGTCTCACTGTCCAAAAAGTCTAAACTTTTAAAACATTTTAAATGCCATATTCTGTAGGTCTTTGAAGTGTTTGAAGACTACCTATCTATCTGAAATATATCGATGTATACCTAGAAGACTTAACTAACATTTTTTTTTTCGTAGTTAAAAGGAGATTTATTTAATGGCGTAACTTACAAATTAAGGGATAGGTAGGTCGCGGGGTCTGGGGAAGGTGTATCACAGTCCAGCGGTGTTCTCTGGAGCTCTCCTCTGTCTACCTCCACCATCCAGCGTCCTGGAACCAAGAGAGCTTTCGCCGATCCGGATCTCGGGTCCCCAGGCGCCTCCCTTGGCCCTGCCTTGTAGGCGTGAGAGTTGCCGAAGTCTCAATGGGGGTTGGAACTTCCAGATCAAAGCTGGAATGGCTACCCACTACATCTCCCCCTTTTTGTCTAAATAAGAAAGTTCTAACCTAATACAAGACTATATACAAAGGAATGGTTATCAAATATTGTCCAGGAATAATGAGGGATAATGACCTAGATAAGATGGAACTACAACCAATGCAAACAATATCAAGCAAGAAACACATATTAAAATCCAGAGAAGTATAGAGCATAGATAAATGGCATGTTACAAAGATCATTCCAAAAGGTGTCCTACCCTAAAGAACCTGAATCTAATACTTAATATGTTCTATCTACTAAGTTGTAACTATAACTGCTAGTCTTCAATCCCATCAAAGACCTGAGAAGGAATATAATGGTACCTGAGAAATGGTAGATGGATGCAAGCAACTTTCGGGAATCTTGCGAGAGTAGACCGAGACAGCTGGCAGCCTGGACAATCACCTAATGTTTCTCAGCATTGTTGGTGCATTCAAATTGGCTACAGGCCTAAAGTATCTGACAGACCATTTTCAGAAGCAGGAATTCTGAAAGACCATCTTACCCTGTCTTGGCAGAGTACAGTGGTCGCTTTCCTTGTGTCCCGCTTGTCCAGAAAGGATAGCATTGCATTTGTACTGTCAGCTGTCGAGGCAAGGGCAGTTCTTTGCCCAGTAGGCCATTTTGTGCCAAGAAGACAAACTTCCAAATGGAAATGTCTAGAAGCCCAACATTCTCTCGGGATCAAATTGGTGCAGCCAGGAGCAATTGTGTCTCGATTTGCCCTGACCGTGGGCCAGGCAGGAAAACTCAAGCTACACACCCCTCTGCCACTGACCAGCCCTCCAAACCCAGGAGAGAGAAGGCATAAAATCTTGAGGACCCTGTCGGCTTTGCTGCTGGAACCAACCTGCTCAGGCTGCTAGGGTGTCACCCTCTCAAAGGCCCAATTTCTGGTCACACTGGAAACAAATTTGGGGAGGGCACCAATCACTCTGCAGTTCCCACTTAACTTCCTCAGGTGGGGGATTCTCTGGGTGAAGACCTACCTCTCACACACCCTTTTTGGTGTTCCCAAATTGCGCCTGGTACCTTGCCTAGTACCCAGCAGTCCCTGTACCGTGTAAGCCGCGGTGCATTCTGTATTGCCTTGTATTCTGAAGGCTGAGGTCTGAAGCTTCCAGGACGCAGACAATGCAATACAAGTGCCTGTACTTCCTGTGACACTTGGGACCTCCTTGCCTTCGGAGGTTAAGGTCACCTTTGACTAAGCTCTAACTCCATGGCCTCTCTACAGTTTCCTCCCTTCTCTGTCCTCGGTGTCTGGCTAACACCCGACTACATTCCAGAGACTCCCCGTCTTCAGAGTATCTACAACATCCATGGCTTTACAATCTCTACATGCATATACGGCCGCATGCAACATTTTCCTTTTTTTTTTTTTTTTAAATTTTTCGGAGCTGAGGACCGAACCCAGGGCCTTGTGCTTGCTAGGCAAGTGCTCTACCACTGAGCTAAATCCCCAACCCCACATGCAGCATTTCCATGGCTCACCTACTTTCGTTAGGATTTGAGATGAGGGCAGAGCGGGATCACAGCAGCACAGACAAGCTTTTGTGATCTCTTGGTTCCTCTCAGAGTCCCCATCTTCCTCAAAGCCCAGGGCCCCTACTTGCCCCCCCCCCAAAGCCCTCTATGGCTCTTGTAATAGGTGCTGCCATGTGACACCCCACCCCCTTTTCAGCATGAACCTCCTCCCCTGTGTGCAAGCCGGTCCGTCCTGAGGCCCTGCCCAGGACAGCAGAGGCTCTGTCTGTGCTCGTGCCTCCATTTGGGAAGGAGAAGAATCAGGCCAGCGCTCAAGCCCACAAACCTGGCTGAAACCTCGGTTTCACCTCCTCCCTCTGCTCGCTAGGGCTGTTCCTACACCTCACGGCTGCTTACCTTTGAGCATTCTCTGACAAAGTCCTGTACTCAAGCCTCTGTCTAGAGACTGTATCCAGACAGGATTTTGGGAAACCCGATTCAAGGCACAAGTCTGGCTGGTGCAGGGAGTGAGTGCCCTGTTATATTCATCTGCATTTCAGATCTATCTTTTATTATCGCCCTCATTTTCCCGACAGAGAAACCAAGGCTCAGAGAGGAGGAAGTACGGCATCCTCGGTTCAGCCAACTGGAAAAGTACAGCCAGTAGACAGTGTGTACCCCCCCACTTAGTTTGGTTAGTTAGTCGATTTACTGTGTGGTGAAGTGAGTGTTTCTGTGGGTAAAATTAAAGCAGAGGATCCCAGCTTTGGGAGGAGAGAAATCCCACATGCCTTTGTAGTAGAAGTTAGTGTGTAAAACCAACAGTCTGGGGGGGGGGGCACTATTAGGATTAGCTAGTACTAATGTGTTAGGTAAGTCTCTACCACTGGGCTAGAAAACCCTTCTTTTAATAACTTTATGTTTCGTACCTAGAAAGCTCAAGCCTCCAGCTTCCTCTCATTTGGCCAGTGGGTGATGACCCTTAATAAGCTCAAATAATCAAGGAGAACCCCAATAAGCCTGAGCATCTGAGGTTGGAGGCAATACATGCCAGGTGGCTTCAGGGGCCACCTCTGTCTTGCTACAATGGCCTGGTGGCTGAGGACTGAGGAGCCAGCTTTTACTTTGAATCAACTTGGTGTTGGCTTCCTCATTGATGAAATCTGTAGGGGGCCTCAGAGTTCTCACCTCATGTAACTATCATGAGAAATAAAGGAGTCATTTTAAAATGTAGAGTCCAGCCTCTGACAGCCACCAAGGGTTACTGCGACCTCTTATTTATTCACGGGTTCTGACTTCTGTCATTGTATCTATTTCTCTTCCGCAACAGGGTTTCCTGTGCATAGCAGGCTGGTCTGGAACTTGCCAACCTCCCGTGTCAGCCTTTCTAATACTGGGATTACAGGTGTGTGTTGCCAGGTTCAGCTTACAGCAGTTCAAATGTTCTCTTTGCCAGCTGCTTCCTGTGGTCCTTGTGGCCTACGCCTGGACACAGCCCAGTAATAGCCACTCCAGTCTCATTAACTTGATTTTCTCAGTTCAAGGACCCGTAGTGAATCTTTAATGTGTAGCTTTTGGTTCACAATTACTACAAGAAGGAACTTTGATTGTTCCAGACTCATCATTTTGTCGAATCAGTCAAGGAGACCTAGTTAGGTCTTCCTCCAATCAGGCCCCACCTCATTTCTGTCATCCAAGCACGAGAGAGAACCATTCTCCTCTGTACTCAGTACTTGGACACGGGAGGGTAAAGGCCAAGATGGGAGCACAAGGAGGCACAGCCCCATGCATCCGTCATCAGGCTGTGCTACCACTTCCTGAGGAGGACCTGATCCCACTTTTTCCCCAGGGTACTCTTGAGGAGGGAGAAGTGAGAAATATTTTGATAGAAATATAGAGGGGAGAGAGACAGATAGAAACACAGGAGAGCCTCAGAAGGGTCTGAATCAAAACCCTTCTGTCTCTGCTAAAGGGCTTTTAAAGGAACGTCAAGGGGTGGAGGAAAAAGACCTCCCCCTAGCACAGCCAAGTGCACACCATCTCAGACACCTGAGCTGTCTCTCCCATACACCGTATCAGAACAACCCTTTTAAAAGGCTTTTCTTCCTCTCCACCTCTTAGCCCTCTGCACCTGACTGCCCGCTCCGGCCACTCTCATGGAAGCACTTCCTTGAATTCCTATTTGTCTTCCGGAAACCTCGGAAACTTCAGTCCTTCACCTCCTTGAGCCACCCTGTGCAACAGTTCTGCTGTTTCCTGTGCTGACTGGCGGCCTGCCTGAGGTTCCCCCGACGACATGCCTCAGATTTCCCACTTTTGAACCCCAGCAGATTTTTGGTGTCTTAGACTGTGAGCTTCTACAGACAAAGACAACAGTCTTCAAAGTGAGCAGAAAGGGCCGAGTAAGTGATTACTGACAACTGAATCACAGAATGAATATTTCCACACAGTGAGGGGTCCATTTGAAGTTATGACCCTACTCAGAATGTAACTAACTTTCCGTGTGAGAAGGGGTCAGAAGTCTGTCCTCTTTGGTACTGTGAATGTTCATCTCTGAAGGAGAAATGCAGTTGCCTTCAGAATGTGATCGTGGTAGAGACAGGAAGCTATAAAATCAAAACGTGAAGCCAGAATTTTCTGAGCTCGATAGAGGAACTCAAAGCATTTTATAGAGAACAATCAACACTTCGTCTCCAGCGCTGGCTATTTTCCCCCTGAAAGCTGCAAGTTACTACTAGGAATCTGTAGTAAGTGGTAGCAGGTGCCAAGGGCCAATGACAGGAAGCCCAGAGATGACTTAGATTGGCCCAGAGCTGTGCTTTCAATGAAGCAGGTAGGGTTACTGCCCCTGCCTTTAGGGGGTGGAGCCAGAGATAATCCATGAGGCTCTTTGTCAAGCACAGAGAATAACCTATGTGTTTCTCACCATAGCGCTGGTTTAGTTTCAAGGGCTTGGCCTTGATTTCATAGACGCCTTTGAGGAATTCCTTCTTTTTGTTTTGATTATCAGTTAGAGTCTCTGTAGCCAAGGCTGGGACTGAAGTAACACACACTTCTGCCTTGGTGTCCCAAATTCTGGGATTAGAGCTGTGAGTCACCATGCCCGGCTGAGGGATTTTTATACACCAGGATTGAATGAGACTCACTTTCCGATTAGATTCCTGGTATCCAGAGTGGGCAAAAGAAGGTGAAGAGGCTCTCAAGGCCGAATTGAGTTGTCCTGAAGCTCACTTGTGTGTGCCTGTGGTATGGGATACAGGCACTCAAGAACACATGTTGGATGGAGACTTGTTCTTCCTGGAGCGGAGTTGTTCCAATGCCAGTTACTGAGAAGTACGAAGAGGCTTCGACTGGGATGGAAATGGTTAATGGATTTGGTCACTTTGTTGGGAACGTCCTTACTTGTTATAGTTCATGATTCAAGAACTCGGAAGTCAGTTCCCTCTCTATGATCACGAACTGATTCTGAGCCATTCCTGGTATAAATCTCAGCCTTGAAACTAGCTATAACATGAAATTCAATTACTGCAAATCCATGGTAATCCCCCAGCCCCCAATTTCACCCTCAGACTTTCAGAAATCATGTTGCAAAGCACAAGAGAGAGTTCATGTTGCTCACACAGCACAAGGCTATCTTTCTTGTAAATCTCTTCATAGAAATGAACCTGTTTAAGAAAAGTCTCTTCGTCGGAAGTTGCTCTCCTCCTGGTCCCTGATGGCAGGGGAGGGGTGTGGAGGGTTCTCCCTGCTGCTTCATCTTTCCTACACTCAGTAACTCCTTGTTCCAGGAAACTTTCTCCTCCCCTGCAAGCTGACCAGGGAGGCCCTCTTTCCCCGCGAGGTGGCAGTCAGGTATCTGTCACTGTAACGAATCACCATAGACAGTGGGAAGGTTCATTTCTGCTGACTGTTTGGAGGTTTCAGCCCATGCTCATTGTCCTGTTGCCTGTGGATCTGTGGTGAGGCAGCACTTCTCAGGGGAGTGGATGGTCGACTGAAGCCACTCATCTCACATTTAGGGAGAAAAAGAGGGAGTCCCCATGATCCCCTTGGAAGGTACACCCCAGTGATCTAGGAACTTTGACCTAAGTCCTGTCTCCAATTCCCCTTCACCCCCAATAACATCATCCTGGAGACCCATATGCTAATGCAGCTAATGCAGGGGTCTTTGGTATGGGGACAAGAGTGGTACTCCAAACCCAAGCTGTAGCATCTCACAAAGCGGTCATCACAGTCTTTCCTTCAAAGCCAAACTCCTCTACAAAGCCCCCACCTAACCTAACAGCTACTGA
Source organism: Peromyscus eremicus (assembly GCF_949786415.1). NCBI lineage: Eukaryota > Metazoa > Chordata > Mammalia > Rodentia > Cricetidae > Peromyscus > Peromyscus eremicus. Next base: position 28,538,534 of record NC_081419.1, on the reverse strand, counting down.
GTAAGATATTTTTCTATATTATGAGCTGTATAAACACTTTTTTTTTGTGTGTGAGGTTGTATAGATTATGTATGTAGTTATTAACTTGGAGAAATACATTTCAGGTACTTTATATATGTAAAATAGACTAAAGAAATGTTAGAGTTTTAGCTTGGTGGGTGGGTGCTTATACTCCAGTTTCTCTAGGTTCCAACTACTACTTTCTACTGGGGTGACACGGGCTAATTTCCTAAAATATTCAGGTTCTTGAAGTAAAAGAAAATGGAAGAACTAGCTGTGTTCCATTTCACTGGAGAATATTAGTAATTATTTTTACCTTAGGAATACTTGTCAGCAAAGAGGATGTTTTATAATTGATTATTTTGTTAAGAACTTCTGTGCAAGTGTCAAACAAGGCTCAGGGCTTTTGTTAATGTCACGAGATGGAATTGAATTCTCTTTAAGCTTACGGTCTGGTTGTGGAACCTTGGGTCTAACCACAGAATTTGCCAGAGCAGTGTCATGGCGTCTGAGGCTGAGCCAGACAAGGTGACACCACCCCATCCGACTTCTACCTTCAGAGCACTTGTCCTTAGAATGCAGAGGCCATGCTGAGAGGACGTTCACAGCACAGAGAGACCATGTGAAAGCTTTATAGCTCACAGTGCCAACAGGGTCCCAGTTAACAGCCTGTTTCAATCACACTACAGTGAGTCCATGTGATCCTCAGGCATGGTCTGGCTGCAGTGAAACCCCAGTGACATCCATCTCACTGAGCCGGGGCAGGGGGCATACAGGTCATGTGGTCCCATCTGTTGTGACTTCCATTCTTGATTCCTGTTTCTGATCCAAAAGATGAATGAATATCTTAATTGAAGAATGGCATATGGTTTCATACCTACGTGGCCTTGGTGTGAAGTGTCTTGGTGGGTGGTGTGTACTCCATTTCTGTCTCTTCGATGATAGCCTGTAGCACAGGGACACCAGAGGCTTATCTTCTCTTCCATCTTCACTCCCACTGTCAGGCTTTCTTATAGCTGCTTTGATTTCAAAGGGATATAAACATCTTGGCCAAGGAAACTGTATACTTTAATGACTGATGAGGACTTGATACCTCTCAAAGTTTATACTGTATGGCATCATCATCATCATCATCATCATCATAATCAACAACAACCATCATCATCATTTTGCCTTATACCTTTCTTTTAGTAAAACAAAAAAAAATGGAGAAACCCAGTCTGGGGAGATAAAAATCCATATATGCGTACATTGGATTGATCCTTGTGACCCTATACATTGAAATAAACAAATTGCACAATGTAACGTGGAGGGGGAGAATTGACAGCAAATGGAAGCAATCCTTCAGATTATCTGCCTCTAGTAGATGCATCTTACAAAGATCAGCACAGAAAATCCAGTAAATGAGGAGGGACACTCATGCTAAGGCCAGCCTTCTTTACTAGACTCTTATGGAACCTATCAGAAAGGAATGCTGGTGTCTCCTCGGACTGCCAGGCACTGAGTGAACTTACCTGAAGTCACATATGTGATTAGGAAGGACACAACTACACCTAAACCACAACATCTGACTTAGCCTTGCAATTTGGATTTGAAATGTAGCCCCCCCCCATTGCATCCCTGAGTGTGTGTTGGTCATTCCCCAATCTTGAATTTTGGGGGGTCAGTTCTATCTTGCTTGAGACTCTCAGAAGGCAGCCAGGGTTCTATTGTAGGTCAGTGGAGGAGAAGTTCCCCTTGGACATTTTCCTAGGAGGGTAAGAAAAACTGTCACCCAGAACCTATGGCCAGGGTGACCTCTCTGAAAGAAGGTAAGGTGCCCCAGAATGATCACACTTTAGTAATTGTTTATCTAGCATCTGTCTTGATTGCTAGACTATGTACCCTGTAAAGGTGCACACAGCTGTCAAAACCACAATTTCAGGCTAGCAGAGTGCAACGCCTGCCACTTACCTGGTTTATATATTTCAACTGAAAACAGAAGAGACCTGTGAGAGGGGAATAAGAGGACCAGCAAGAGATGGAATGAGGGACAAGCGAGGTGGATGAGCACTGCACAGTGATGCACATATATGGGAGACAGTTTGCATGCTTATTAAAGCATTTATGAAGAAGAAAAGCAACAAAATTATTTCAGCAGATTTCTGTGCACCATAAGCTTCCACTGAGGTCTGGTTCCTGCTGACTCAATGAGCGGTCATGCCTCCCTCTTCTAACATTAAATGTGTCATTTAGAGGTGCTCCTTTGGCACCAGAAGGGCAACCATTGGCTTTTTACTCTCTTGAATGTCATTTGTCCCTGACAGAAATGTGTGGACTCCTCCTCTTTCTAAGTCACTGACCCTCATTCCTTCATAGTTAAGTTTCCCAGTGTCAAAATCCTTGGTAGCATGCAAGTGGATCAGCTCTAAATAGTGTATTGCAATCATTGTTTGCATGGCTTGCTTATCTACTGCAACAGGACCCTTTGAGGAACTCTTTTTGACTTTATCTCACAGAAATGATGCGTCAATATTTGTGAATGGAGAATGAGAAGACTGTCACCTGAAAAGCTTGGCACATATAGAACATGAAAATTCACCAAACTGTTTTCTAGAAAATGTGTCTAATGGTGTGCTGGCTACTTAACTTGACACACAAACTTAGTTGTCTGAAAGCAGGCAACTTCACTTGAGATGACTCTGTAAGATCCAGCTGTAAGGCATTTTCTTAACTGGTGATCCATGGGGGAGGGACCAACCCAATATGGGTTGGGCTACCCTTGACTGGTGGTCCTAGGTTCTATAAGAAAGCAGACTGAGCAAGCCATGGGAAACAAGCCAGTAAGCAGCACCCCTCCATGGCCTCTGCATCAGTTCCTGCCTCCAGGTTCCTGCACTGTTTGAGTTCCTGTCCTGGCTTCCTTCAATGATGAACAGATATGGAAGTGTAAGACAAATAAACCCTTTCCTCCCCAACTTGCTCTTTGGTCATGGTGTTCCGTTGCAGCACTAGAAATCCTAACTAAAACAACTGCCTTATTTCTTAAAAAACATTTTTTTTAGGTTTATTTTGTGTATATGTGTTTTGCTTGCATGCATATATGTATAATGTATGTTTGGTGCCTGAGGTCAGATGAAGTGTTGAATCCCCTGGAACTGTAGTTATGAGTAGCTGTAAGGTACCATGTGGACGTTGAGAACTGAACCTGGGTGCTCTGCAAGAGTAACAAGTGCTCCAGCCCCCAACATGGTTATTCTTTAAGCTTAGAACATCTACATAGCTTTGGGTTCAGATTAAAGCACCCCAAAGAGAAAACTCCTCAGGGTGGTAAACCCTGGGAAACTTCTTTATGCCTTGAAATGTCTTAGCGCGTGGTCCTGGATTCCTGACTTTATTTGTACAGTATTTTCTGTGCACCTTTAGATGCCCACTCATGTGGATCTCATGATAACCCTGTATGCTATTTGAGGTATACAGGAAAAAAACTCAAGTTCAGAGAAGCCAAGGCACTTGGCCAAGGTCACACCTAACATCAGAACTAGGGATAGAACCCAGTTCAATACCTTTCCCACAATACTATGCCATGACTCCCCCCATCCCCACGCCCACCCGAGACTGGGATGTGTGGAATACACAGTTTAGAATGCCTGGCCAAATTATGAGCTGGAGGCTCTACAGTGGTTGTGGTGTCCTTTTATTCCTTCCTTCCTTTCAGAAGTCCCGGGCCTCTGGTAGCTCTCTTGTACACTGGGTGGGCAACTCTCCAGAGCAGGTAACAGCTTGGCAGTGACCTAAGACCCAGGGTGATATAGTTGTATAGATACTTTGAGTTTATAGAAATATCAAGGTCATTCTCAAACCAGATAGTCCACGTTAGTTATCAGATGTTCCAGAATTCTGTTTTCTCTTTTTATTCTATCACCATTTACTTAGGACTAAGTATGCTAAAGAAGAGTAAGAAAAGCTGGGTCTCTCATCCCCGAGCTTTGACTGTCTCCTTTCACTGCTGATCATACTCAGGAGAGCAACATGCTATAACCTAGGATCTTGCTGCTGTGACTAAGGCTCCTCAAGGCTGCATGCACACAGCCCCAGTGTGATGCAAAGCAATCCGTTAGAATGAGGGAAGAGATGAAAAGCCATCCTCAGCTCATCTCAGTGCTTTCTTCATTTCTATTTGGAGTGTTCTTAAAATGTAACAGTAGGGACGCATAACATTGTACACACACATCTTAGTATATTTTCAATTTTATTGTTATTTCATTGACAGGAATTCCCGGTTTAAAAAAGGGTGGAAACCATTGCCCTAGAAAAAAGAAAGCTAGCCAGGCATGGTGACACACACTTGTGATCCCAGCTGAATGGAGACGGGAGGATCTGGAGTTCAGTTAGCCTGGGCTACAGAGTGAGACCCTGGCTCAAAAAGGAGGGGAACTAGGGTAGGGGAAGGGGAGAGTTGTTTTGCACTGAGGCCCAAACCACGCTTTCCATCTTTTCCTCCATTCAGAAGTCTATGAGCTCCTAGTGGCAATTTCTGGGCATGATCTCTGATTACACACATGCTTGATTCTACCCCTTTCCAGGATGCCTCAGCTCCTTTGGGATCATGATCACTCTGGTCATTGGAAAGAGGCAGAAAGCCAAGAGAAAGGAGGAGTGAGTTCCCCAGACTTCACTTACTCCAGCCCAGAAGATGGCTTTCCCAGAGAGAACCTGTACATTCTTCAGTCCAGTTCTTGCATGCTTGTTTCCCAGCCTGTGTGAAAAGTTTCCTGTTCTTTGACTGTTTACTTTCACTGCTGATCATACTCACGGAAGCAACATGTTATAACCTAAGAATCGGCCTTATTATCACCAGCTCCTGCCTCCATGTTAGTTGAAGTTTGAAGGAACTTCCCTATTCAAAATAGTCACTACTTTTTGAAAAAGGTGGCAGAGCCTGAAAGGGGACACGAGAGGTTTCTGCAGTCTCTCCTCACCATCATGAAAGCTACTGAAGACGAACTTGGCAAGGAAAGCTGAGCTGGGCAGTCCTCCTGGCTGGGCTCCTCATGTAGCCTTCCTCACACCCAGGCAGCTCCATCAATAGGAAACCCCACAGAGGCCCAGTCTAGGAGTAAATGTCCAGTTCCACCTTCCACCATGGGGAGTATTTTTGCTTCTTTTGACAGCAAGTTGTGCCTATGGCTTCACATATGCAAAAGCCGGGGCATACTATTTAGACAGGAACTGCCAATTAAGAAATAATCTTTAGCAGTATTTACAAATGTAACCATTATATTCTTTCTTCTTTTTTAAAAGCACTTCTCAGTACATTATCTCTTTTCATTTCATGCTAGTCTTTTGGGTACAGCTAATCCTAGGATAGTTATGAACCCACCCCAACCCATATCCTCGCAACTCTCATACTCAAATCTTCTAGGAACTTCTTGACTTTAGCTTGGTTATAATTCTGAGTATTCACATTAAATAAGAGGACAGATTTAACTGAGACCTCACATTTCAGTCTCTCAAGTTGAATGTGCCCTCACCTGTCCTGAGCTCTGCTGTTGGCTGTTTACATGTTTGAAGTCTGGCTACTTATTTGCGGAGCTTATCTCAATTTCACTGCAAGGCCAAGGCTAAGAAATTCTCAAATTCTATCCAATTCCGATTCTGCCTTAATTACTACAACCAATGCACGTAACTTCTCAAAGAAACAAATTTCTAGCGTACTTTGTTGGGTAGTAGTTTGGTTGGCTCATCTCTGCTTGTATGAATAGCAGAAGTCATCTAGGAAAACCCACGGCTAAGTCAAGCACAGACGTGTGGAGCTGGGAAGAGGGACCACCAGAAGCATCTCTGAGGATGCACTTTTGGTAGCCTGACCCTGGACAGGTTGGCTTGTCTTCTGTTAAGGCTTCCCAGGGACCCACAGAGTCTAACAATGCCAGTGTCCAACAGTCCCTTCTGACAGCGGTCGGTCCCTTTGCCCTTCAAAATGTTTGCACTGCCATTTAGCAGTGCTTGGCATTAAGAGTTCTATCTGTGTTATGTCATCCAGTCTTGAATGCAATAAGGCAAGTATTTTTCAGATACAGAACCTGCCCAAGTCAAACTACCGGTGAGTATTGGAAGTCCATGTGAGTGCACATCCATCGGGGCTCTCTAGGGCCCAGTTTGAACTATTATAACGGACTGCTTCCTTGGGGGCTGCACTTCCATGTTCGGACCTCATGTTACACGGAAGGCAAATTTGCTAGCCCAGAGGCCGTTGGATCTGATACCTGTTATTGTTTGTTTTGTTAGTGCCTGTTTATTTTTTAAAACCAGTGTTAGCTTTGAAAAGCCCCCAATTTCACTGTTCATTGAACACAGAAAGTGGCTAATTGTGGTGGGGATGTTTGCAGAACACACACGTAATCCCAGGCTGGTCTGGCTGATGAAAGGCTCCGTGTCCTCTCCTGCTGTGGGGTGGAGACGGCCTGTCCTAGGCCCTGACCACCTTTCATCTGTTTTGCTGTCCTTCCACATTCTTCAGCGCTCACCTTGTATTTCTGTGTCTTGCACCCTCCAGCACAGCGTCTTGTTTCCCAGAGGACACGGTGTTCACACCTGACCTACACTTACCTGGACATTCCGCTCAGCTTCCTATCACTCTAACAGAAATGCTCTCGGGTTTGAACCCTTCCCAACCTTTGAGAATCAGAATAGAAGTGTGTTAGTTTTCCTACCTGTGGAAGGAGAAAGGAGACACAGGAGTAAAGCTGCAGGCAACCGTGGGTGCACACAGAACATCTCCCCAGGGCTGCAGTGAGGAGCCTGCTCCTAAAACGCTGGCGTGAGCTGTCTTTTGGAGTTTTTGTGGTTTTGGACTTTAGAATATTTGCATATATATAATGAGGCATCTTGGGAATTAGATTCCAAATTAATTTTTTGTGTGTACTTTTTACACACATACAGAGAGGTAATTTAGTACAAAAATTTTACTGCATCTGACTTGTGACTGTGAGCCATTACATAAAATCAGGTGTAGAACTTTCCACTTAAGATATATTTTTGCTAAAAACTTTTGCACTTTGGCGGATTTTCGATTTCAGATTAAGAATGTTCAACCTACATTAGAAACACACACACACACACACAGAGCTCAAGGCAGGGATGGCATTTGATTGACAGCTGTAAACAAAGATTATGGCAGGCTAGTATTTTCTAATTAAAAAATTAGAAAGTTTATGCATTCAAAAATGTTATTCAGGGATTTTCATGCACTTTAGTTTTAGCCCCCCCCTTTTTTTTTTAGTATGTGTGCACTTTACTGGGATTTGAACCTAGAGCCTCATACATGCTAGGTAAGAACTATATCACTGAACGGTATTCCCAGGCCCTTTTTCACCTTTCCTTTTGAAACAGGGTCTCATTCAGTTGCTCAGGCTTTGAACTCATTTTGTAGTCTTGAACTTGTGATCTTCCTCTCTCTGCTTTGGAATAGTTGTAGACCAGGCACAGCCTATTTGCTGGTTCTTAACACTGCAGTCAGAATACTTTTTCTAAAATACAAACCCAATCATGTAACTCTTTAAAGTCTACACAACAGTTTCTTATCAAAACATGGTGAAAATTCATGGCACTTAGTCAGGCTCCCAGGGCCCTTCCAACGTTTTCTTTCATGCTTCGGTAACCCCTAAGCCTTACCGTGCACTATTCTGCTGTATCTAACATGCCTACACACTCTCATGCATTACATACTCTCCTTTGCTGAATAATTTCTATTCATTTCCCACTAACTGTGCTTTAAGCCTTCATCCCTAAAGAGTCAGCAGACACGTGATGTGCCCCCATCCCTTATAATTATCATACTTACGTGTTTGTCTGTCTTCTCCATCCATTTAGTGAGGGCAGGGAATGGGTCTCTCTTGCTTACCAGACTCTCCATTGCTTCACACAGGGCGTCACACACAACAGCACTTAGTAATGATTTATTAAGAGAATAAATATAGCAATGATACCTCGAAGATCTTCTGATTTGCTCCTGTCAGAATTGTTGAGAGGATAACCCAAAACTACTGATACCTGAAGAAGGCAACTGTAGAGAACATGTATGTATTATGGTCCCTGTAGGCAAACATCCCATTTTTTTCCCAAGGAAAGAATCTACACACCCATCTTGAAGCGTTCCACGCCCTCTAGAAATCCTAGTGTTCCTCTATGTGGGCTACGAGTCTTCTTGTAGGCTCTGAGCCACATGCACTTAGGTAACTCTTCTAAGCCAGCATCTGTCATGATTATCTTGGGTCTCATGATTGAGCAGGTATGTCCACTTTGCAGCCTGGTGGCACTGTGTCCCAGGACAGCTATGAATGTAGCACAACACATTTACAGATGCTATCATATTGCAGTGTCAAATGATGCTGGACACCCCTGAAAGGTATCAAGTTCAAAGTGGGGCCAATATTAATATATTTACTTCCTTTAACCATGATGGGTCAAGACACATTCAGTTGATGTCAATTTTGGCTGCTTCTGGGATCAGTTTACCAACTGTTATATAATGCAAGTCTATCCATAGTTTACACAAACACATGGTCCCAAACTGGTTCAATTTAGGCAGCGGTTTTTTTTTGTTTTTTTTTTTTAATTTTAATTTGAACCTCTACACTGTTGTGTGTGCTTCAGCAGATATTTGGTACTTTCTGGAGACACTTTTGATTTTTACAACTTGGGATAGGGTGCTCCTGTCACTTAGAGGGTTGAGGGAAGGGATGTTGTGAAACACGTTAGAATGTAAAAGGCAGCCTCCTCAATCAGAAACAACCTGCTCCAAGTGTCACTGAAAACCCTGTGTGAAGGTGAACCTTGCTAGATTCTTGGGAAACAAGAGTTAAGGCCTATTCATTGATGTCATACTCTCTAAGATCCATGGGAGCAAAGCGGTAAGAAGGCTAGGCCTCTTTCCCTGCTTCATGTTTGAAAGAAAGACTTGTAGGCTATCTCTCAAGTAGAACAGCTGCCTTTGGGAAGTTTTTCTACATGGATCCCTTGCAAAGATCATTAAATCTCCTAAGGAAATCTCATGATGTAAGGTATTTAGCACAGAGTTCAACAGTTTTGCACATAAAAGAGTCTTGTGGAAATTGGAACCATATTTGTTTTCACACTGAAAGTTTCAGGCCATTTTGTTTTTCTAATGGTATAATCATCTGGACAAATATATCCATTTGAAATGTGAGTGAGATGTAAACTACTACCCTTCTACACAGACAGTCCAATGTATTTATACTTAATTCATGAAGGCATAATGTTACAAAACACATTTGTATATTATGAAGCCATATGGCATCAAATTTTCCAATTTATAGACAACTTTGTATTTACATAACAAATTATTAAATCAACCATTTTTCAGGTTTATAAAAGATCATTGAGTTACACACACAGTGTGTATAAAAGCAGATAAGGCTGATCATACATATTTACAGTAGATACAAATTAACTTTCATATTTGAAGATAATACTTTCAACATTTTTTTCTGTATCAGACTCCCCATTGTTAGCAGAATTTCCCAGGATTCCACTGTTTACTGCTTTCTGGCTCACCAATTTAATACTCACGTTTGGGTTGTTTACACATATGAATTACTAATGTTCTTTTATCTTTGGCTAATGCAAACATGACAGAGTGAATCAGAGAAAATGATAAACTAACTCGGCCTGACAGCTGTGGCTGATTGGTTTCTTTTGTTCATATCTTAACACAGGACTTACTTCATGTTCTATAGTGAAGAGCCTCGAGTCTTGCATTACGTCACTTGGGCATAAACGTTCAAATGACACAGGTATTAGTTGGGATTTAGAATCTTTTCAGATAGAATAGTGCTAACAACATCCTAAGCATCCTACTGGGTCTTAAATCCTAACACAAAATTGCCCATGACTCACTAGAGAGGACTGAACACTGCGTGGAAGTGCACCATGGTTGACAACAATGTGTTGTTATCATCTGAAAGGAAACATCAACTCGTGTGCTCTGAGAATCTTCAGCAGCCTTACAGAAGGTGAGCCACCAGCTTCAGCTCCTCCCACACTGCTGCTGCATTATAAAGCAAGAAGGTCACGTTTACTTTACAGACAGACGGCAAAGCTCCATCCACATCAGGGTCTTATACAGGACTAAAGAGAGCTCATGATATCATACGCGATGATGCTCTTCAAGAATTTTCATTCAAAGTGCAACTGAAAAGTATGTCCCCCTGCCCCCCAAATTTTCCTTTAAATAGATTTAAAAAACAAGTCCTGGACTGCCTGGAATGCAATAAGACAAACCACAGAGGCCTTCTTAGTTAATTTTTACTCATTTGAAAATATCTGTTAAAACTACTTAGATGTGTAGTTTATTCTTTGTGTGCTTCCCAGAACTGTGAAGGGATGGATAGAAAATGAATTATATTTCCTTTGCTAGTTAGGACTATTATGTTCTCTAAAGGAACAAAACAAAACTTTTTTTTCATTCTTTCCTAATGCTTGATTTCTTTTCTTTTTTTGGGGGGGGCGGGTTGAGACAGGGTTTCTCTGTGTAGCTTTGTGCCTTTCCTGGATCTCGCTCTGTAGACCAGGTTGGCCTCGAATTCAAAAAGATCCGCCTGGCTCTGCCTCCTGAGTGCTGGGATTAAAGGCGTGCGCCACCAACGCCCGGCTTGAGAGATGGCTCAGCCATTAAAGGCTAGGCTCACAACCAAAAATGATTTGTTTTCTTTAAAAAAGGTTATTTTAGAAAATAAAATAGAAGGGCTAGTTTTTATTTAAAAATAAATTGATTCACTAGAAAGAGAAGGAAGTGGTTCTGTGGGAAGGATTGAAGTATGAGTGACGAATTTTTTAACTGTAACGTGGGTGTAACATTTTAAAAAGTGTTACAGCATTGCATGACCTAAAATCCGGATAGTATCTACATTCCCTGCTTCCATGGAACTGTCAGAGGAGGGAGAAAGGCCCATGTGGACAGAGGCAAGCACATCCTGCACCCACAGCAAAGCAACAGCAACCATGACGCATGGCAGGAACAGACTTCACATGGTTCCGTGATGCGAAGTATACCATGGTGCACATGGAACTCACTCACAATACCCAGAGACGGTGTGGTCAAGCCAGTCTAAAGATGGACAGGCCAAGGCTAAAAATGTCTTCTGGACAGCAACACATAACACGTGCGGACACAGGGAGCACACAAACACGTCCATGTCTCTCTGGGAGCAAACAAATACGCACACAAACAGAAGCAGGATGATGCAAAAGAAAACATCAGTGGTACCAAATACATCAACTTGTAACAAAAATATGTCTACTACATGACCCAAAAGAGTACTTCATGGGACTGTATGAAGGCCTGGGCAGCTGTGGAACCCTCCCTCTGATACCCCCTCCCCCCACCTTCCCCAAAGACCAAATGAACATACCCACTGCAGGAAGCATTCCTGCTGCAGCCATTTGTATTCCATCAGGCTTGGGGATAAGGGTTAGGGCGAGGAAGACACAAAAGATCCAGGGGTGGGGGTGGGGAGCTTAGATATCAACAGTGAGCCTGGAGGAGGATGGGTGTGGGGGTGTATGCCTTTAATCCCAGCATTTGGAAGGCAGAGGCAGGAGGATCTCTGTGTATTTGAGGCCACCCTGGTCTACACAACAAGTTCCAGGACAGCCAGAACGATATAGAGAGACCTTGTCTTAAATTAAAAAAAAAAAAAGAAAAGAAAAAACAAACAAACAAACAAACAAACAACAAACAAAAATGACTCAGGTGCTGTGCTGTGTACTGTGTACTTTGGCCCCAAGAAACAACTTGAGTTTTGTCTCTTTCTTCCTGAGTTACTGGAACTCTGTGACATTCTGTAACAGGTCTGAGGAGGTGAAGAGGGGGGTCAGAAAGGTGGTGGTATCTAGGAGTCCAGACCTGGTAGGGTACAATCTCCCAGCAGCTGAGTGCGGGGCGACAGTGACCAGGGCTACAGCAGGCAGTATTCTCTCTGGGGTTCCAAGACAGAGGGATAACAGACCCCTTCTTTTGACAGTCTCTACCTGAGGTGGTCTGAAATTTTGTTTATGCCACCACCGCCACAAAGAACTGGGAAACAGGAGATACACTGTGCCCCACTATTACTCATTCCCTTGAACTTTGCGATGGCTCACAGCTTTAGGTTTGCGTATTTGTAATGTAGTAATTTTCTACATTTATTTCACATTTTTCTTATTTAATGTAACACAAATAATTTGGTTAATAAGACTTAACCCACATATTTCAGCCACATCAATATATATATATATATGTATATCTAAAATAATCTGTGAATGGTATAAACAATTCTTTAAATAAAATAAATCTGATATGTTACATAATACTGATACAGTTACCATTGCTCATGATTTTGTATGCTGTTCTTCCTTTTGTGTAAAGTGACATAATGAATGATATGAAATGTGGTTTGATTTCTTTTTTCCATTACAAAAAATAAAAACTGAACGGTCATCACCCTCAGGTCTGTTAATGGCTGCAACGTGTGGCTTTTGCCTCCATGTGTGGAAATGAAAAGCTATACCTCGTCAGATGTTGTCTGAAGAAAACCTTTGATTGTGAACATCATTGGTGGAAAGCTAGCTAGTTCAACAGGTGGCTACCAAATATTTACTAAATAAATGAGTAAAATAGTTCACCTAAGTGGCTTTTAAATTTTATAAAACCTATTCTGCTTTAAAACGTAGTTTTAAAAAAATGCCCTAAATGGAACAGCCATGTATGTTACTTTTCCAAGATAGGAAAAGGGGGTGGGGAGAATCTAAGAGCCAGAACACAGGGAACTGTCTTCTGGATATGCCAGAGCCATGTCCCCCCTCAACATCACTGCAGCTGTGGGTATCTGCACAAGACTTACACGTGATTGACTCTATCAGCATCTCATCATAGATGCTGGAGGGACCCATTTGGCCTCACTCTACCCTAAGCGACTATTAGGAGTTCATGGCTGCTGGGGGAGGAGGGCGTGTCATTTTCTCTGCTGGTGGATCCACTGGGAAGTTGCCTTGCTCCGGTAAATAACCTCCCACTCATGCTCAGGCAAGAAACTCTACTCAGATTCAGTGCGTCACACACAGGAAGACACGAGAATAGGACGGAGACTCACTGTAAAGAGGGGGATACAAGAGGGGGAATGGAGGCAGAGAGAATGACTCAAGTTCACGATACAAATGTCTGAAACTGTAAAACAATAGGATTGTAGCAAATGGTTGAGATTCTGAATTCTTGATTTAGGCCCATGAGCCCTCATCTCTCCAGAAATTTGCAGTTTTCCTAGACACCAAAAACTGAGTCTAGTGGTTCTGTGCAAGGTTCCTGCTAAAGAGACATTATAGCTGGACACGCGGTGGTGTGCAGTGTATGCCATGACTTCCCTATTACATCATTATGTCTTTTCTCTACTGTTAAATACAAAACCAGCATCTTCTACATTATCATAGAAAAGCATTTAGGTTGTATTTTTATTTATCACTTTACACTGGTAGTCTCTGGTAGGTGTACTCCATAGAAACCAAAGATTTTTGTACACTATTTCTTTGTACAATAAAAGATAAAGTGTGCATTAAGTATGCTTGTACATGACAATATTGTACAATATTTACATTTCTAATATCGCCATGAAATTCTGTATTTTCTATATACAACACTGAAAATTCTTCAGAAACATTTGGACTATTTCATATAATCATAATTTTAGCATAATAGAAAACGTTTCTCAGCAATCACTTGACCATTTATCACTTGGTTCACACAGGGATTTTGATTGTTTTGTTTTGAACATTCATTTTCCTTCCTGTTCACAGCACATCTCCATCACTGCTCCTTCTGGCACCCTGTGATGGTGGTATCTATCTGTCATAGTTTACATTTGGATCTAATGGTGGCCGTATCGATACCTACATATAGATGTATCTGTGCATGCTCCTTTGATAAGCACTGTGTGCCAATGGAATAGTCTCTGTTATCTGGAGATCTTCCTCCTCTTGGGCTTGGGGGGCCTCATCTGTCTGTCAGCCTGTGGGATTTGGTGAACCTGGAAATAAGGTGGGAAAAAAACAACAGGAAGATTGGAACCACAAACACCATCTGACTTCTGACAAAGAAATAGGGCAGAAAAACAGTCTGCTCTGTTTTCAATCACTGCTATCCTAAGACACTTTAAAAATTTATGAAGACCTAAATCTGTACACTGTTTCAACAAGGCTTGAGCAATAGTAGAAACTGATAATCGGAGCTGGTGAACTGCCAGCCAGAGATGCCTGGATCAACAGTCTCATTATGTCCTGGAGAGTCAGGGAAATGCATACCAAATATTCATTTGTTCTCTTCATCACACCACTTATTTTATAACCACCACAAAGTGTCAAAGATCAGAACATGTACACGTAGTTCAGTCCAAGGACGTTTGTTCATGAGAAGAACCGGTGTGGACAACAGAACACCACTACCACTCATCGGCAGGCCTGAGCTTGTGTAAGCTGGGAAGAATAGTTAATACAACTCACTGTTATATACTAGCATAGGAACTAGGAGCATTTAATTCTGTGTGCCAAGTTGAAAAAGGGTTGATTGGTACCAGGGCATTAGACAGCAGATACATTTTGAGGGACAGGAAGTGAGTAATCAGGTCTCCCAAGTCCTACTGATATCAAAGAATGAAGTAAGACACAGAAGACAGAGTAGACCTGAAGCTGTGGCCAAAGTAAATGTTTAAAACTAGCATTTGGAAACAAAGCCATTGTAGTACTTGCCAGTTCCCATGGTGTAAATACTTCTACCACAGCCAATTTTAACCTACCAACATAATGTCACAGAACTTAGACTTAGGAAAACAATCAGTTGGGTTAATTATGTGCTTTAAATATAATGTTTAAGGATTAGGAACTAACTCAGCTATAAGTGTTTGCCAAGCATGCATGAAGCCTTAGATTCAATTCCCAACACTGAGCTAACTATAAAAAGGAGATTTAGACAACAACAGAGGCTATTGTCTTTAGTCAAGGGTAAAATTCTTTTTTTAAAAAATAGTATCAAATCTTTAAGATAATGCTCATGAACTTCCAGGACTGCTTCTTTCTCCAGACCCTTTCCACACAAGGTTTTAAAACAAATACAACTGCAATTCACAAACAAGGAGTTATGTAACTGAGGAAAGAGTCTTTATCCACAACAATGTAGTAGTAATCTGTAGGTCCAATGTGGCCTGAAAAGGTATGTTACTTAGCTATATAGTGTTTTAATGTTTTGTGTATATACAAGTGCTTTAATATCTTTCAAACAATTGTAAACATGAGCCATTTTACTTTTGGGTTCTCATGAAAGTTGAAGACATCTTGCAACTCCAGTGTAACTTCCCCCATGGCTCAACTTTGCTAGAGTGGAAAGGGGGAAGTGCTTCCGAAGAATACATTCCACTATTGCCTCATTAGTTGCCAATGCCTGGTGGCCACAAGGGCCAAATGTCCCAAGACAGAGAGTAATGAGATGAAAACCAAACCATTTTTATCTTTTACATCATAAGGTACATTGTATAATGCACTTCCTAACCCACTTGAGTTGAGGAGGTCTGGGATGATAGAAGCTGTGTTGACAAATCTCTGTGCCCTCACTTTCTTCACTATTAAGCAGGATGCAAAGGATATATGGAACATGGAACATGTCAAGGTCCTAAGGAGTGGTGGGCACTTTGCAGAGCATCTAGGATGTGAGTGGCTGAGTGGAGTAGCACCTTCCTCAGAGGGCACCAGAATCAAGTGAGACATGCCCTTTAGTGCTGAAATCCTAAGACTGGGAGTGGTCAGCAGTCTAAGCAGCACATCTCTGTTGGCAATTCTCAGTTCTAGAACAGTTGCTGCTCTCATACCTGATCCTCTTTACTTGTAGACAGTGTATACCTGGTCCTAGAAGATGCTGAGTTGATGGCCACTGGTCTAGATCTACAAGTTTATCAGGAAACTCAGTGCCACCCTACTGTAGGTTAGATTACCAAATTTTTATGACTCTCATCAATGGCAATGTTTTGTGAACCTCTATATTACCCATCACTGAGTAGCCACTGGATGGGTTGTTAGAATTCGGGTGATCTAAGTTGAAGTGCTGGTAAATTACTTTTCATCATTACATAGCCTGAAATAATTCTTAATTCAGAGATTACTAAAATTTGATTTGTGTGTTTATTTAAGTCTGTATGTGAAGGAGAGAAAGTTTTGTACTTCTCACCTCAAACTCTGCAATGCATAGTTCAAAAAAAATGTGAAGAGAAAGCATATTACTTCCTTAATCACAGGAAGTGATAAATTTACAGTTTATACTAACAGAACTTTGAACAAAACATTTTAATTTTAAGATAACAGAAGGAAAATAAGAAGTCATTTTGAAATTGACCAAACTTTTTTATCTCACTTTTTTCCTTGAACATGTAAAGTTTGCATTTCTGAATATTTTAGTTACATTGATGGCCACTGCTTCTCACAGTCAAATGCAGAAAGCTGTGGTTAGG
Source organism: Peromyscus eremicus (assembly GCF_949786415.1). Classification (NCBI taxonomy): domain Eukaryota; kingdom Metazoa; phylum Chordata; class Mammalia; order Rodentia; family Cricetidae; genus Peromyscus; species Peromyscus eremicus. The sequence goes on along the minus strand of NC_081419.1, from coordinate 28,522,008 downwards.
ACCTCACCATATTGCTGCCGACACTTAACGAACCTTTGTAGGACAACAAATATTACTTATCTCAGAACAAATAAAGCCATAGCTACTACAGGCCCCTTTCTCTTAAATGCTTTTCTGGTATCAGTTCAGCACTGCTCTGAGAGTTGCTCCATAATGTTCAAGAGAAGCTATCAAAAAATGTTCATGCGATTTATTTTCAAAGAAACACAGTATAACGAGAAAAATAAACGAACTTACGGTCCCAGACATTTTGTCCAGTTCACTCATGGCCTCATGAATAGCAGCTTCTAAATGGTTATTTAGCTTTCCACTTCTGGAATTAATGAAAATAACATGCCAGGTTAACAAATTAAAGAAACAAAAGGCTTGATTTAATTCCCTAATCAGAAAACAAATATATCAATTCTAACAGAGAAAGCAAATCTAGATTCACATTTTGAAATTTCAGGCCATAACACATCACTCTGGAGGTCCCACCACTGAACACTAATGATTACGGTACCACCACCTTGAAAAGATGAACACAGGAAGCTCACTCCACCCTGTGCTTCTTCTGCATTCTGGTGAAGAAGGTTGGGTCAGGGGCTCTTGGCTTCCAAAGCAGCTGCTTCTACCAGAATCCAGCCTGCCCCACAGTGTCTCTTGCCTGGCTGTTTTTCAGCAGGGAAACAGACTGTGGCTAGGACACGGGGACTGAACTGCAGGCTCTGGCCACTAGGGAGCTCCCTCCGCCCTTTCTGGATCACCTCAGCTCTGTCGAATTGAGCAAGAAAGCTAAAATCTGATGCACTGTCCAGGTAGGAAATAGCTTATTCCCTTGTCACACCGAGGCTCAGAGGCCGGTTTCACCACGTCGTTCCTTAAACTGAAATGACTTTCAACAGACACAGAATGACTCTCAGGTGCCTGTCTCTCCTGACGATTGCTTTCCTGCTCAGCATTCCACTTCACGTTTTCATGAATAACGTACCACACATTTTTTGAAATGGATATGGATGAAGCTGTTGTGCCCATTACTACAGTCAAGCAAACTGACCACCTCTACGGCTACACATCCTTTCACCTACTTTCCTTCCCCTCATCTATACGTATAAATCTTCCTCCCCAATCTTCTGAATATGCAGGCAATCTATTCCCCTCAGGACATGTGATGGGAAAGTGGCTGAGGCAAACTGCTAGAGCAGGCTATCATTAGTATGGCTTGGCAAGAGTGAAGTCGTATCTCAGCATCGACATGGAGGTTGGAGATGTGCACTTGTGGGGGGAAACACACCTTAACTTCAGTGGGATGCCTTTAGATGAAGTCCTCTCATTTACCAGAGTGTTCCCTAGGTTTTATCCTCAGTACACAATGGCCAGACAATTCCTATGTTTTGTTTTGTTTTGTTTTTCTGTGCCTTACAGATGCTCAGTTATCCACCATTGAGTATTATACTTCTAGGCACACCATGAATGCTGCATATATTTCCTAAGTGAATTTGTCCAAAGTGAACATAAATGGTCCTATATCTTGGTAAAACAAATGTGCATGCAAGTCAGTTCAACTGACAGAAAAGATTAGCCTACTAACTTTAACCAATTATAAGGATAATACCAACAATTCCCTCCACTTTTTTTTTCTTTTGGTTTTTCGAGACAAGGTTTCTCTGTAGCTTTGGAGCCTGTCCTGAACTAGCTCTGTAGACCAGGCTGGCCTGGAAATCCCGGAGATCCACCTGCCTCTGCCTCCCAAGTGCTGGGATTATAGGTGTGCGCCACCACCGCCTGGCTCCCTCCACCTTTTGCTGGTCTTATAATCTATCTATCTATCTATCTATCTATCTATCTATCTATCTATCTATCTATCTATCTATCTATCTATCTATCTATCTACCTACCTACCTATCGACCTACCTACCTACCTATCTATCATCTAACTATTTCTATATATACACATTTCCCCCATTAATTAAAAAAAAAGCTAAAAATGGCGAGAAGTTCAGAGAACAAGATAATCCCCACATACTCACTCCCCAGAAATAGGTTGTTAATAAATTAAAGTATTCTTTATCAAAGAGATGAATCTGGTATTTCTACTTGGTGACTATTCTCAGTCACACTCTCTCCCAGATGCTTCCCTAGCTTACATTTTATATGATACGCCCATGGACAGAATTGCTTTTGCATTTACACACACAAAAAAGCTGTCATGATACACATTTCATCTTTTTCCACTAATATATCATCATCATCATCATCATCATCATCATCATCATCATCATCGTTTTGAGGCAGGGTCTTGCCAATGTTGATCAGGCTGGCCTGGAACTCTGAAGCCTCTCCCTCCATGATGGGATAAAGACATGCATCACCATATCAGTATTCCTGTATCATTATTTTGGGGCACCATTCAAGTTGATATAAAGTTTTCATTCTTTCTACCCAGGGCACAGCATTTATACACACATATATACTGCCTGCCACTCCAGTTTTATGGACTGCTCCATCTTGTAGAGTCACTCTGAGTTGTTTTACTGTAAGGAGTTTATAAGTGTGACCATGGGTTGTTTGGAAGAAGCTCAAATCCAGGACTCTGAGGCCATTTTTGTTTGGCTAAGTTTGGGTTAGGACCCCTTTAAGGGCTATTTGGTGAGAATATTCTCCATGGGCAAATTGCCCAATAATATCACACTTGCGGCAGTGCATCTAATAGGTTTATCTTTATTTTGTCTTTTGGATTGAGAAACAGGCATTTATATTTTTTTCAAAAATTAAAAAAAATTACTTATGCATGTGGGTGTTTTGCTTGCAAGTAAGTTTGTACGCCATGTGCATGCCAGGTGTCCACAGACACCAAAAGAAGGCATTGGATCCCCTGGGACTAGATTTATAGATGGCTGTTAGCTACTGTGTGAATGCTAGGAATTGAACCTCAGGCCTCTGGAAGAGCAGCCGGTGCTTTTAACCACTCAGCCATCCCTCCTGCCCCCATATGCATTTCAGTTTCAAGGATATTTAGTTTTTATGTATTTTGATTGTAACATATTATAATAGACTATACCTAAAAAGTTCTAAATAGCTAAAAAGAAGAAAAAATATTTCATTAAAAAAATCCATCAGGGAACTATGCTCTTTTCCCTTGAATCTTTTTTTTAACTAATTAACTTATTTATTTAAGTCTGAAAGTGCACAAGCCATGGTGTTGAGGTTAAAGAACAGGTTGTGGGAGTCAGTTCTCTCCAACCACGTGGATCCTAGGGCTGAACGCAGAAAGCACGTTCAGTCACAGAGCCGCCTCGGCAGCCCTCCCCTGAATCTTAACAGCAAACGTACTTTCTATTTATTGAAAGGCTTCTATTTGCAAAGAACTGTGTCAGATCTTTACATATTATCTCATTTAATCTTAACAGCAATCTCATGAAGTAGGTATTGTGATAACTGTGTATGTAATACTTTGTGATTTCTTTAGGTGAAAAGAGTGAAATCAATTATAATTAAGTAATGAAGAAAATGTATATTTAACTATAAATAACTTTTTAAAGTAAGAGTCATGATTTTTTTTCCAATGAGGAACACGGTAACATTATGATGAAAGTACAGAAATGATTTAACATTACTTATTGAATACAAAGTTAGAACATTAGGAACTCATTGTTCACCCAATCATTAAAGAATTTGTAAAAATACATGCAATATGAAACGGTTCAGTGGGTAAAGGCACTTGCTATCAAAGCCTGATGACCTGAGTTTGACCCCGAAAGCAATGTGTGGAAGAAGAGAACAATTCACACAAGCTGTCTTCTGACAGCCACACGCGTGCCACGGCACGTGCATGCCCCCCCCCCTCCGCCAGATAAATAAAATAAAACATTCAATGTTAATTTAGAGTAAATAGCACAAGGTTTCGTTCTAATAAACTGAAACAGATACTAGACAGAGAAATGACTATTTTTGGGAAGAGGATAAACATACAGATGTGGAGCATGGGATTGTCTGAAGGCACCATGAGAGTCAAGAGGAAAAGACAGATTTTTCTAGCTATCACATCCACAGACCAATTTTCACAGTATTTGTGCTGGGGACGAACAAGCTTAAGAGGAAGAGAAGAAGGCTCCGTGAGCTCTTAAAGGGGACAGTTAATCAAATTTGGGTTTTCCAGTCCTGAGAGCCTTCCTGCGGAGCCTCCGCTAGTATTTTCTATTTCCTGCTGACATTTAATAATAAACATTTTTACTAATGGACACTCTAAACCGTAACTAATTAAGCAATAGACATTCATATAATCACATTTATAGTCATTAATGGAGATAATTGCCACTTCTCATCTCTTTTGACTATATTGTCACATATTATCTTTATCTTTACTAGTAAAAAAGAAAATAAAAAGGCCAGGTAAAATCTGTGAATGATATAAGATGTAAGTGTGAACTGAGAAACTATGTATGACTTTGTAAGATTCACTTTAGAATGTCTGTGACTCATTTCAGGTAGAACATAACAAATTCGCATAAAAACTCAAAGTCAAGAACTCTGTACTCTGAAAATCTAATCCATAAGCAGTATGAAAATTTAAGACAATTAAAAAAGCTAAGTTGAATTTACTTTTTATTGTTTAGTAGTTTTGTATATGTATATTATTCATTTTCATCAAATCTATAACCCCTGATATTTCTCCTGCCCCCCTACCACTTTCTCTCCTAACTTCATGTGCTTCTTCCTCCTCCTCCTCCTCCTCCTCCTCCTCCTCCTCCTCCTCTTCTTCCTCCCCCCATCTCCTCTTCTTCTTTTAAGTCCACTGAGTCCACTTGGTGCCACCTGTATGTACATGGATTTAAGACCATTGACTAAAGCATGGTAGGCTCTCAGCGGCCACAGCCTTGAAGAAAACTGACTCTACCTCCCCCACAGGCTTCAGTTGCCAATAGCTCCTCAGTTAGGGGTAGAGTCCCTCCCCTGTCCATACTGGAATTTTGGCTAGTCTGCTTCTGTACATCAGTCACAGCTGCTGTGTGTCTTGCATGCAGTTGTGTCTGGAAAATACTACTTTACTGCAGATGTTCACTACCTCTGGTTCTTAAAATCTTTCTGTTGCTCCCCCTTCCGAGATGAACCCTGAACCTTGGGAGGAAAGGTGTGATACAACTATCTTATTTAGAACTTAACATTTCACAGTTTCTTATTCTTTACATGTTGACCGGTTGTGGGTCTTTACACTAAACACCATCTACTAAAAAGAAGTTTCTCTGATGAGGGTTGAGAGATGTATTACTTTATGGATATAAACATCTTAGGAACAGTTTGATACTATATCTATAATATTATTGGCATAATAATAGTAGTAGCTTCTCCCCTAGGGCCTGTGACTTAGGCAGCAATGAGTTTTTGACCAAGTGGTACCGGGCATGCATTCTATCTTGTGGATAAGGTCTTAGATCTAATATTTAAAAAAGTGGTTGGTTGCTCCCTAATACCCATGCCACTATTGTACTCGTGAGTGTGTACTGCCAGGATGCTCATTCTTGTAGCTTGCTGGGTTCATAGCTGGACAAGAAAGTGGATTATTTTTTTTCTCCTGGTAGCCTACAAGGCATCTCTATCTAGCACTATGAAAGCTATTCAGTAGGGATGAAACTTCCAAGTTGGTACCAGCTTGATTTCTACATGTTCCATAACTCAGGTATGCATTTCTCAGTTTTAAAGTGAAAATATATTTGGCTTATTTTTATCATTTACCACTTTCCAGCTTTATAAAATATCAAGTAATTATAAGAATTTGTACACATAGAAAGCTGGATCACCTTGTAATTAAAAATAATAATGTATCAAAAAGCTTTTAAATTTTTCTTTTGTAGAACCACTTCTTTAAGCAAAAGATTAACCTAAATTGTTAAAATGTTACTACTTCTTATGGTTAGAATGTGATTATTAGGGGCTGGAGAGATGGCTCAGAGGTTAAGAGCACTGACTGCTCTTCCAGAGGTCCTGAGTTCAATTCCCAGCAACCACATGGTGGCTCACAACCATCTGTAATGAGATCTGGTGCCCTCTTCTGGCCTGCTGTCATATATGCTGTATACATAATAAAAAAAATAAAACAAAATCTTTAAAAAAAAAGAATGTGATTATTATATCAATTCAAAGATATTCATGTATTACATGGTAGTTTAAGATATTAACAATTAAAATGACTACATAAAATTCTAAACATTTACTATAACAACATGTTTCAACTGGCAAAAATACTAGATAATTTATTTCTTTTACTTTCAACTATATATGCCAGGTACTATGTGTAAGGCTCTCTATATTATTATCTATGTAATAATAATCCTAAAGTAGGAATTAATATTCACATTTTACATGTTGAACGTAGGCTCAGAGAGATTAAGCAACATACTCACAGGCATAGGGCTATGGAGAAGCAAAAAACAGGGTATGAATCCAGGTGAAGAATCAACCTTTTAAATCTCTAAACACCTTTGCTTTTCAGACTTTTCCTCTTCTTAGTCTACAACAATACTTAGATCTCTGTCATCACTGTGGTTTGAATGTAAACTGTTGTACATATGAGAACATTTGGTCCTGTTAACCCTTTAGGAAGTAAGTCGACTACCGGGACAGAGGCCTTGAGGTTTTAAACCTTGCTCCACTCCCTGCTGACTCTCCGCTTCCTGAGTGATGATGCAGTGGGACCAGGCAGCTTTTAGTTCTTACCACCAAGCCTTACCAGCCTGCAGTCAAGGGTTCCCTACCAGGATGGATTGTGTCCTTGTGGAACTGTCGACCAAAATAAACCCTTTCTCCTGTGAATGGCTTTTGTCAGGTATTTTTCTCACAATGAGAAAGTAACTAAAAAAAAAAAAATCTTCTACTGCAGCTCTGGTGGAAGTACTGCTGCCCTTGCACAGGACCCATGTTCAGTTTTCTGCTGCTGCGAACCACAGGCAACTCCAGTTCTACAGGGTCTGACTCCTTCTTCTGAGCATCACAGGTACCAGGCACACACATGGTGTACATACAATGCAGGCAACACCCCCCCCCCAACAACAACAACAAAAACAACAAACAAAAAAAACCTAAAAATAACCCCCCCCACCTTTATTGTAGTTTTCCAGGAAAACTTCACAGGAAATGTACAAAAGACAGTGAACATCTGTGATCTCCCCTCTCTACTTCCTTATTTTATTCCACAACCCATGAGCACTTTGTGTTGGCATTCTGGCCCACCCCTTGGGGACCCACCCTGTGTCATGATGTGAAGCCTCCTGTAAGGAAAAGCCCCTCCCTTCTTGTTCCCCTTCCTCCCTTTCTTGTCACAAAGTGGGCACACCTCTGCTTTCCCTCTTTCCCTCCCTGTCTCTTCCTCCCTCCCTCTCTCCCTCCCTCCCTCTCTCTCTCTCATAATAAACTCTCCACATGGATGCTGTGTCTGCATGGTATGAGTGACTCTCCACCATGCCACACCACTGCCTCCTGAACTGTATCACTACACATGGCCTCCAAACTGCCCAATGCAATGGAGAAGTCTCACTTCTTGTCTTACTGGATCTCTGTCGATGGTTTCAGTCTTTGTTTTCTTTTCTCTTTTAGGAAAGGACTAGAAACAGTAACTAAAATAGAAATATGGAGGGAACGGTTGGATATACTTTGGGGTCTGTTGTGGAGGGAGCTGACCGATAAGTCTGAGACTGGGAAACTGGCATTTGACGTATAAAAATGTTACAGTCATGTAGAATTACTCTGCCAACTTGGAGATTAGTGCACTAAGGACTTTTCTTTCTCTTTTAGAGACAGGTTCTCACTGTCTCATCTGTGCTAGTCTTGAACTCATGATGATCCTCCTGCCTCAACCACCCAGAGGGCTGTGATTACAGGCCTAAGCCACCATGCCCAGCTTCAGTCTTTGTCTTCTAAGGCGTTCCTCTCTTCCCCTGGTTCTTCTCTTTTTTCCTAGTCATTTGTCCCACCTTCCTCTTTCTGTTAAATGTCTAATTTTTCAGCATTCAGTCCTTAGTGCACTAATCTCCAAGTTGGCAGAGTACTTCTACATGACTGTAACATTTTTATACGTCAAATGCCAGTTTCCCAGTCTCAAACTTATCGGTCAGCTCCCTCCACAACAGACCCCAAAGTATATCCAACAGTTCCCTCCATATTTCTATTTTAGTTACTGTTTCTAGTCCTTTCCTAATCATGCAAGCCCAAGTCCTTGATTGCTTTCTTTCCTATTTTGATCATCACCACGTTTTGTAAATTTGACCTCCTAAAGATTTCCTGAGCACATTTCTTCTCTTCCAGCTTCATTACTGCTTGGGTCCTTCCTTGGCTACTGGCATGAACTCCTAGATGATCTTCTGCCACTAAGACTGTTTTCTTAAGGTTCCTTCTCTTCTATATTCATATCAAAGTGAAAATCTGACCACCTGGCCCACTTTGGGTACTTCAAATAAAGCAAACAGCCAGTATATTGGCTCCTGCTTATACTTCTGGCCATACACTTAAAATGGTCTATCTGATGCTTTCCTCCTGGATGAAGTACTGACATTATCTAAATACTGTCCTCCCTGAGCCCATTTTGGTCATGAGTAAGCTTTGGCTTAGTTGTCATCTCCAGGAACCATTCTTTTTGTTTTCTTTCTTTTTTTCTTCTTTCTCCCTCCTTTTCTCCCTCCCTCCTTCCCTCCCTCCCTTCCTTTCTTCCTCCTCCTCCTCCTCCCCCCCACTCCTCTCTCTGTCTTTTTGAGTCAGGGTTTCTTTACATAGCCTGTCCTGGAACTCACTATGTAGACCAGGCTGGCCTTGAATTCAAGAGATCCATCTGCCTCTGCCTCCTGAGTACTGGGATTAAAGGTGTGTGCCAAGTTGCCCAGCTCTAGGAACCATTCTTTGTTGAGTTCACTGTTACTTCTCTGTGTTTCTCATATACAGTTACATATAATGCTTTCCTTGCCATTTTCACATTTTAATTGTGTGTTTCTGAATCTGTCTCTAAGGAATACAGCACTGTGCCTGGCACAGTTTTTTCCTAAATTAGGATTAAATAAAATTGGGAATAAATGAATAAATAAGTGATTTGGTTCAATATCATTTATCAGTTATGTAACTTTCAACTAATTATTCAAGATATTTGGGTCTGAGTGTCCTCATTTGCAAATGGGCTCAGTAATTGTGGCTTATCTTGTGACTGGGAGAATAACACAAAATAAAACAATGTTTGTGTGTAATGCAAAACCCTGGTTTAGAGACTGGTTAAGAGAACAATATGATAAATATGGCTGCATCTTACTACTTCTGCTTTGTGTTTTCTTCTTTCTCTCTGTGTGATAAATTGTGTGATTACTTATGATAGAGAGCACTGCTTTAGACAGTCCCATATTAATTGACCACAAATAGTAAACTGGTTCTAAGGAAATAATTTTAAAATTGTGTGTTATGCATTACCTTTCAGCAGCGGTCTAAGTGAAATGTAGGGGCATGGGGAGAGATCCAGTTCATTTCAAAGCAGCATTTGCAAGTATGTGGAGAGTTATTTACTTCTGTGTCACCAACTGTATCTCGCAAATAACCCAAGTACATAGTGTGCTTCACAGACAGAAACATTTGGGGTCTTTTAAACAAAAGCATAGGCACCATTGAGCATCCAAAGACTCACTATAAATGTGTGACGTTGGTATTTCACAATATCCCTCCTTTTGCTTGCATTAATTTTACTGGTCTTGTCCTACATCCAACCTCCGCAGGGGAAGTGCCACTTCAGAGTAGAGAAACTGGATCTTTTATGGAGGCTCTACGACTAACCACATAAGTGAAACTGGTGTTTTTAAAAGGATGGTGAGTGGGGCTAGTAAGTGGTAGAGCGCTTGTATATTTACAGCACTCTGAGCTCTACCCCCAGCACCACATAAAATAAAGAAAAAAAACTCTGATAAAATATCAAAATAAACCAGCAAAGACCAAGCCTATTCACACTCTTAAGGGTGTGTGAAAGGATCATTTTACAAATGAATAGAGATTAATGTGCAATTCTTCTTTTAAAAACACTTACTTAGTGTGTACGCTCATGTGTGCAATGCACCCACTACAGTGTGCACATGTGGAGATCAGAGTACAACTCAGCGGAGCTGGTTTTCTTCCTCCACTATGTCGGTCTAGGGTTCCAGGGACCATCGGGCTCAGGGGCAAGTACCTTTGCTGAGTCAGCGATCTTGCCAGCCCTGGCGTATCATATTTGGTTGTTGGAAAATGGGGAACTGAAGAGGTATGTCAATAACATGGTTGAAAATCATCCTCTGTATCCACATACAGAACTACATTTGTTTCTCTACCTTAATGTGAAACAATGATTACAATTCATAAAGTACCTTATAAAAATGCTTTGTAATATTACCTGCTTATCTGTATATTTTATTCACCAAAGCAATCCAGGAAAACTTGAATAATAATGGTTCAAAGTTCAACTTCATGTTAGAGTTCTAAGAGAACTTATATTCAGGTCCCTATCTCTGGTGAAACAACAGCAAAGCCACTCACATCACTTGACCAGTGGGGGACCTGCCAATGACTGTCCATGTATATGGCAGGGTGCTCCCCTCTCCAGACTTGACTGCAAATGACAGACTCACTAAACTTGTAGAGCATATTTAATTGCCATTGAAGAAGGATCAATCACACTTTCTTTCCTGTAAGTTAGGAGGTGAGGATGGAGGAAGGAAAAGAATGGATGAAGAAGCAAATCCCACATGCCACCCACACAAATTACATGGAAAATGTCTTTGTGCAATAGATTGTTTGAGGTGTCCATTATGGTCCTCTGATGACAAATATCAAAGAATAGTACCTGGGTCACAACATGAAACCAATCAGTGAGATGGCACAGTCCCTGAAGGAAAGACAAAGTGGAAATCCAAAGTGCTTACTTTCTGTTCCTTCTCCGGACTCGGCTGTAGGCTTCTAAACCTTCTGTTAGGGTCTTCAACTTCTCGGGCTCCACCTAAGTGAAGGTATGAAGACCAAACCACATTACCCAGACCTGTAATTGTTGAACATGCTTTTTACTCTACTTTCTTGCTGGACAGCGAGTGTGGCACTGGGAAAGGAGCTCCCCTCCCCCCAGCCATCAAATGTCCTGTCCTTGCTCGATTTCGGGCAGATTCTGGGACTTTTAAGTTGAAGCATCAGTGGAAATGAAAGGCAGTTTGGCTTTGACATTGCCAGTGTTTTGAAAATAAAAAGCCTAGAGTTTAAATAACTTTCCGCACACACAATCATATAACTCACAAGTCCTGGCCCACTTTCTCCACTGCCTTATTTATGCTCTCAAAGGTAAGAGTGGTGCTCAGGGAAGACGGGGAGCTTTAGAGTCAACAGGCTGGAATCTTATCTCATTTTTTTTTTTTAAACAGGAATTGAACATTTAAATACTCTTTCTTTAAAAGGTTTTAGATCTTTTTTTTTCTTATTTCATTTGTAAGACTGTTCTGCCTGAATGTATGTGTGTGTACCTTGTGCATGTCTGGTGTTTGTGGGTATCAGAAGTGGGCATCAGATCGTCTGGAACTGGAGTTACAGATGGTTATGAGCCACCGTGAGGGTGCTGGGAACTGAACTTGGGTCCTCTGCAAGGACAAATGCTCTTCCCTGCTGGGTTAACTCTCCAGTCCCAGACACTTACATTTTCTAGGCCTCATGTTCCCTGTCGATAAAAGGCCAGTAATACGTATCTTGTAGCTCTGTTTTCTGTGATCAGTAGGATGGAAGGTCACATTGTACACAGCCTAGTGAAGAGCAATTATTATTAGAGTGCATTAGGCACCCCAGAGGCCAGAAAATGAGAAGGGTAGAAGCCATGCCTAGGCTTTGCTGCTGGAGGGAGGACGGGCCCATACTCTGCAGGCTTCTCTCTCCCGCCCTGCCATCACTACAAATCTGTGAAGTCCACTTGCTCCACAGAACTTGGCCACCCAGTGGGACTGGGGATCTGCATGCATCGGGTGTGTGCATACCTTTTGCCCCTCCCTCAAGAAAAGCAAAAAAAAAAAAAAAAAAAATGAGGGAAATGTGTATGTATCAAAATGCCTTTGGAAATATTTTGCTATTTTTGATGATCTTAAAACAAAAAAGCTATCCCTTATCTGTATGCTCCTCACTTCTAAGCCACTTTTATATAAAAATTCAGAGTTCGGGAAAAGCTTCATGGATAGGAAGTACTTATCAGCAAAGAAATTAGCTTTTGTCTTTAAATTTTAATGATAGACATGAATGTCATTTATAAATAATTTCTCTGTGACCTCCTCCTCAGACTAGCACACACTAAGAATAACAAAGTGTTTCCACTTTCATTTCTGAGAACAGGCATTTCTATCTGTTCAGCCAAGTAACACAAAGGTATTCATTTGTGAAGTTTCCTATTTTGTCTCAAAGAAACCAAGTTTGCTAGGAATATCTGATAGAATACGTGCCAGAACAAACGACATCTTTGTGCCTGCCACACTTCATACAGAGATATGTCATTCTGTCCAAAAAAGCCCGCGTGAGCTGAATGTATCCACATCTCTAAAATACAGAAGGCTTCCATGTACAGTATCTCATTTCATGGTATAGTTCTATTTTGTGTGCAAATTCATGAAAGGGACACACAAGATATTATACGTATTACATTTAGGGAACTATAATACACAGTTACACCTTTCTTGTTTCTTGAGATCATGTTTTACTCCACAGTTGTCTCACTGTATAACTCATGCTTAACTTCACTTATTTTTAAATGAACTTCCTGCCAATAGGAGGGAAGCCCTCTGTACAGAAAGCTTTGTCTAACCCAGGTCTCCTGTGGCAACAAGAGACCTCAGAATTGTGATGAGCCACAGAATTCAGGTTCACAATGAAACAAAAGATGCAACAATTAGCCTGCTGGCCTTAATTTTAAAAACTTGTTAGGTTGCCTTTAATCTTATCACCTGGGAGTCAGAGGCAGGCAGATCTCTGAGTTCAAGACCAGCCTGGTCTATGTAGGGAGTTCCAGGACAGTCTGGGCTACACAGAGAAAACCATGTCTCGAAGCACAACCCCACAAACAAAACAAAACAAAACAAACGAACAAAAATTTGATAGGTCAGAATATTTTTAAGTTCTCAATTTATAATTTCAATTAAGTGAAGAATAGGGGCAGTAAAAAAATTTGTGCTGTTTTGTGTAAAAAGAACTACTTTATCATTTAGTATGATAATCTTATAAACTAATTTTATTTTACACATGAGAGTAATGAGTGTAAATAATATAGCCAGAATTGAACAGTACTGATTCCAGAATATTCAACCTCTTTCCACCATATTAAGTTCAGCATGAATAAAATATAAAATCATTTTACAGCTAAGAAAGCCACATTAAAAATATACATACACATATATAAATATATACACATGTAAATATAATATATATAATAAAAAGCTAGGCTACTAGGCTATTTAAAATAAAAATATTGTTTACTGACATTTAGTAACATGTCCAAATTTATCTTCCATTAAATATTTTATTTATTTGTTCATGTGTGTGCATGCATGTGTTGGTGATTTGGCTCATGTGTGCAGGTCAGAGGACAACTTGCAGAAGTCAATCCTCTTCTTCCACCATGTGGGTCCCAGGGATTGAACTCAGGTCCTTGGGCTTGGAAGCAAGCATCTTTATCTGTTGTGCTATGATCAATTTTTAAATGCCTGGATGATTTTCCGGTGGTCTTTAATTTTCTGAGTTTATTACCTACCATAGTCTCTTCATTTAAATCTGCTTCTGAAGCTCTAAGATACCGTCATACTGAGCTACATTATTCAGAGATGGTTCAGTGGCCTGGAGTAATGAGAGTAGTTTCTGAAACTAAACAAAAGGAAGGTGCACACCACTGCATTTCTGTGCTAAAACTATATATATATATATACATATATATGTATACATATATACATATATATATATATATCCCCAGGAAAATGGTTATTTAATATGTGTATGATATATATCATATATATGCTCACGTATCATATATATATATATACATTGTATATTGTTTCTGAGGGAAAATATTGATATATTTACAAAATATTAAAAAACTCTTTAAAAGTACTCTTACAGATGGTATCAGAGAGCAACCAAATATATTCAAATTCTCATCAAATGAAAATCATGCTTAATGATTTAATTAAGACTTCCTTATAAATTAGTTAACATATAAATAAAAACAGAGAAATCAAGCATATAAATGTAACATTAAAAATATTAAACACACACAAATATTTTTATAAAACTTACACTGGAGAAGCACATTATTTGAAGATACTTAATACTTTACCTATAATAGATTCTTGTATACTTACAAGTCAGGTTATTCCTAGCTTGGTGAGAAACTTGGAGAAGACTTTATCATTTTACCTTTGGTCATAATCTCATAGTCTCATTCTAGTAATAATGCTGCCACTAGTAAGGGCCATCATTGCATAGCCCTTCATATATGTTTAACAATGATAAAAAGCAATTCCCATCAAATTTCCAATGCAATTTTTTACAGAAATTGAAAAATAATCTTAACATTTGCATGGAAGAACAAAGGATCCTGGATAGCCAAATATACTCATGAACTAAAACACAAACCACAAAAATCTCTGCTGAAGATGTTCTCATTGCTGAAAGCCACACTAACCAAAACATATTGACACTGGTGTGAAACCTGACACACTATGAAGGGACTCAATTAGAGGATAAAAAGATACAAGTCCAAGCCACCTGAATTTTGTCAAAGATGACAAAACACACATTGGGGGAAAGACAGCATCTTCAACAAATGGTGTTGGGGAAACTGGATACCTACATGTACAAAAATGAAACTTTATCCTTCTCTCTCAAGTTGCACACAAATCAACTACAAATGAACCAAAAAGTTCAATGTTAGAACTGAAACTCTAGAACTTCTAGAAGAAAGAGCAGAGAGTACAGACTCAGGTAAGGACTTTCTGAATAGGACTCTGGTCACCCAGGAAATAGGACTGCAGTAGTTTGAATGAGTATGGCTCCCATAGGCTAATGTATTTGAAAGCTTACTCCCTAGTTGGTGGAACTGTTTGGGAGGGATTAGGAGGCATGCCCTTGTTGGAGGAGGTGTGTCACTGTAGGCTTCAAAAGACTCTTTCGCCTCCCAGGGCTCTCTCTGCCTTGTGGATATGGATCAAGATGTGAGCTCTAAGCTGTTCTTTTGCTCTGCCATCATGGACTCTAACCCCCTGAAACCATAAGCCAAATCAAATGCTTTCTTTTATAAGTTGCCTTGGTCATGGTGCTTTATCACAGTAATAGTAATTAATAGTGACAGTAATAGTATCTAAGACAAGGACCAGCAAGTGGCATCGCATGAAATCTTCTGTCCTATAAAGGAAAATAACAGACTGAAGAGGCATCCCACAGAATGGGAAAAATTATTTACTAGCTATATATCTGACAGAGGATTAGTGTCTAGAATGTGCAAAGAACTAAAAAAAAACCAAAATACCAGAAAAACAAACAACTCAGTTAAAAAGTGGGCTATGGAATTGAACAGAGTTCTTAGAAGATGACATAAAAATGATCAGAGAATTTTTTAATCCTTAACTACCATGGAAAGGTGAATTAAAACTACTTTGAGATTTTATCTTACCCTAGTCAGAATGGCTAAGTTTAAGAAAATAAAGCCAACAAATATTGGCAAGGATGTGGGAATGGGAACCTTCATTTATTTTTGTTGGGAGTACAAGCTGGTACAGCCACTGTGGAAATCTGTGTGGTAGTTCTTCAAAACAAACTAGAAATAGATTTCCTCTATGTCTCAACTATACCACTTCAACACAGTCCAAAAGAAGAATTCTAAGTGCTTGTGAGAAAACTTCAAGAAACCCAGACAAGAGTCTCGTGACCTCAGTTTCTTTAAAAACATGAAATTGTTCTTGGAATGTGTTTTCATGCCCCTCCCAGTGTAGCAGATAGGACCGAGCTGACTTCAGCTGTTGTTATTCATATTCCCCTATTGAAAAACATGTTTTTGTCACATGCGGCTTGCCTTTGTGATTGTACGATTTCTCATGAGACTCCTTTTACCCCTCAGAGTATAAATTGTCCGGTGCTCTGAATAAAGTTGGCTACTGCATGAGACTTTAGCCCCCCTCATTTATCAGCTCCATCCTCCTATGTCCCACCACCTTTAGAGTGATAAACATACCATGACTGGGCATGCAGATTCAAAAGAATCTACAACTACAGAGACTCATGTTCCTCCACTTTTATAGCTGCTCTACTCACAATAGTTAGGACATGGAAGCAGTGTAGATGTCCATCATCTGATGAATGGATAATAAAAGTAGGGTACTTGTATGCAACGAAATTTTATTCAGTTGTAAAGAAAAAAGAAATCATGAGATTTGCAGGTCAATGTAAAGAACTGGAAAATATTATACTGAGGAAGCTCAGACTCAGGAAGACAAATCTTGTACGTTTTCATTCATATGTGGATCTTAGCACTAAATCTTTATATTTGTGTGTTTAAACTGGAGTATAATCTAGGAAACTAGAAAATCTAAAATGATTAGTGGAAGGGGAAAGAAAGATTTTAAGGATGAGGGGTAGTGGAACACAGGTGACATGAAGAATCAAAGGGGAAAAATAGGGATGGAGGTTTAAATAGAGGAATAGGAGAGTAAAACAAAGTGTGTGTGTGTGTGGGGGGGGGGAGGGTAGAAGATAGATAACCAACACTGAAGTTGTTTGAAAAAAACATGAAAAACTTATTATTAAACTAAGCTTCATATATACATATATTCATAGAAAGACATTTAATTGGGATCACTCTGCAAGCAGGATAATGTTCCTCCCAGAAGCCATAAATGGTCAAACAAAAAGCCCTTTGCCAGGTGTTGCATATTTCCTTTCCAGTTATTGGTCAGCGGTATCCTGGAGATTCCAAAAACAATATAGGATATTGCATGGTTCATGGGTGCACACCAAGAACTTGATGGCAAAAATCTATTGCTGAAGATAACGCACGTTTTGGTCACAGGATATGGAGAAATCAGGTTGGTATTAAACAGGAAGCTTCCTTTCTTGACTAGTTCATGTAGTACCAGAGGATGCTGTGTAGGCTTTGGTGGGAGTGAGGTGAGGGGAGTTATCTACAGTCAACAGTCTTACCTAGCTATGAATCCTATGAGATACAATGATCAGTGAGACAAGACTATCCACTACAATAGTGGCATGAATATTATGGGGCAACCACACACTTTCTGATAGGATTTAAGAACTGTTCCACAGAAGGAAATACATTCCTAGTACTGTACATCTATCTGTTCAAGAATCCTGGTCCAAGAGTGAATTTACTATTACTTTATTAAATGGACATGGTATCAAGCTACCCTCTAAATTTGTATGTCTCTCTCCATAGATCAGACTAAGGACAAAGGATGGAGTACCAGTCATATCACAGATTTCATAACAGAAATGAGACATCTGTCTTCAAGCCTCCCATTCTATTGCTAGCATGTCTTGGGGTTCTGGGTGATGAAGAATACTATGTGTAAAGTTAGAAGACCAAGGTTGGGATCTGCCTGAACACCTGTGACTCATGTTCTTAGCAATGCCTCTTCTCTGAGCTTCAGTTCTCTCCTCCGTAAAGTGGAGATAAAGATTACATCTTGATTAGTCAGAGACCTTAATGAACATGAACACAAATCTGCTTTACAAACACCAAAGTAGCCTTTCCCAAAATGCTGCTGATATATGTGATAATGTTTTAAGTAGAACATTATAAAATCTTTCAATATTTTAACCATTACATATTTGTATAAATTCATATTTAAAAATAACTCATGTAGGATATTTGAAGAATGAAGTTATTTAAATTGTGAAAGTGGCATAAAGCTTAGTATATGAATGCACGACTAGTATTTGTTGATGGAATAAATCAATCAATACATAAAAGAAAGAAAAATAGTAAATGACCAATAGTACAAGTGCTAAGCAGTGCTAGTTAAACTCTGGCAAACACAGATTTGAAGTAATACATAAATATGAAGCATTTATTAGCTATTATAAAATTATTAAATAGAAACATCGAAGATAACAGTAAATACTTTTTTTTTTTTTTTTTTTTTGGTTTTTCGAGACAGGGTTTCTCTGTGTAGCTTTGCGCCTCTCCTGGAACTCACTTGGTAGCCCAGGCTGGCCTCGAACTCAGAGATCCGACTGGCTCTGCCTCCCGAGTGCTGGGATTAAAGGCGTGCGCCACCACCTCCCGGCCAACAGTAAATACTTAAAAAGAACATCTTTAAAGTGAAAAATCCTACTAACTTTAGAGTAATATTATTTCAGTACTTTTGAGATGACAGAAATTAGTGATAAATAATAACTTCGGTATAAAAGTTGATTTATTTGTGATAAGAAGGATGAAGATCATTTCCCAGCTGTAGAACTGATAAGAAACCCTGGCATTTTCAGTGTGCCAACCAGGGCCCCCATCCCCCTAATCATCATCTTATCCATGTTACTCTCATCAGCACTTTGGCAGCCACTTCTGGTCTACTGGGATTGAAGTATTTTTAAGTGTTACAGAATTACTAAGAAGCAAATCTATTTCAATGTGATATTAAGTATCTTATCAAGCCATGATACATCAACAGAATAGAAGTTTGGGGCAATCTTGAATTTCTAGGAAAATGTGTCACAGAAGCATGGATTTGATTCACCTTAGATTTTAGATTCCATTTGCTGCTGTCTAGATGAAAGTTGCATTAAAGCTTGGGAACTGGCATCTACATTGACCTTAGTTATCAGACTGAGGAGGGATAAACTTCTGAGTCTGGTTCAGTCTTGCTTATGGGGAACAAAAGGTCACTACAGTGAAGTTTATAGTCTTACCCACCTTTTCACTCAGTCTAGTATTTTTCTTGATATTCATATCTTTGGGCTGATCTAGTTCTTCATTCTCACTATCTTTCACATTTGGACTAGGGACCGACTTTGTTGGCCTGGATTTATCTTTCTTATTACCTCCAAACATGACTCTGCTTCATTTTTAAGAAGATTCTTGTGCCAACAGAGTATTGGTTGCCTTTGTCATAATGCTAGCCAAAATGTAACTCCACAACTGTGGCTATCTAGGAAAAGATTCATTTCCAACACTGGTTAGTTAGGAAGACAGAGTAGGAAGTGTGAATATACATGGAACATTTGGGATACAGAATCACAGTACTAAGAGTACAACTTAGCTATCACCTGTCATCAAGTACACAAACACCATTCTTTAAAATAAATTAAGGAAGGCACATCTCCCAAAGAGGGTTCCCAGGTGCAATCTTTTAAGTTCATAACCCTGGAGCATAAATATAGCCAATTTTTCATTATGCACCACACTCTCAAAAGCCTGTGCATGTGACAATGCTGAACCGAAAAACAGAAACCATGCTGCCTCCAAATGAGTAAGTTTTAATAAGGATGAAGTTGACAGCTTTAGTCAATCAACCAGAGAGCCATCTTTACACTATCCCTGCAAAGACAACCATGTAGACCAAGTTACAGTGTCAATCCAGGAAGGGAGCTCCTGTGCACTTATGCTATCTGTAGAAGTTTCCTGGTTACTTAACAAGTGCCTCTCTACTTTTCCTACCATGAATGTTTCCTGGAAAGGAAACATTTTTGTGTCACTATGATGATGTCTTTAAAGTTCAGAATACACATAGAAGTGCAATGAAATATGAAGAACAAAGGGATAGCATCGAAAACAGTGAACAGATTTATTCATAATAAATAAGAATTTTATGTTTTGATTATTACTGAGTAGCAACCTTTTAAGGCTAGTTCATACATGATCAAAAGTAGCAGGTGGCACCTATTTATCTAAAAGAGTATTAACTATAGGCCATACAAAGAACAAAAACAAAACCATACAGAAAACAAATGACCCAATCCAAAAAATGAACTAATATATCTGAACAGAGACTTTTCAAAAGAAATATAGATGGCTAATATATAAATTAACAAGTGTTTGACACCATTAGACAAAAGAAATGCAAATTAAATCCACTTGGGGTTTCTGTCTCACTCAAGAGAGAATGGCTATCATCAAGAAATGACAAATATTCTCAAGGATGTAGAGAAAGAGAAACCTTTATGGGGTGAAAGTGCCAACTGGTACACCCACTATAGAAAACAGTATAGTGGTTCTTCCAAAGGCTAGAAATAGAGCTATCATCTGACCCAGCCATTCCATTCCTGGATGTATATTCAAGGGAATCTATATTCTATTAAAGAGATACTTTCTCATCCATGTTCATTGTTGCTCTATTCACAAAATAACCTGGAAGCCAGATTAGCCTAGACGTTTATCAACTGACAAATGGATATTGAAAACATGGTACATATGCACAATGGAATTTTATTTAGCTGGAAAGAAAAATACAATTAAGAAATCTGCATGTAAATGGCTGGAACTTGAAAAAATTATGCTGAGTAAAGGCCCAGAAAAACAAATGTCATATGTTCTTCATTTTTTGATCCTAGCTTTCCAATCTCCAAATATGCATGTTCAACTTGGAGTTACTGTAGAAGCCAAGCTATTGGGATGGGCTTGTATCAGGAAGGGGGATAGTACAACATAAGAAATACAGA
Organism: Peromyscus eremicus; assembly: GCF_949786415.1. Taxonomy (NCBI): domain Eukaryota; kingdom Metazoa; phylum Chordata; class Mammalia; order Rodentia; family Cricetidae; genus Peromyscus; species Peromyscus eremicus. The sequence goes on along the minus strand of NC_081419.1, from coordinate 28,501,362 downwards.
AATAGAAGGGGAATGCTGAGAATGGAAAAGTTTAAGCAGGGAGGTGACAGGGAGTGGGTAGAGGAGATGATGGGACAGAGGGAAAGGTCAATCAAAATGAAAGATGTTTGAAAAAATCATATTCAAATAAACTGGTAACCAAACTAAAGAAAACAGACTTTACACAGTAGATGTGGGGGCTGAGATGGCTCAGTGGTCAAAGGCATTTGCTGCACTTGCAGATAACCTGTGTTCAATCTCCAACTGTCCACATGGTGGCTCAAAACCATCTATAACTCTATTCCCAGGAAATACAATGTCTTCTTTTGACCTCCATGGGCACCATGTACTCATGTGGTACAGATACATGCATACGGGCAAAAAACATCGATAAACATAAAAATAAAAATCTTAAAAAAAATTGAGCTTTTTGCTCCTCCAGACCCAATGTTCCAAGACTCATCCCCAGCTCTGTAGCAGAAAACTTGATGTAGTCTCCCTTTCCTCTCTGATGCCATCCCCAGTGCATCACAAATATCCTCTCCTTAAACCTTCCTCCCCCGCCCGTACTTATCCCATGATCCAAGCCTCCACAACACCAGCAGACACTTCCTGGGAACACAGCTGTCTAGCAGGCCATGGAAAAAGGTAAGCCACCCAAAGACCTTCACCACTCCCTCTTCCTTTCCAAATCTAATCTCCAGTCTCATCCCTAGCTCTGCAACAGAACACCTGCTGCCGCCTTCCTTCATCCCCTTCCTACATTGCTATGGCTTTCACAGTCACTCCTCTCCTCTCCAAAGCTCTGCAGCTGCACACCCGTGGCAGCCTTTCCTACCCACCCTGTTTCCATCTCCTGTGCACCCCATAGATCTCCACTTCTAACCTCCCTCCCGGACTCTACTTTGTCCCAGCTCACAACCCCAGCAGGCACCCCCCCTGCTAACTTAAGGGCTGCTCCTGCCAGGGCAACAAGTAGGAGGCAAGCTTCTTCTACTTCTACTCTCCCAGATTACACTTCTACTTCTGCTCTCCCAGATTCAATGAATCCAGTCTCATCCTCAGCTCTGAAGCTGGAAATCTGCTGTGATCTCCCTTTCCTCTGTGAACCTATCCCCAATGGGTCATAAAGATTTTCTCCTCCAACCTTCCATGCCCTAACTCATCCCAGTATCCCAGTCTCCAACACCATCAGACATACACTGGGAACACACCAGCTGAACATGCCAGGGAAACAGGTCCACTGAAAATCTCCTACCAGGCAACACACAGCCAGAACAATCTCCCAAAGTCCAGTGAGGAAGCAGAAACTAAGGAACAAAACACTCACCTAACAGAGACAAAACCAGGCCTATAATCATCCCACTCCCAGAAAGCCTAGATTAAAGCTGCATATCAACAACAGGAAGTTTACAAACTCATGGAAACTGAACAATTCTCTATTGAATTAAAAATGTGTCAAGAAAAAAAAAAAAAAATCCTTAGCCGGGCGGTGGTGGCGCACGCCTTTAATCCCAGCACTCGGGAGGCAGAGCCAGGCGGATCTCTGTGAGTTCGAGGCCAGCCTGGACTACCAAGTGAGTCCCAGGAAAGGCGCAAAGCTACACAGAGAAACCCTGTCTCGAAAAAAAAAAAATGTGTCGAGAGAAATAAAGAAATTAAAGACTTTCTGGAATTCAATGAAAATGAATGAACCACCCACCCAAACTTAGGGGGCACAATGAAAGTGGTGCTAAGAGGCAAGTTCACAAGATTAAGTGTTTAAAAAAAAAAACAAACCAAAAAAAAAAAAAACTGGAGAGATCTCATACTAGCAACTTTAATAGCACACACACCTGAAAGCTCTACAACAAAAAAAGAAATCACACCCAAAAGGATTAGAAATAATCAGCAAGAAATAATCAAACTCAGGGCTGAAATCAGTAAGATAGAAACAAAGAGAACAATACCAAGAATCAATGAAACAGTGAGTTGGTTCTTTGGGAAAATCAGTAAGATCAACAGACTCTTATCCAAGTTAACTAAAAGGAGAGAGAATATCCAAATTAACATAATCAGAAATGAAAAGGGGGACATAACAACAGACACTGAGGAAATCCAAAGAATCATAAGGACATACTTTAAAAACCTATTACCCCCCCCCCCCCAAATTGGGAAGTCTAAAAGAAATGGATAATTTTCTTAATAGGTACCACTTACTAAAGTTAAATCAAGATCAGATAAACAATTTAAATAGACTTATAACCCCTAAGGAAATAGAAGCAGTCATTAAAAGTCTTCCAACCAAGAAAAGCCCAGGGCCAGATGGTTTAGTACAGAATTCTACCAGACTTTTAAATGAGAGTTAACATCAATACTCCTAAAATTATTTCACAAAATAGAAACATAAGGTACATTACCCAATTTATTTTATGAGGCCACAGTTACCCTGATATCCAAACAAAGACATAACAAAGAAAGATAATTACAGATCAATTTTCCTTAAGAACATAGATATAAAAATATTCAGTAAAATACATGCAAACCGAATCCAAGGATACATCAAAAAGATCATTCACCATGATCAAGTAGGCTTCATCCCAGAGATGCAGGGGTGATTTAATATATGAAAACCAACAAATGTAATCCACTATATAAGTAAACTAAAAGGAAAAAAAGATCATCTCATTAGATGCAGAAAAGGCCTTTGACAAAATACAATACCCCTTCATGTAAAAGTCCTGGAGAGATTAGGGATAAAAGGGATATACCTAAACATAATAAATGCAGTTTACAGCAAGCCCATAGCTAACATCAGTTTAAATGGATAGAAACTCAAAGTAATTCCACTAAATTTAGGAACAAGGTTGTTCACTCTCTCCATACCCACTCAATATAGTACTTGAAGTCTTAGCTAGAGAGATAAGACAACTAAAGGAGACCAAGGGGATACAAATTGGAAAGGAAGAAGTCAAAGCATCATTATTTGCAGATGATATGAGAGAATACATCAGTGACCCTAAAAATTCCATCACGGAAACCCCTACAGCTGATAAACACTTTCAGCGAAGTACCTGGATACAAAATTAATTCACAAAAATCAGTAGCCTTTCTATACACAAATGACAAATGGTCTGAGAAAGAAATTAGGAAGACAACACCCTTCACAATAGCCACAAATAATATATAATATCTTGGGGTAACGCTAACCAAGCAAGTGAAAGACATGTATGATAAAACTTTAAGGATTTGAAGAAAGAAATTGAAGAAGATATCAGAAGATGGAAACATCTCCCATGCTCATGGATTGGGAGGACTAATATAGTAAAAATGGCCATCCTACCAAAGCAACCTACAGATTCAAGGCAATCCCCATCAAATCTCTAACATAATTCTTCATATGTCTTGAAAGGAGAACTCTCAGCTTTATATGTAAACAACAACAATAACAACAACAACCACCAACCCAGGATAGCTAAAACAATCTTGACCAATAAAAGAACTGTGGGAGATCTCACCATTCCTGATCTGAATTATACTACAAAGCTATAATGACATAAACAGCCAGTATTAAAAATACTTTTCATGTATCTTGATAACAAAAGTTTTTGTTTTGTTCTTTTTTTTTTTTTTGAGGGGAATTTTTTTGAGACAGGGTTTCACCATGTTGTGTAGCCCTGGCTGTCCTGGATCTCTGTAGACCAGGCTAACCTCGAACTCACACTGCCTCCCTCTGCCTCTTGAGTGCTGGGATTAAGGGTGTGCACCACCACTGCCTAAATGGTTTAGTACAGAACCTGTACTGGCCATCTTCTTTAATCAGGCAAGACTTCCAGTGGAGGAATTAGTACACCAACTCAGCCATAAAACCTTCTACCTACAATTTGTCCTGCCTACAAGATGTGCTGGGCTAATGGTGATACAGAAATTGTGAGAGTGGCCAATCAGTGACTGATGCAGCTTGAGACTCATATCATCAGAGGGAGCTCAACTCCGATGGCCAGGACCCAGAGGCGTGTTAGCCCTGAGACCTAGGATAGAACCAAACACAACTGGGGCAGGGGTGGGGAGAGTCAACACAATGATTCCCAATGATATTCTGCTATACTCATAGATTGGTGCCTAGCTCAAGTTTCATCAGAGAGGCTTCGCCTAGAAACTGATGGGAACAGATGCAGAGACCCATAGCCAAACATCAAGTGTATCTTGGGGAATCCTGCAGAAGAGGGGGAAGAAGGATGGTAGGAGCCAGAGAGGTCAAGGGTAGCACAAGAAAACACACAGGATCAACTAAACTGGGCTCACAGGGGCTCACAGAGACTGAACCAACAACCAGGAGCCTGCATGGGACTGACCCAGGCCCTCTGTATGTATGTTACAGTTTTGTAGCTTGGTTTTCTTCTGGAACTCCTAACAGTGGGAACAGGGGCTGTCTCTGAGTCTGTTGCCTACTTTTGGGACCCTTTCTTCCTGCTGGATTGCTTTGACCAGCCTTAATAGGAGAGGAGGTGCCTAGTCTTACTACAACTTGATATACCATAGCTGGTTGGTATCCATGGGAGGCCTGTTCTTTTTTGAAGAGAAACGGAGTAGTAGTAGATTGGGATGGGGGGTATGGGGGAGAGGGGCTGGGAGGAGAGGAGGGAGGGAAAAATTTGGTCTGAATGTAAAATAAATAAATTTTAAAAAAGAAAAAAACCATATTCAAACACATATGAATCAGGAGATTCAGTCTTCTGTTTAATGCAAAACGTGTTAAAGGAAGATGATTTTGGGCTTGAGGAGATGACTTTGCAGGTAAAATGCTTGTTTTCCACATATGAAAACTTGAGTTTGGATCTCCACATGAAAGCCAGGCAGGTGTGGTGGCCCACTTATAACTCCGCAGAAACAGGGGACTGTGCCAGACTAATTGAAACAAAGGAGCCAGGTTCAGTGAGAGACCCTGCCTCAATATGTACAGTAAATAGAGATTGAGGAAGACACTTGACATCAACCTGGGACCTCCAGGATCTCCCCAGGCACACATATACATGTGCATATGCACCCATATATTGTGCCTATGTGATTGCAAACACACATGCATACCGTACAGACTTATATACACAACAATGCATGCCCTTATCTTGTGAGGGTATACAATGGCATCTAGATGCAGACCAGGGCAAGAATAATGTTTGGGGAGGGTGGTAATCTTTCTTTAGGTATGTATTTTTACAAAATGGCACCTGAACAGCCTTGGTTCATTCGCACAGAAACTGTAAAGCAGTTTAATGACTCTGTCTTGTATTTAGAGTGGTTCTACTTATAAGAGCCCACTTTTGCTGTTTCTAATTACTTCTTGAACAAACTGTCAAAAATATTTAGCTTTATCAACCTAACAGATGCTTGGCTGGCCTCAGAGAGGATCAAGAATAAAATGTTTTGTGAGTAAAATATGGAATTCATTATCTTATCAAAAGTAGAAACACCAGGCCCAAAGTGTATTGTGACAAGTGTATGTTAGGCACTGTAAGCATGGGTTTGAGGACCTCCTGTCCCCTTGACGAAAGACAGTCCTTTTATTGTGCAGGCAAAAATGCTCTTGGTTTCCTGCCATTAAATCTAAGTGCCAGCTTAAGTCTGAGCAAAGCTGAAATCACTTTGCACAATACCCTCTTTAAGAGAACAAAGTATACCTGTAAGAGTGATTTTTTTTTTTTATTAGCTAAGAGGACAAGAAATTCTGTTTCTTCATATGAGGGAATTGAGCATGATTTCTCCTTCTGGTTCAGAAAAAAATGTTTCTATTTACTTTAAACATTCTGCATGTTTCTTGCAGCCAATTGTACTAATTGTAAGAGAGGGCAGACACCCCTACTGATTTCTTCTAAGTCGGATGGTAGTTCATGGGTATATTTTCATTTAATTTATATGGTCAGGTTGTGCTAAGTAGACACAGACTACTACTGATGTAAACATTTCCACATGTTAGAAAGACCCAGAACTTCCTCTGAATTCAGATGTCACCAGCTGCTTTCTGTAATGGTTTTAACTTCACCCAGATTCTACCAATGCCCCACCTCTGGATGTCACAGGTTAGCACGTAGAGGAAAGCTGTCTGTCGGCATACCTTGCTCCATGGGAGCAGCCCTTCCTCGGCCATATTTTCCCCAGTCATTGTCACTTGCCTTCCTCTACTGAATAAAGAACTATGTAAACACAGAGAAGGCAGATGGAGTTAACAGGACCCTAGAAGTCTGGTTGAGGGTTAGGGGCACCCTGAGCCTAGTGGGTCTGTAAGGTTTTCATGACTCACCCCTTGTCAACATGACATTGGTGACTATAACCATCCCCTCTTCATTTTATGCTCCAGAAGCTTGTGAGACCTCAATGAGTCATGAAGAATCTTAAAATCAAATCCAAAGAATCCAAAGTGATGATAACAAAACAGAATAATTGATATTTGAACAGAGGTTAGTATTTGACAATGGATAAAGATTGGTATACCTTCCCTTCCTCGGGGCTTTGTTGGCATGAATTGTGAACGTCGTCTTCTCTTAGGAATTTTCCAGGCCAGGAAGTCAGTCCTTTGATTTGGCCCCAGACCAAGTCACCAACGTTGAACGTCCTTGGTCTATAGTGTATCAACTCATGTGAAGAGGGGGAGTCCGGATTCCTTAGGTCATCTTCACTACTAATGCTTTTAGCATCTGAGGGACTAGGCACACACCCATTAATGCTTTTGGCATTAAAGTCTCCATTGTAATGGATGTAGTCTTTGACCAGAGAACTTTCCAAACTATTCGAAGAACCTGGAGACTGCCCCTCTAGGACTAGGTCTTGTTTTGCAGTGCCTAGCAGCTCTCCAAAGCCCCGACTCTGACGAGGTCTGTTTCCATTAATGTGTGTGCATCTTTCCACAGTGTTCTCTAGTCTCTCCTTAAAACTCATCATAGTTCTTTTGTAGTTATTATACCTGAAATTTTCCTCCAGAATTTTATCCCCTTGACAATTTCTTGGTGGTAACAGTATTGGGTGCTGCTCCCCAGGTAGAAATGGCAGTGTAGAGACATTGTTGGGCCTTTCATGACAAGGACTACTGTGGATATGGCCTGGATGATCTAAAAATTCCTCATATTTCCACCTGTTCCGCTCCCCTCTGGGACTCTGCTCCCCATCCCACTGTTTTCTGGATGTGTGGCAACTTGCTGACTTGAAATACTCCAACCCATCTCCTTCGCTGGAGTTCTTCCCATGGTCTATGCTCTTGGGCAGCCGCGCTCCTCTTGCGTTCCTCAGCCTGCCATCATGGTCCATTCCTCCCACGCTCCGCCCATGAATGACCGCGCTCACAGCGCTGGACAAGTTCAACGGGTCACCAATAGAGGCAGTGAAGGCACTCATGGCACTCAGAGCCGGAACAGGGCTGATCTGAGTTGTACTGTTGACAGCAGTCGTGATGACAACCTGCATCCCTTTGCTGGCCGCATCGACAACTGCTTTGTAAATGGCATCTACAGAGGCATCGCCTTGGCCACCCATAACGAGGCCGTCTTTCACTGGCTGCCCAAGGGATGGGTCAATCCTTGGCTGCAGCTCACAAGGTGTATCTTGGAAATGTGGAAGTGCAGGGTTTGGGTTCTCAGGAAGTGCTGTGAGGCCCGGCTGAGTGTTTATTCTTTTATTCAGAAGAGCTGCATCTCCTTGCATCCTCACCTTAAATAGGTAGGAAACGGTGAAAAGGAGGGAGAGAGGAAGGGAGGGAGGGAGAGAAAGAGAGAGAGAGGAGAAAAATTTAAAGCTCTTAAAGAGGAAGATCGTAATTCCAAGAGTCACCAAAAGACGAACAACTGACAGGAAAGTACAAAGGACAAGAATCAAACTGAAAGGGAAAATCATTCTTTAAAGAAAACCTTACACGTCCATTATATTTCTATATTTGGGTAACTGCTTTAGCTGAAATAATTCAACAGATATCTTTTTAAACTTATCATTGCCAAACATTTCCTAGAAAAACTAAACTTGAGGGAGCTGGACACAAGGTGTTCCTAGGTGATGACACTGCTTGCCCAATGGTCTTACAGGTGTTTGAAACTTGAAATTCAAGTTGCAGATGACCAAAGAAGCCAGATTTTTAAAATGATCAGTAACTAATGATTATATTTAACTGAGCGAAATAGAAGATAAAATAAAAATAAATTTCCTTCCTAACAATGCATTACTTTGATGACATTACATATTAAATTTTATTTATTTATTTAATTTATTCATTATTGTGTACATGATCTATGTGGGCACATGTGTGGAGGTCAGAGAACAGATTTTTTTTTTTGGGGGGGCTGTTTCCTCTCAACTTTATGTGGTTCTGGGGATTGAATTCAGGTTGCCAGGCCTATGAGACAAAAGCCTTTATCTTCTCTAAGCCATCTCGCCAGCCACACATGATACTTCTTGAAGTCTTCAGATGGGGTCGTGATTCCTGCTCCTCAGCCTTATCCAGCCACTGCATGAGGTACATCCTCATGCTGCCAAAAAGGACACTGTCTATAGTGATTCTTAGACAGGAAGAGGTCAGGGGAGGGGATTTCTGTACAGGAAGCATTACTGCAGTTTGAAAACTCCCTGTGGCTTTTCTAACTTCACTAACACCATGTAAGAATTAGTGCTAAGGGATCGCTTGGCTCGGCCTGGGAGGAGGGGACTGGACCTATCTGGACTGAGTCTACCAGGTTTATCTCAGTCTGCGGGGAAGGCTTTGCCCTAGAGGAGATGGGAATGGGGGGGTGGGCTGGGGGGAAGGTGAGGGGGGCGGGAGGGGGGAGAACAAGGGAATCCGTGGCTGATATGTAGAACTGAATTGTATTGCAAAATAAAAAAAAAAAAAAAAAAAAAAGAATTAGTGCTAAGGCCTTAGGTCCCTCGGTCCTGCAATCATAATTTCTGCTCAGTCCTGGCCCAGTGACCACTCCCTTCTGGTCTCTGCCTACTTCCTTACTAAACCAGCACCTAGGATTCAACGGCTCATAGGCCACTCTTTTGCTACCACCCCGTCCATACTTGCCAGATAAAACCTAAATCTTGGATCATTTTAACTACTGGTTTTGTCTATATCCACAGGAAGGTGAAGTATTTTATGAATAGGAATTTATGGTTTCCAACCTGCACGATGGCCTGTTGATTCTCCTTCAATCCTATGACCTTCCAGTCAGATACCATTTTCTCCACAACTCCACAAATCTTCTATCTCTTCACACTAACTGCCATCTCATCTCACACCCTATTCTCAGTAGATGACCCTACTTACCGGAGAGAAAATGGAGCTCATGGTGAGATGTGTTACACTATGATATTCCCTGATCCTTAATAGCACATATCTCCCAGTGGTTACGCCTCTCTTAGATCTTGTCCAGTTTTCCATCTGCTCTATGGAGGGAAGCTCTCCACTTCTCAGGGACCTCGCTTTCTTCTCTTCATGTTTACTTTCATATACTTTTTTGGATCTTCCTTTTAGCATATAATATTATGTGCATACCTCCTCATGTAGAAGGTTAGTGCTCAACCCGACGTTCCCTTGGAGCACTACTCCAGGTCTCTTGCTCCTCATAGTTTGCTTTTTGAAGCAATAACTCATTTGGTAATTCTCAATGTCCCATTCATCATTCTAACCATTGCAATCTGACTCTGCTTCCACCATGCCTCCCTAAACTGCATTCTGCTGAGATGCTCTCGTGTCTAATGAGTGGACTTCAGGCTTTAGCTTGTTTTCTTGGTGATATAGGTAGGCACATATTCCACTATGAATTAATTTACTACAGTATATGTGAATATTTCATTATTGGTGAAATAGGTACTCATCACCACTCTTTACCCAGCCCAACACTTTTTATCCTACTCTAATCTTAATTCCCTTCTCAGAGGAAACCAGTGCTGTAGAGCATCCTGGTTAACACTTAAAAATATTAAAGCATGCAGGTCAATACCTAGTTTCTCTTCTTCCTTCCTTCCTACCCTTTCAACATATATAGAAACGTACTGTGCCACTCTTCTACCAATACTAGTGTTAGAATTTTATCTTCTTGCAGGAAGTATTGTATATTGTATTAAATAAGTCTACCTAATCATTTAAGCTTTTATAGATGGGCATTATGTAACATAATTATTTTCTGATTGATGAATAGCTATGTGGCTTTTAATTTCTGATTCCATGTTATAATGAATGTTTTGTTCATTATGTGCTCCTCTGTTCACATTTGAAGATTTCTCTTAAGCCAACACATATAAATTGAACTTCTGGGCTAGTAGACATATATGTGTGTGTGTGTGTCACACACACACACACACACACACACACACACATATGAATATGCTTCAAAACTTGATAAACTACCAAATTATCCTCCAAAGAAAATGAGCCAGTGTGGTGATTATTTTATTTGTGCTGAAATGTGATATTTTATTTGTATGTTAATAAGTAAAGTTGCCTGGAGATCAGAGGTCATTTAGCCATAAAACAAAAATCAGGTGGTGGTAGCACACGCCCTTAATCCGATCACATGGCAGGCAGAGTCTCTGTGTGGTCAAGGACATAGCCAAGCTCGGTGACACGAACCTTTAATCCCAGTACCAACCATAGAGACCTGGAGGTCTATATAGACAGACAGTGATGAGGAAGTCATGTGGCTGGGCTTAGAGCCAATGAAAAGACAAAACAGAAAGGCAATAAAATCACAGGTTAGACAGGAGGAAGCTCTCTCTGCGGAAGCTACTGCTGGTGGTAAGCTAAGGCTAGTCATGGCTATTGCTCTGATCTCTTTGGCTATTACCTCTGTATTTGGCTCTGTGTTTCTTATTTAATAAGACCGTTTAGAAATTTGTCTACAAGCCAGGCTGAATATGCAGCTCAGTGGTAGAGCATTTGTCCAGCATGTACAAGGCCTTAGGTCTGACCTCCATCACAAAAGAAAAAACAGGCTAATAAAGCTCAGCCAGCATTCAGATGGACCAACAACGAAAGCGAGAATTTCTTCTGACCTTTGCCAGCAGAGGGTACCATCAATCTGACATACACAGTAATGTACACAATTGTTTATTCTTTTCATGTTTATGAATAATTCATATTTCATTTTCTATGAATTGTCTATTTAGATTTATTCCCTATTTCCTTGTCAGTGATCCTTTTTTCTTCCTGATTTATAGGATGTATTTTAAGATGAGAGGTGTCAATTAGGTGGTATGAATTATGTGTATATTTCCTGACATTTGGTTCATCTCTAACTTTAGAATATCTTTGATCATATAGAAATTAAATTTTTTGTTTTGGTTACACATTTTTCTTTTGACCTACTGGCTTGATATCTTGATTAAAAAGCTTTCTGTTTTATTATTTATAGTCTGTGATGGTGCATGCCTACAAGTCCAGCATGATGGAGTGTGAGAAGGAGGATGCAAATTCAAGACTGGCTAGCTTGTACTACATAGTGAGCCCTGTCCTTTTTTTTTTTTTAATCTTGTACATTTTAGTCTCACATTTATATAATATCACTCTTTCTTTATAATCTTTAATATATTAGGCATCTTTGTAGACATAGAGGACCACATGGCCTAAGCCAGGAAGATGGAGTGTGGTGAGAGCTAACACTGAAGGAAGTGGGGATTGATCACAATGTGGGCACAAGGCGCAAAAGGGCCGAGGAGGGTAGAACTACCAGGTCTTACTTACAATTCCAAAAAGACCATTGCTTTATACAAAATAAAGTTATATTTAAACAAAAGCCTGGCATGTTTAACAATCCTCATTATTAAGAAAGAACCATCAGTAGACTCTAAAGGGCATACAATCTACTTTTTCATTCCTCCTGCCTAATTATTTCAATAAAACCAGACATTGTTTTCAGCTAAAATCACATGTGGGAGGAAAGTACCTGGAAGTTCTGAAATAGACAAGCCATGGGGTTACTGTTAGCTGGGCAAGGGACTGCGGGCTGTCCTTGGAAGGCCTGGAGATTCTGGTGTCCCTGGAGAAGGTGCTGCTGTTGTTGACTCGGAGGAAACATTTGATTGCTGTTTAACAGCGATTGTAGATGACTCAGTTGATGGTTATTCAAAGAATTGTTTATTGATGATATATCACCTACAGTTTTGAAAAATATAAAGTATAAGTCAATGTATTTCTTCAGAGATCTTATGGTTATTTTTGCACCTGAGAACTCCTGAAACACGAACTAAAAGCTGAACTTACGTGGGCAATTTGGTTATTTTTATCAGCCTCACTTATCCATAAATGTACCTTTAGCATTTAGTTTTATCTGCATGATTAGCCTTGTATTTTATACCACATAAAGACTACTTAGTCATTAATGTTAAGCTTCAGAGTTAAATGATTCCCTATGGCTATTAGTATTAGAACAACTACAATTAAAGGTTGAAAAATTTCCTTAGCAATCATAAGTAGTTGACAAGGAGACAAAGAGTAGGTATGAGATTGTCTCATTTATAAAATTTCAGTTTTAAGTCACAATCATCAATAAATACCACCAAATAAAATTAGAGGCTTAGTTTAGAAATATGCATTTTGTTTCGCATTAAAATGTTAGTCAGCTAAAATTAAAACTGTAGAGAAACCTAACAATACAAAAGAATTAATTCACTGCTCTAGTTGTCATAAAGATTTTAAAATCAGTGACATCCATGGATAGCATTAATAACTGGTTGTATTTATATTTAAAATTCAGAGTTGTTTTAGATTGTTGAAAATTTTGAGAACAGTTTTGTAACAAGACATATATGTCTACTAGGATTTTTGAGTTATTTAACTATAACGATTTTAGGTCTAGACAGAACTAATTGTGCTGCATTATAAAAGTTTCCATAAAATACAGCAATCGGAATAATGAGTTTTGTAGTGTATCAAGACGCTCTTGATACCATCATGTACACTTGCTTCTGTTTCTGGGTTTCATGGACACTTCCTGCACTTCCACCTGTTGTTACCTACACCTATCATTATAAATACTTGACATTATTTTCAACTTTTTTTTTGATAGGCTAATCTACGTGAAGGACTTTATTTTTATGGCACAAATACATACGTATAAGAACAATTCCGAGGAAATCTAGATTTATATAGAGGGACAGTTTCCTTGATCTTGGGGGAAACCTCAGCTTGGAGTATTTTGATGCCTGGCCTTTTTAGCTCGGCTTCTCAGGGTTCCCCTGGACCCTAGTGCAGCTGCTCATCCCAACCCTGTGATGCCACGCCAAGTAAAACAGAAGTAAAGGTGCTTTACAAGATGCAGACTGCTCTTGGCTGAAGAGAATGGAGGGTCGGTTAGGTTTAGGTGGCATCAGAATTAGAAGATAAGAGAAAGCAGATTACAGTGGTATTTAGTAATGCTAGAATTGGAGAAAAGGAAAAAGCCATTTCATGTTTGTTTAGCTATAGTTTTGTGTGAGTGTTGTTATATTTATTTCCTTAAATAAGCTGTGACATAATAAAAACATTTTTAAAAATGGTGTGACAAAATGGAGTTTTAAAAAGGAGAAAAGAGAATTAGAAAAACGTTTCTTAAAAAAAAATTTGTGAAAAAAAATTAACTTACCAAGCAGACCTGTCCCCAGTAGAGGGTTAAGTAGCTGTGGCACCACAGAGTTACTGTTGAGTTTAGCTGGACCAGGTGGATTCCCAGCATTATTAGATATATTCAGCAATGTTTCTGCCATTGACACCACTGCTGTCCCACCAAGTGTTGAGACAGTCAGTGCTGCCACTGCTGATGATGTAGTGGTTGTGGTAGTGGTTGCCTGGGAGGAGGTTGCTATGGAAACCTCTGGATGATTAGCGGTGTTGGCCGATGCCGAGTTCAGGACACCTCCCAACAGCTGGGGATTCAAGGCCATTAATCCTGAGGCCCCAGTGACAGCTGGGAGGAGCAGGGGGTTAAAAGTAGTGTCACTGCCTGTAAAGCTCGGTAAAGGGTTTCCCAGGGGGCTGGTTAAAAGGGTCTCAGCTCGGCTGTTGTCTGACTGATTGCTTGGCAAACGGTCTGGTGGGGCTGTCATCTGTGTTAATAAGGGTAAAGGGGTATTTTGCTGTTGCAAAAGATCTGAGATGGTCAGATTGAGAGATGACAGGGGAAGCATGGCAGCTGCTTGGGCTTGGTTCTGGAGCAGGGCTGCTAAAAGCTGAAAGTGAACAGGCTGTAATACCTGCCCATCCATGTCACCGGAGAGAAAGGCTAAAGCAGCGTTTACATTCGGGTGGAGGAAACCTAAAGGGTGGAGGTTGATCTCAGACTTGCCTTCTCCTGCTGAAGGCTGGAGGATATTTAATAGATTCTGGTTTAGGAGATGCTGTTGATTCACTGGCAAAGAGATAGGTAGAGAACTGAGGAGGCTGGGGTTCAAGGGGTGTGGAAGATGGTTGTTTGCAGTGCTGTTGGATGGAAAATGAAGGGCATGCTCCTGGCCAACAAAAGGAAAATCACTCCCAATGGGCAGCTGACTCTGCAGTGGGTGTCCAGCTGCGGTGGTGACTATGACACCATCTTGGAGAACAGATGTTGTCTTTGTGATGGCAGGGTGGTTGCTGCCAGCTATAGCTATGGAGGATGGTAGGCTTGGACCACCTAAAATGAGAAAAAAGAAACACAGCCATTAGTTGTGGACAAGATGACACATAACATTTCCTAGGATACATTTCCATCTGTTCTACTGACTTCACTGTAAGTAGATTAACTGTATCATAGATGATTTGACATCTGTTAATGGAACTTAACTCACTTTGAAAATAAGTGTACTGAAAAGTGTGCTGAAAAGCAAATAGACTTCTGTTCATAGCTCCACAAAGTGAAGCTGGGCAAGGATGTTACATTATAGCTCATGCATTCAGTGTGGTACATAAAAGCTTCCATTTTTTTCAAAATCATACCTTTTCACTTAATGAAGGTGTTTGGTCTTACTTATAAGATACTACTTTCTTTTAATGAACAAAACAAATTCCCTTAAAACAAGGATGTACATGAAACATAAAGCAGATAATAAAAATTACCTATGTTAATACAAAATATCAAATATTTTATTGTATAGCTTTCTGATTTTCCATACCAGTATGTATATATATATTCAGGTGTACACATACACACACACACACACACACACACACACGCACACACGCACACTCATTCTCTGTCACACACACAAAACCATGTATTTTCAAAACAAAACAGAATTGTGCTATAAGTTTGTAACTTTTCATTTATCAATTTAGTGAATACTTTTCCCTTGTTAATTGATATATACTGAATCATTTTACTAGTTTCTAGTATTAGTATATGATAATTTAACCACCATATAATCATGAATGTTTTTGTTTTCAATTATTTTGCAATACTTTGAAAACAATTATTGACATCAATATTATTATTAATTATTAATGTATCTTTTCAGTTGCCTACTTTTTTTTGGTTTTTTAAAGACTGGCTCTCACTGTGTAGCCCTGCTTGACCTGGAACTCTTTATGTAGACCAGGCTGGCCTTGAACTCACATCACAGAGTCTCTGCCTCCGAAGTGCTGGGATTAAAGGTGTAAGCCACCACAATGGGCTGCACAATTATTTTCCAAGGATACATTATTGAACATGAAATTTCAGAGTCACAAACCTTTACATATATATTGTCAAACTGTCCTCAAATGAAATGGATCAATACACATTCAATTTATATTCCTTTAAACTGTGTATAATAGTGCTTATTTCTCACCAACACACTATTATTGCTTTTAACAGTAAAAAAAATGATTAATAATCTGTTATTCTGATAGTATATGAATGTTTCCAAAACTGTGCAATAGTAAAAATATGGTATTTTCTTGTTTTCATCAAATGGAATAGTGCAATAATTTTTCTTTTTTATATACTTTTAGTTTTTTAAAACTATGTAGTATGTAAAATAACTACATTTATTAAGCTATGCTGATAAAGTTTAGCATTTATATTTTGATTTCCATCATCACATATAAACACAGTGGTGAGCATTTTCTCATATACCTTGCTACTGGTTTGTGTGTGTGTGTGTGTTTGTGTGTGCGCGCGCGCGCGCACGCGCACACGCGCGCACGTGCACACATGTGTTTGTGTGTATAATAGGTAATTAAACCTAAACCCTCAAACCCCAGAACTACACCACCAAATTTTCTTATTTTCAGATAGGGTTTTCTCAAGTTGCCCAGATGGCCTCAAATTTATGATCCTCCTGCCTCAGTTTTGTGGCTACTAGGATTCCAGGCACATACCGCCACACCCAGCTATCATGGATTTTCTCCTAAGGAAGTTTATTTCAAAGTGTTCATAGAAAAAATTTCCATCATGGTTATGATTGCTATGAGAATCAAAAACAGGTAAAAAAAAAAAAAGGCTTGTCAGTTGAATCGTCTATACAAATAAAAGGGTTTCGTTACTATTACTCCTGACATCAGCAGGATGGTGGTGAGGCGGTACCAGTGTAACTCACACCAGCACTACCACACCACTTTCAGAAAGCTGCTAGAACAATGGTTTCTGTTTTCCCATCTGTCATTGTCTGATTTTTTTTAAAGCTCTCAGTGTTTTATTTAAAGGCTGAGATTAAAAAAGTTTTTGAACATATATAAATATTTATGAAATATTATCATGAAATAATGACATGTTCACAAAGATCAGGGTAAGAAGACATACAGAATGCTGAAGTAGGCACACGGTACACAACTCTTTAAATAATTCAGATTTTTTTTCACAAAACAATCAACACCTTAAATATTTCATTGCTTCTTAAAATTGCCATTTCCATACATACAGTTCATCATTTGCATCTGGAAGGCATCTTTTAAATGAGCCAGTGAGTCTTATTTACTAGGAACCACTATCACTGTCAGTTTTTCTACCTGCTAAATAATAATGACATACTTAAATGTGGGGCTCGCCGTTCTTCTGACCACATGCAGAGTATATTTTCAAAATACTTAGCATATATGTAGCAAGGCTTTGTAGATGATGGTTTTCCTTAGAGATTATTTTTTATTACTTTAATTTGCCACTGAGAAGCATCCATATTTATGATTCAAGGAAGTAGTCATTTGAGGATAACACTATTTTAAAAGCTCTCCATCTAAATATTCTTGAGAAATTATAATTAAAAGCACAGTCACTGTGGATCTTCTTTTTTTTTTTTTTTTTTTAGCTTGCCAACAAGAAAGGATGAGTCTGTAAGCTTTATAAAAGCAAGATGTGGATCCAACACATATATAAAAATAGTTATATATATTTTAATTTTCTCCAATTTCTAACAAGTAGACAAATTTCAGCAAACAGGTACATTCTGTTGGAGAATAGGGTTGAAAGAGCGACACAAGTTTAAAAATCTTGCCGTTTTCCTTGCAGAAACTCAGTTTAGGCAAAGTGGTAAATGCAGAAATTTCCCACTCTTCCCCTCCCTCAAATGTATAACTACAAGGTAGGAGTTTGTGAATGTTGAGATATGTATTAGCTAGGATAACAAGACTGCAACATGGTAAGGGCTGTAACAGCTCTACAGACTACATGGGATGGGGACAATTGTATAACTGACGGTGTCTGAGAAAACGGCACAAATGAGCAAACTAAACATCTGATCAGGCATCTGAGAGATGAAAACAGGTAAAAAGTACTTCTAAGCAGAAGCAAAGTAATTTTTTAAAATACCGAAAGTCGGATGAAGGATAATGAGATTTGTGTTTCACAAGTACCAGTATCTGAAACGTGTGTATGGCGTTTACATACCCCGACTCCCTCAGCCCACAGTTAAGCCCGCCAGTTTACAAAAGCAGTAAATACATCTGAATACATATTTTTAAACCATTAAAGACAAATATCATTTCTTATTTCTCTCTGTATCTCAAAGACGTAACAGTCATGTCACATGGTTGAATTCAAAAAGCATTTGTTGGTTTAATGAATCTGTTGAGATCCTAATATTTGCACTCACATCTATAAGGGAGGCAACGTAATGTAGACACACGGAGGAGGTGAAAATTGACTTTCCAACTCATTGGTCCAGTGCCAGGAGATAGGGGACACTACACAGGAGGTGGCGTGAGGATGACAAATTACTTGAGAAGGCTCCCAAGTTCCTCAGGAAGTTAAAAGTCACCTCACAGCAGGGGACTTCCACCTCAAGGACAGTCATTCATTAATGCACAGAGTCAAAGAGAACCCTGAATTTGCATGGATTTTTATATGAGAGGGCAATTTAAAGAATACTTATTTCTGAATCACTAGCTGTAAACAGGCAATGTTTTGTGAATCCATTTCAGACTTATGCATAAAAACCTATATTCTGTTAAAGTATGTAAGGGAAGTGTTTGTTAAAGCAGGTTTTTTTTTCTTTTTAAAAAGAAGAAAATTTAAACATTATCAATAATCAAAAGGCATCTGGGAATTTGGAAGAAGTTAGCAATTTCCAGTCATTTAATTAATAAGGAAACATAAGATGACTTTGTGTCAACCACTATGAAGTGACAATTTCTTTCCTGGTTGTGTTGTTTTTGAAGTAGGAGAAAGGGAAAGCCACTCAAGTGGTACCAGGTCCCTAGCCTAGACCTGCAGAGGTAGGCAGTTTAGTGTGGTGAGGGAATGATTATGCTATCTTGCTCAGTGAGGACTGCACACGATCTTATGCACAAACAACTCAGATTCTCGTGTACAGGGTGTGTATATACAAATAACATAAAAATTATTTATGACTAATTTAGTTCTTAAGATGTTTCATTTGCTTTAGTTTTAGAATTGCTCCTACCTCTTCAGATTTACCTCATTGGACAAAAACATTCCTTGACAGAAGTTCACATTGTCAGAAGTTTACATTGTGACTGACTCTTGTATGACCGCCTCTGAAACATTAGTACTACTGTTATCCATGTATGTGTCCAAAAAAAAAAAAAAAGAAAAAAAGCCCATACCAAGTAGATCAAAGAAGTGTTTAAAAAATGTCATTAACTTGGTTCATTTGACCCCAATTTTAAATAAGCATTATTTTGTGCTAAAAACCTTTCTAAACTGAAGTGGCCAAATACTACTTTTTATCCATGAAACTCAAGAGCTTAAGGAGTAAGTCTTATGAAAAATATTCCTCCACTGTTTCACCTTTATCATTTACTTTGCTAACTGTACTTTCATTGCATCCAGGGTCAGAAGTAATCCTTAATAAAAATAAATCCTCCCAGAGATAAAATATCATGGCCTAAGTGAGTTTAATAAATATAATTTACTTCCCAGTCCCATTGAAATATGAAAAAATGTCTTCTATGTTTAGAGGACTGATTTTTAATGATAATAACATAATAAGTTGAAAGATAACTTTTATGAGAAGTCTAGGTGCTCCAGTGAAGCTTTATGAATATTCTCAAGCTTCAGTAAGAGCCACAGCAATGAGCATTTACAAAACCACATCAACTTCACCTTCCTGCTTTGGGTTCTAATGCAGACTCTTGACATTCTTAGACACTCCTGTCTGAGCAAGAGGAAGACAGGGGAAGGGACCTGTGGCGACTCTGTTTTTCACAAGGGAGAATGGGTCCCCAAAGAAAAGCACACTGAAGGTGGAGAAGGGGAAGGAAGCAACTGCAGGATCCTAGGAGAGGTTCTTGGCCTTTGAGGGCCAAGATGCTGGAGAAGAAAAAGGAGAGCGTAAAGAGATGTGGCTTAAATCTCAGGATGTTAAGGAGATCAGTTTCTGGACGATGATGAAATGAAATCAGAGAAATAGAAAAGATTGTGAGTGATTATATTGTATCTCTCCTTTCTTTTGTGGTGCCGGGGATGGAACTTCAAGGATGCTATGCAGCAGTTCTACCCCTAAGCTACACCCCCAGTCTGTTTCCTTTCTTAACACCCAGAACCTATTGCTTTAAAAACGTTTGGAAAATGTCAGATTACTCAAGTAGCAAAGTTCATTTGTTTTTAGGTAAACAGGGTATTTGTGTGATAGCAGACTTGAAAAAGGAGTTTAAGTCTTTGGTGGGATTTGTTTTCTGACCATGCATGAGTGAG
This sequence comes from Peromyscus eremicus, assembly GCF_949786415.1. Taxonomy (NCBI): domain Eukaryota; kingdom Metazoa; phylum Chordata; class Mammalia; order Rodentia; family Cricetidae; genus Peromyscus; species Peromyscus eremicus. Next base: position 28,481,365 of record NC_081419.1, on the reverse strand, counting down.
TTAAAATGCATCATTAGTTACCAACTAGAAGTTTCATTTCAACACAGTGCTGGATTTTTAATATAGTCAGCTTTGTATCCTATTATAACCTGTTTTATCTGCAGCTATAAAACAGTGCCTAGTTTCTCATAGGTGCTCAATAAACACTGAATTACTTCATGAACATTCTAAAACTATTGTGACATGCCAATGAACTACAAAAATCAATTTATTATGCCCCAACTAGTATTTTCACAAGTAAAATACAAAATCTGGAAAATATTGTAGTGCTATTTTTGATAACTGTTTCTAATAGCTTATAACATCAGTGCTAGGGGGCGCTACAAATCATTTCGGTGTGTCATGACTGTGGCTAAACATTTATGTGGAAGGTGGAGTGAGGCTGAAAATACCAAACTACCAGTGTTTGCGTAAAACTTTCATTTGTTACACATTGAAATGCTTAGTGGACTGCAATGCCAGTTATCTAAAAACTTAACTGTGCATTTCTATATGAGTAGATGACATGGAGGACAGTTTGCAAGAGTGGGTTCTCCCCTTCCAACTAAAATGGCCAGGCTTGGCAGAAAGCACTTTTACCTGCTGAGCCATCTGGCAGGTGCCAGTGAGTTTCCTATTGTGGGAAGAAACTTTCAGGGCTGCTTTAGGATGAAGTCTCTGAGGGATGGTCTATCGAGTAGTGCGAAGGGGGCCATTGTTAGACTAAGGTGTGAAAAGCGTTCCTGTGGAGTTGTTCTGCCTAGGAGCCACACACCAAGTTACTGAAGGAATGTCCATACCTGTGCCCGTGGTATCTCCAGGGACCACTGCCAACCTCAGGAGTCTTTCATCAGCTCTTTTGGATTTCTATTTTTAGTTTCACTTCTAGTTTGTGAGTTTTTACTTTGAATTTCTAAGACGTCTAATAATAAAAAGTAATTTTTACTCTTTGCTTGGCTGGCACTGATACTGCTAAATTCCCATAATGTAAGACCCCTGCAATTCTGAATTATTTAGTACTACATGAATGTGGAAATGAAATCTACTTTGATAGCATTATTTTCATAAGTCAAGTTTTTGCAGGGTTGATACTGCTTCTTAGAATCTGGATTCTTTCTGAAACTACTTAAATGCTTTTGGACTAGATTTTAGTAAATAATAGCTTAGGTATCTCCTACAGAACTGAAAGATTGATAGCTGTATAAGAGAGCTTAATATATTACAATGGAATAAATTTCTCCCAACTAGTACACTAGAACAATTTATTTCTTTAAAGGTACAAAATAGATCATTGAATCAGCAAACATCGTATCACTCCGAGTTTCATTATCACTCTTGATTACATAGACTTAATCAATGTCTGAAGTAAAAACATATTTTAACTCCTTCTATATACAAGAAAACACTAACCTGTAATATGTAAACAAAGCAAGTGGTGTAACCCTGGTATAAGGACTTTCTCAAGGACCGAGACAATGCCTATAGTAAAAACATCTTTCAACAAGAAAGAGTTCATTCTGCAAAAATTTAACCAAGAAAAGATTTTCAACCAGTTTGGTTGTCTGGCTGAATAACAAGAACACAGAGCACTTTAAACTTGCAAGTCACGTGCATCATAAGCAGAAAAAAATACAGGCTTTGAAGAACCTAGTTTGAAATGCATTTAACAGAAACTAGCTCAAGTTAAGTTACAACTGTCCGAGTGCCCCCGCTGCTTTCTTCAGGCTGACAAATGTCCCACACCTGTCTCTTCAACATTCTCTTCTCTACCTGTCTGCACTTGTTATCTCCTCTGCTAAGTGTAGGGTCAACTTCCCTTTGCTTTGTATACTGGCGTGTTACGAGAATAAATAAACACATAGAGCTACAACTTAAATACGTCATAGTCTTTTTACACTAAGTAGTTTTTCTGTGGTCTCACTATTTCACTGTCTTATACCTACCATTTCATTAGCTGTCCTGAGTTTCAAATGTATTTTGTGCTGAAACATTTTCATTGCAGTAAAAATATACATACACACTTACATATGTAAATACTCACGAACATGTGTTTATTCATAGGTTTATTTATATCCTGAAGAGTTAATGCATAGAGTTTAAGAGTTAAGGCAAATAAATGTGTTATAGTTTCTCTTCTCTCACAAACCCATACTCTTGTCCCTCAGAGCATTATAATTTCATGTAGTTAAGTAGAGTTGATTGTTTTTAATTAGGAAAAGGAAGTATTTTATAGCAAAAATAGTTTAATGACTTTATCATATGGGAAACAGGATGGTTATTATTAAGTATGTTCATACAGTAATTTAAATACTTCTGTTTGTACTCTGTGAAAGGTCACAGGACCAAGGGAGGGGCTAGTTGTGAGGATACAGGCAGGGCTTGGGTTATGGTACAGGTGTTTTCGCTATTTGTTAAGATGTAGGCCTACTGAAGTTTGCTGGCCAAGGACACTTGATTTCTGACCCCTCTCTAAACTAGACCATTACACTTAGGTGTGAATTTTGTCTCTCTTAAAAAAACTGAAAATTTTGCATACATGTAATGTGTGTGTGGGTATGAGTTTGTGGGTGTGTGCAGGAGAACACATGTGGAGTCTGGAGGTCAATGTGAGCTGGTTTCCTTTATTGTTCTTCATAGTATTTTCTTATTAAATCTGAGGCTTACTGATTAAAAGCTTAGCTGGTCACCAAGCCCCAGGGGTCCTTCTGTTTCTGCCTTCCCATACTAGGATTATAGGACTGTGCTACCATGTATGGCTTTTCAAAAGGGCGTCAGGGCTCCCAACTCAGGGCCTCTGCTTACGCCGCAAACACTTCACTGACAGAGCTGTCTTCCAGGCCCCTGGTGTTTATTTTAAATGTCCACTACTTACATATTTCCAGAAGAGTGCGTTTAGCACTCTGTGACTGGACTGGGGTCTGAGGACTTGGAGGTCTGGATTCCAGATCCACCAGAACACTGCTTGACCATTTAAGCATATCACCAAGGATCTTATTGTTAGGAACTAAAAAATTTTTCAGTGGAAATAATAGGCTTGCCTTGCAATTTGATATTCGAAAGAGACACTTGCACACACTTCAATATAGAATATTAAGAAGCATTCATGGAAAGGTAACTTAAAAACACTCAATAGAATTAATAAAACACACAGCCTTACAATTTCAGAATAAAGACATTTAGTATTTTTCATATATTCGCCACAATCTTTGCCTGTAATTCCTATAACTGAACTGTGTATTTAAAAATGTGAACACAGAACACACATATAGGCTTGGAAACCAATATTTTTTAGTTTTCAAGATAGAATGATTCTCCTTAAAGGAGATTTTGAGGGGCTAGAGAGATCGCTAGTGGGTAAAGGCAATGGCCATGCAGGCTTAGCCACCTGAGTTCAATCTCTGGGGCCCACATAAAGGTGGAAGTAGAGGACAGACCTCATCCGAGCTATCTTTGACTTCCACACATGTGCTATGGCATGTGCGCACCTTCTCCACATCATATACACACAATAATAAGAAAAAGAGATTTTGAAAATTAGTTATCCATTGAATTAAGCATGAGAGCAAGTCATTTCTTCATGTCTTCCTGCCCTATTTCTGAACTGTTGTTTAAAGGACTGGACAAGGCACTGGAGTGAGGAGGTCACCTGAGCTGTGCTTACACTGTGTTAGGAAAGGAGAGGGACCATGCTTTGTGTCTGTCTACCACTGTACCATGAAGCCATGAAAGCAGGAAAGAGCTGTACTGTACTGCTTCAAAGACGTACAGAAACATCACCTACAGGGACCCGTCCCTGGGTCAGTTAGGAAGGTCACAAATGTGGTACACATATGTGGGGAATTCTCTTGATATTCTGAACAGCTCATCTGTACTAACAAAAACATTTTAATCCTGTGTTCTATGATATCAGACTCCAAAGATAGAAATACAAAAGAACTGGCTTTTATCTAAAAGTATATTAAAAAATATACACATGTGGATTGCCATATGACTTAATGTGCTAACTATCTGAAAAGGAAAACAGTGTTTCTGGAGACTAAACATTTCAGATGAACTTGTGTAGCTGGGAAGGTGGGATTTCAGGACCAGATAAACCTGAGTTCTACTCCTGGTTCAGTCATAGGGCTTTGGATAGTGAGGTTCTCTGAGGTTCAAGTTTTCCATCTGTAAAATGACGTTTTATACCATGGACAACTATACAGATCATGAATAATACGAGTGGACCACTTGGCACACAATAGGTAATCCATGATAGCTATATGCAGCAATTTACAAATAAAATATGATAGCACATGCTTTCAATCCCTGCACTCAGGAGGCTGAGACGGGAAGATCATGAGTTTGACGTCAGCATGAGCTATGTACCTTACCTCCAAACAACAGCAAAAGACCAATTACTCTCACAGAGAAAGCTGTACTGCCCTGTTGCCTCAGTCTGACTGCCCAACCTCACTGCTCAATGAGTACTAATGAAGGAACAAATACCAGTGTAAAAAGGTATTTATGCTAGGCAATTATGATAGCATGTTCAGGTGACATAATTCACTTCATAACCAGAAGAATTATGGGGGTAAAGTCCTTCTCAGTATTTCTCTCTCCAAAAGAGTTCATCAGTAAATCAACTCATTTTCATAACCAGCTGCAATCAGTTCTATATACAGTAATTATTATTAAATTTCACTAGGTCTAATATTTTCAAATTATTAACTGACCTAGATTTTTACCATGTATATGTCATGTCAGCCTACACATGCTCAGTCACATCCATCACACTGCCTAACATTTGTTATTAGTCTTTGAGTTGCTTATGTGCTAAAGCTTTTCTTACTTTAATAAACTTATAGCCCATGTGCCTTGAAAGCCCTGGCACTAGCAATCTAGGTTAGATATATATACGGATAAGTGGAACAAGAAAATAAATGACCAAGGCTATATAAAATAAGTCTGAACTTGACAATCAGAAGAAACAAGAATATAAATAAATGTAGGTCTTTTCCATAATAAAAACATTGAAATACATCGTGATTGAAACACATACATTTGCACATATGAACACAGACCTGACATGAAGCAAACTATGGTAAAGGGTATTGGAACTGAATAATAAATGAAACTAACAATGCTTCACCAAAATGACTGAGGCATGCTCAATAAATATAGTACATCTTAAAATACTTATGAACTTTTTGTTTTAATTTTAAGTGCATATATTAAACTTTTATTTGTACAGTATTAGCTAAAACAGCACGAGTCAGTGAAAAGTTGGAAGCCCCTTATGCATCCTTTAATTATCCTGTTAAACACAATGTTTCATGAGTCCTTAAATTAAGAGTATCAAGAAGGCACTACTCATTTCAAATTATCTTTTAAGCCTGTGTTCATTTTTAACACAAAAGATCATGGTACAATTCTTCACCAAATATTGACATCAAAACAACACAAGACACAAACTGTGAAAGATGGCAGTGTAAGGTGGTAACACCAGGGAAGAGGACACTTGACTTTACCTTCACAGACATGTGGATGATAACACTCTTCCAGCACAGTGGCATAATGAAGCCTGTCTACCTCGATACAGTGACCTATCAGCAAAGGGAGCAGCAGTTTCCCCTCTACCAGCAATCTGGATTTTATTTATTCCGCAGTGCTGGGGATTGAACTCAGGGTCTTGTGGATGTCAGACAAGGGATCTACCGCTGAGCTGTATCTCTATCTCCAAACAGTTTAGTTTTTCAATCCCGCTGGTTTTAAATATGAATGCTAGGGTCCCCTGAATCATCTTTTATTTCCTCCTTGTTTCCTACAAGTCTGGAATCGTCAGTGTTGGGTTTCAAGGGTTTTCTCTATTGTTTCCATGACCAACTTTTCTGCTGCTTGAATTAGTTTACTTCTCTAGTGTTCCAGGATAGTTTCTTATTAACAATTTCTAAGGATTTTATTGTGCAAAATCATAGTTCTTTTTACTAATGTGCCTATTTTTTGCATGAACTTAATTAATAGTGGGTGAAGATTTATACTTAATTTGGGTACAAAACCTTAACGCTGATGCTAAAAATATAGTTTAGTTCTATTTTAAAGCATTTCCATAAAAAATTCTGGAAATCAGGTTTTCAAGCCTTATTTTATGAGACAATTTAAATTAACTTTTTTTTTTGATTTAAAAGGAAGTAGCCAATCTCCATGCTTGAATTTTCTTGAACAAATAATAAAGGATAGCAAACTATGGTAAGAAACACATTAGAAGACAGCTTCCTACTTCACTACCTCTAGTGACCCTTTCCTACCTGTTTACCTATTTCTGTTGAGCAGCAAGAAAAAAATCCATTTCTTTTTGTATTTTTGGGTTTCCCAAGACGAGCTTCATTACCTGTATACAAACCACAGCTGGGTAAACACCTTTTATACTGGCGAAGACCAAGGACTCTCGTGAACCAGGAGACCTTGCCTCCTACGGCTTCTTTTGCAGTGTACAGTCCAATGGTTATGAAACCGATTGAAAGTCAAACAATATTCAAAATGACACAGATGGACAACAAGTAACAAAAAAACACATGGAATCCTCTTAGCTGGTATTCTTTCCAAAAGACAAGTCCCTAGCATTCTGTAAATAACATTATAAATACCAAAGAAGTGAGAATTTTCACAATGGGGAAAGGAACATTTCTTATCATAATAAATATTTTGGTACAAAAATTTAAAAACTGTAGAAAGCTTTAGTACCTTTGGGTACTTTTTTCTAGTAAAATCATACCTGCTTCAGAACTTGTTTGATTATAGCTGCTAACAACGCTGTTTGGTATCACTGGAGTGGTGGACGCTGAAATTCTTGACTGAGGTGGATTGGGATGTAATGAATTTCCTAAAGCCATGCCCGACTGACTGAGCATCCCACAGTTCCCGCTAGCCTGAATCTGATTTATTAAACCTGCAAGATGGTGGCTGGGGACTGGACTGCTACTGTGAACGAAGTTAGTGGTTGCGTTGTGGCAGTGCACGGCTTCCCCTCTTAAAGGTATGCTCTGTGTCAGGGAATTCTGAAGAACACTGGGATTCAGATTAGGGTCTGGAAAATGCAGCTGGTTGGCAGAGCAAGGCAGAGCAGTATTTGATCCCCCACAACCCGGGGTACTATTGCTACTCAAGTGAGAGCTTTGACAACTCATAGACTGTAGTAACTGAGACATTGAACTTATGGGAAACGACCCCTGCCCCTGCTTCCTTAGCAAGTCGGGTCCAGGTTTAGGAACTGCAGAACTCTCCATTTGAGACTGTCTGAGCAAACTCAACACTGTGGCAGGTGGCTGTTTTCTTTTCCGTAGTGAGTCCTTTTGCTGAGACATCAACTTGTCTCTTAGTGCTGCTCGACCACTTTGACCTTCACCTGCTGGGAGAAGCACGGGGGCAGTCGGGGGGAACATGGTGTTTAAAGTGCTGTGTCCTTCAGAGCTGCCACTGCTGGCGACAGCTCCAGAGTTGTTACTGCTGCTACTGTTGTTACCAGCAAGTTTGTTTTGATTTGCTAGCTGTGCTTTGGCTGCTGCTGAGAGTAAACTACTTGCTGGAAAGGAGGCAGCATTGTGCTGGTTCAAGATCTGATTTAAAGGCATTCCCAGCAAACCAGGCTGACTCTTTACAGAACCATTTCCCGCAGATGCAGTAGGAAAAGCTGCACTGCTCGGGGTAGTAAGTACATTACTCATTCCAGCAATTAACGGGTTAGGGATATCCTTGTACTGATGATGTCCATCAGACTTGGTAGAAGGGCTTGATGGCATTGATGGCCTTGGGGAACCTATTGTTGACCTTGGTGACCTAGGTGGAATCTTTATGCCACTACAAGTGGCCTGGGGTCCTACAGGTGGCATCATGAAATTTCCATGATCTGATGATGTGGAAGATGAGCGTGATCTTTGGGGCGATGCCTCAATCCTTCCAATTCCAGTCCCCATCATGTGCACTGGGGATGTCACTGGAGAAGGGGACAGGGAGGTTGAAGCTGAATGCTGAATTCTTTGTACATGACTCCCATGATTCATATGACCAGGTTTTACAGTTGGCAAAGGGAGATTACTTGGCAAAGGAACAACAGCAGGAGGCATGCTTACATTCATCACAGGTACCTGAGAGTGGACATTTGAATGGAAAGTGGTTGGATTAATGATAATAGGGTTCTGATTCACTGGTTTACTAGGAATAGGGTCAAGAATGCCAAGTGGATCTTTCTCAGATGTTAATGGCTTTTTCTGAAGAGCACAAGAAGGTGGAGGAGGGGGAGGTGGGCCTTGGGGTGGTTTGTGGTGGAACATTGCTCGTGGTATTTCCATATTAGTTGAAAAATTACACATTGGTTTTTTCATTACTGGACTCTTTGTAGTCAAGGTTGGGGAAAGAGGTATATTAGTTCTTCCAGCCATTGCACAGGATGACTGTATGGGAGAACCATGTAGCATTACTGAAGGTGGAGAAAGAGGAGTCCTATTTAAGTGAATAGGACTGCAATTGGGAGCTCCATGAAAACCAGGGTTATTTCTTGAGAAGACATCAGGGCTTCCAAGTGGGTCAGTTCTTGGAGAGATTGAGCCATCTCCATAGATCTGGGAACCTGATGATGCTGGGCTGGGTAGGCCTCCATGGCTGCCACGAAATGGAGATTTCTGTCCATGTTCATTGCTGCCCAATCTCTGTCGGGGGTAGACAGGGTGGAGTTCTTGCTGCTGACTTCCAGACAGGTCTTGCACATATAGTCTTCCCATGGCATTTGATGATCCAGTCATTAACTTGAAAGGATTCTTACATTCAGGCATTACAGAATTTGTAATTCCTTCGTGAGACTTGTTTCTTACTGATCTTGGAGTTGCCGCCCGTGAAGGTACTACTGGAGTTGCATCTGATGTGAAAGAGAAAAGAATTTTGTTAATTGTTTCAATTACTTTGTGTTAGGAAGAAGGGAGGAAAAGAGAAAACTGAGGAGGGTGAGACAAGGGCACCTGGGAATGCAAATTTATGAACAAAAGCTGTGACACTATGTAATTAAAGGAGTTCTATAAGCTATTAAACTTTGATTTAATCAAAACATGTTATTCACTCCTAGTTGATGAAAGGTTCTTAATACCTCTTTATTATACTTGTTTACTCCTTGTTTCTTAAGAAAGCCTGGCCATAACAATCAGTACAGACTGACATTAGTCATTTTAATATTTAGAATTTCAAAATCAAGACTGACAGACCAGATGGTGATGGCAGTGTGGCTGTGTTGCCGGATTTCCAAATTTTCAGAAGCCACAGTGGGAAACTGTAATCTCTGTGGCACCTTTTCTTATAAGATGATGCATTGCTCTGTAACTGTTTTGATTACTTGATTGAAACCTCCCTTGATGCTGTGGTAATAGTTCCTTATCCCCAAACTGTGACTGTAAGAGCAAGCTCTTAATCTCTGTGATTTGAGTGAATGAGGTTCCAGTTCTCTCTATAGGCAATGATAACAAGAATACATGTATTGATTATCATAATTAGCCTCCTATCATGTCTGAAATTCTGTATAGTACAATTTCCTAATTGGCTCTTACTGTAAACACAGTTTCAGTCCACCAACTTAGGTTCAATATTACAATCATTTTATAAGGACAGACTTCTCATCTAAAATTTAGTTGGGGTGTTAGAGTTGCAATTGAGTATTCCCTTTCTACATCAGTTTATTTCTCCATCCTTTTGGAATCCTTTCAGTTCCTTTGGAGATCAGACAGAATACAGGCAACAAAAGGAAGCTGGCTTATCATACAGAATTTTCAGCTTATCATGTCAGAATTCTAGGTTTAAGTTTATTTTTATTTTTTTTTATTTTTTAAGGCCCTAAGGATAGTTAAGTCTTATATAAAGTTGCACCTTCTAAAATAAAGATGGCAAATAATATTCTCATATGCTAATTCCCATTAAATTTGTGTGGGCTGCTTAGAGAGCTATGTTGAAAAGAATGCTTTTCTAGCTGTACTCTATGAGAAAATGCCAGAAAGTCTATTAAGGCACAAGAGATGAAAGTGGCACCAATCATACTACATATTCGCCATATCTATTTTGAGACTTAAAAGCATATTAGCAATTATACTTAGATTCATTTGCAATCAGATATACTTAAAGGGATAATTACACACTTAAAATGAATCAACTTTTACTATTTGTAAGAGAGTATACAGGTCAAATCATATAATAACTTCTAAGACAGCATTTCCCAACCTGGAGTACACAGATTCTAGCACAAAGAGAGAAATGAAGATATGTTCCCTTCCCACATCGGAATATTATGTAGATTTTCTGAGCATGGCAGAGGTTCTTCACAAGAGTAATTATGTTGGGACTCAACAATATAACAGAATACAGAAGATATACAGAACTGAGGGTATTTTTTTCATTAAAGAGGGATTATTAAAGGTTCTTAATTAAAGAAACAATGAATTAAGATATGTAGGACTTTGTACTTGGCGTATAGTGAGAAGGGAGTAATGCTAAATGTAGTAGCAAGAATATGGAATATATTCATGGAATATATTCTACATAGTAATAAGAGTCATCTGTTTGCATATTTTCTAATTATCAACATACTTATATAATTACCTACAGTTCCATGATTCAGATACAGACAGTAGTGGCATTTTTTATATTCAGCTAACAGAATTTTTACAATAGCTATGATTCAGAAGAATTTCTTCTATTCCTGAGGACAAACTGTTACTAACTTTAAAGTAACAGGGACGCCAAAAGGCCAAGAGTCAGGCTGATGGTGAATGACAGGCAGGAAAGCACAGTCAGCAGTGTGAGAGCTTGGCACTGGTCAGGGCGAACACTTAAAGAACACATGGGAAAGTACGTGACTATTTATGCTGCAGGGAGGTGAAAACTGCTCAGGAAGTCTGAATTACTTAAACCCCAATTTATGATAACATAAAGCCTGAAGCTAGTAAAACAGTATACTTAATCCAACAGCACACACCACTCTAAAAGGAGATGGGGCACACTCTCACTGTATCTTTAATTTCAAGAATTGAACTTGTATGCACAGGCACAGCAAAAAGATCTCGATCAAGATCTTGCTGGGTCTTTAGAGCAACAGGGCAAACTGTGGAGACGGGAATACGCTGTGATATAAGGCAGTACAGGCTCAGCATGTTTAAGAACAGGGTGGGCTGGAGATGCTCAGTGGTTACGAACATTTGCTATTCTTACAGAGGACCTGGGTTGGGTTCCTAGCAACCACATGGCAGCTTACAACCACCTGTAACTCTAGTTCAGGGAGATCAGATGTCCTTATTTGACCTTTGACCTCTCTGGCACCAGGCATGTATGTGGTGCACATATATACATATATACATGCAGGCAAACACATATAAAATAAATAAATCTAAAAAAATAAAGCATATGCAATATATATGCGAGATATATGCAAAGTGATAATAGCCACACTAAGGTGGCAGGGCAATGGTAAATTTTGAATAATTTATTACTATCAAATGTTCCTTTACAATGTTGGAGTCAAGCTGTATTTTAAAAACTAGCCTTGTTAGGAAATAAGTTCCCTGAAAGCTTTTTTTCTCACCTACCTCAGTGGAGCAATTCTTTCGACTATCCCTTGTTCAAAGTTAGTGGGCTCCTGGACAACAACTAAATGCCAGTTTTTCTTTCTCGGCACTTTTGCCCTGAGTCCTTTTAATTATGTGTATGACATGAATATGTTCTTGCATTCAGGGCTCTCAATGGTTTGGCCCCAGTTCATTTATTATTATTTAATCTTCCACTCAACCCAGGCCACACACTAATTATGGTACGCTCATGCTATTCTTTTATGCCTAAATTGTTTTTCAAAGCTGGTCCTGATTCTGAGTCCCAGTCTTTGAGCGCTGCCATTAAGTCTTGGATGATTATTATAGGTTACATACATCATGATGATATTTTTTTAGAATTTTGTAGAACAGAATCAACTGTCCATTAAACAAACACTTGGGAGCTTAGTATTAATTTTGAGTTACTGTTTCAAAGTCAGATAGGCTGTGCAGTTTTGAAGGGAGTTCATATGAGCGCTATGAACAGAAGTTCCTTAGCTTCAAGTATTCCCATAGAGTACAAATTAATCATTAAGGGAAAAATACCTTAACAGTGGAAAACTTGAATGGACCCAATCTTAAGCAAGTAGTCAAATTTAATATTTTCAACACAGGATTAGCTGACATTATGTACTTTCTGATGAAGATATAACATCATTTACGTATCATTCCTACCAAACTGAGCATAAACGTAATGTGAGGAAATAATTGAGAAATCCAAACTGAGGAACATTCTGCAAAGCTGGCCTATGTGCCTCAAAAATGTCAATGTCATGAAAGATTGACACAAACTGGGGAATTGAAGATTAAAGAAATGTAAAAGCTAATTATAGTGTACAATCTCTGGTTATATTCTAGATTCTAAAAAAAGGAATGAACTTTTAAAAAAGCTAGAGGGGTTATTAGTAGGAAAATAAAAGGAACTTTAAAATAGACTACATGTTAGCTCATGGAACTTTATCAGTATCACTGGTGGCATAGGGGAATGTCCTTTATTTCTACATTCAGATGACATTATATTCTTCCTCATCAAGTAGCATTTGACGTTAGTGAATATATTTATGTACAACTTTGAAAATCAAACTTAACAGCACATGGCAATTGAACTGTCACTTTTCTGTGACTTTGCCATTTTTCACAAAGGGGAGTGTCAGGGCTGCTGAGGCAGCTGAGTGGGTAGAGGCACCTGCCCCCACGTTTGACAAGCTGAGTTTGGCCCATGAGAGAGAACCTACTTTTGCAAGTTGACCTCTGACCTTCACATGTGCACTCTGTCCATCCATGTGCATGGAGGTACATCTATGTACACAAACACACTTCAATAAACAAATGTACTAAAAATTTTACTTAACAGGAATGTATGTGTATGTGTTGGGAGTATATCATAAAAAGCTCTGGGTCAAGTGATTTGTACTTGGGTAGGTGCTTAATAAATAGCTATTATGACTAAAACACTAACATGGTTAACTTCTTATTTATTTATGATTGTAAATGGACTTTCTCATATAATATATCCTGATTACAGTTTCCCCTTGCTCTCCTCTTCCCAGTTCCTCCCTCCCATCTGGATCCACTCCCTTTCTGTCTCTCATTAGAAAACACACAGACTTCTAAGGGCTAATAATAAAATAAAATAAAATAAAGTAAAATAAAATATAATAAGATACAACAAACTTCTAATAATATTTCTAAGCAATATTTGAGACTTGATCTTATCCACTGAAATCTAGCCCTATGTAAGTGGCTGTTTTCCTATAAAACAATGTAGCCTTTTTGCCTGCAAGCTTGTCTAGGTACTTACAAAGACTTCTAATTTGCTGGTTAGTATTGATTTTGATTGTGTTACTGTATGATATGAATAAGAAAATTTTAGAAATAGATCCACAGTAACTTTTCAGATAAAATTTGCTGTTTGTATTCAGAATGGTAGAACACACAAAAAAAACTGTGGATGTTCAAAATACAGACTGGGAAATCTCTTGCAAAAGTGCTTTCTAGATATTCTTTGTCTTGGAGTAGAGTCACAGACATCTCCTAATTCTACAACAACATTACATACTTGTTCCTCCTCCAGGACTGGTGAGCACCAGAGAAGGATGTGGGGCCTCCATGCTTTTATGGAGTGTGGCCACTGCAATGATTTTCCTTTTATGGATACATAGCTTGGTGACATCTTCATCTGCTTTCACGTCTTCTGCGGTTCTCTGCTTCACAGCAGCTCCAGGATCAAAATTAAACACCTGGAAAAAACCACAGCATCTGTTGATAGTAGGTCCATGGAAATACTTAATAAAAACCCTCTTGTTTACAAAGAGAAACGTTGTATATAGATTACGCTATAAGTAGGAATTAAACCTTTAAGATTTTAAATGGAAAAAAAACAACTTTACATAATTTTAAAATATTTCTGGCCAAATAATATTTTTTTTTAGTGACAAACAATTAAAATTATACAAATTGTATGATAGCTAAGCTAATTAAACATAGGGAAGGGCAAACTATCTGGAAATGTTTCTGATTTAGAGACTTCCTGATGGGGTGAAAGCACAAAACCAAATGAGGCACACAGTAAAAACATGAGAAGCCACAGCATCCTATATTCTTACTTCCCCCACAACATTCCTGTATGCCCACTTTCCCCACAACATTCCTGTATGCCCACTTCCCCCACAACATTCCTGTATGCCCACTTTCCCCACAACATTCCTGTATGCCCACTTTCCCCACAACATTCCTGTATGCCCACTTTCCCCACAACATTCCTGTATGCCCACTTTCCCTGCTGCTTACTTTTATTGCTATACTAATATTACCTCCTCATTGATCTCAAACTGTTGTACGTCAAAAATTCTCATTTATCATATAAATCTTCCCCCAATTTATTTATTTAAATTAATTAATTACTTTTTCCCAGCCTGATCACAGTTTCCCCTCCCTCCCCTCCACTCTCCTCATCCGCTTCTCCTCCCCTCTCCCCAGAAAAGGGCAGGGCTTCCATGTACACCAGCCAGTCCTGGCTCATCAAACTGCAGCAAGACCAGGCACCTCCTCTCCCACCAAGACTGGATGAGGCAACTCAGTAGTTAAAAATATGGTAACATACAAAAAAGAAAAAGGTGTTTATTAGTCTTTAATTTAAAAACTAGTAGTAAATACACATTTCAGAGAATAACTGTCTATTTTCATACCAAATATTTCACCTTTTTAAATTAATTTGCTTTTTACTTTGTAAAGCAATAAAACTACTTCCAATTTTTGCCATGGGAGCTGAACTTTGTGATTTTTTTAAGAGTATCTGTGGCAGATTTACTGATACTAGTGCTAAAAATAACATTATGGATTTGAGTAGCCATAGGAGTGAATGAAAGTACTATACTAGAAGCAGTTCCAATAAAAGGAACAATAAAATAATCAGTATGTCATCTTTGAAAATAAAAATTATTTTTCACAATCTTTAAGCATTCCAACGTGCACATAAAAAAATTAAAATGAACTTAAGACCAGAGGCCTAACATAAAACTGAGATGCCAAATGAGAAAAGCAAATATATTAAATATCTGCAACCACCCAAAATCAAAACACCAAACCCTGCTGTACTGGACTGTGACAGTTACCTTGGGAAGAATAAGAGGACATTCCAAGCCACACTTGCATGTTCCATCAGTAAGCAGGTATGTTTTAACCTGCTCCAAGCAAGACAACAAAGACCCACTGGGACTGTAAAAATAGTTTAAAAACATATCAGGAAATAATTTTGATGACACATACTATAAAAAAGCACAATTTACAGACTTATTGTCCCTTCACAAGATAATATTTTCCTACCAGGGAAAAACATTTTCTTTGCCAATATTATGTTAGCTACTAAATTACAGACTTTAACACTCTCTCTTTCTTCGGAACAGAAATATTTCTCAGAAAAATACATATGTTCATAGAAAATGAGAAAGCATTTCAAAAACCAGGAACAGATTAAATATGGGAAAACTATTCTTAAGAAAGGACATAAACAGGTAAGAAAGGAGACGAAAAATATGTAAAGTATGCTGGGTGGTGGTGGCATCGCACGCCTTTAATCCTAGCACCTGGGAGGCAGAGGCAGGCGGATATCTGTGACTTCGAGGCCAGGGCTACACAGAGAAACCTTGTTTAAAAATAAAAAAAAGTCCATAAAATGATACTATTTATTTGAATGATAAGGTTTGCTTTAAGCTCTCTGAGGAGAAAGTGACATTGCAACATGATAAGGTTCGAACCAGAAAGTTGTAAAGTACAAAAAAAAAGAAAAAAAAAAAAAAACCAAAACGGAGATAACAGTTCCATCCTGTGTCTACTGCCTGCTTCTGTGGAGGCAGAGGAGCCTCCATCCAGGTTTCTTCCCATCCCTTCAGTGTTTCTTTGAAATAGATAAGTGTAATCTAATTCAAATTCTAGTGAACAGAAAGACTGTACGGAAAGGGAGACAGGTATTAGGCAGAACTGACGGAAGAAGGTGAACTTTTTAAGAAATGGAGTGTTAGGTAGTCATAAAGAGCTGTATAGGTTACCAGGCTCAGGTTTTGAGGTCAGTAAAATAAGTAAGCATGGACCCTTCAAGTCTATACATTAGGTCCTGAGTCAGCTGAAGTAAGCATGGGTCCCTTCAAGTCCATACATTAGGTACTGAGTCAGCTAAAGTAAACATGGGTCCTTCAAGTCTATACATTAGGTACTGAGTTAGGTGAAGAGAGCATGGACCCTTCCAGTCTATACATTAGGTACTGAGTCAGCTTAAGCAAGCATGGGTTCCTGCAAGTCTATACATTAGGTACTGAGTCAGCTAAAGTAAGCACAGGTCCTTCAAGTCTATACATTAGGTACTGAGTCAGCTGAAGTAAACATGGGTTCCTGCAAGTCTATACATTAGGTACTGAGTTAGCTAAAGTAAGCACGGGTCCTTCAAGTCTATACATTAGGTACTGAGTCAGCTGAAGTAAGCATGGGTCCCTTCAAGTTTATACATTAGGTACTGAGTCAGGTGAGGTTAAGCATGGGTCCCTTCAAGTCTATACATTAGGTACTGAGTTAGGTGAAGTAAGCATGAGACCCTTCAAGTCTATACATTAGGTACTAAGTTAGGTGAAGAGAGCACGGACCCTTCAAGTCTATACATTAGGTACTGAGTTAGGTGAAGTAAGCATGAGACCCTTCAAGTCTATACATTAGGTACTAAGTTAGGTGAAGAGAGCATGGACCCTTCAAGTTTATACATTAGGTACTGAGTCAGCTGAAGTAAACATGGATCCCTTCAAGTCTATACATTAGGTACTAAGTCAGCTAAAGTAAGTATGGGTCTGTTTAAGTCTATACATTAGGTACTGAGTCAGCTGAAGTAAGCACGGGTCCTTCAAGTCTATACATTAGGTACTGAGTCAGCTGAAGTAAACATGGGTTCCTGCAAGTCTATACATTAGGTACTGAGTTAGGTGAAGAGAGCATGGGTCCCTTCAAGTCTATATAGACATAAATGCACACTCTGCTTTGAAATTTATATATACTTTGAGTTATATTTTATTTATAACTATTTAGAAAAACCTCCCCTTAAGCCTTCTGGTCAGATTCATCCAGAACAATATCCTGTTTCATATATGAAGTTACTCTTGAATGGAGTCTAGTCTGCCTCCACAGAAACACAGGCAGTATTTGAAATGGGCTAGGTTAAAATGCAACTCATCTTGTGTTCATGGAAAATTATACAAAGTGACTTTGCCACAAAAGAAAAAAAAATCTAAAAAAAAAAAAAATCCTAAACTTAGTTAAATGAACTAAGAGTGTTTTAGATTACATGAAAGAATAGTAATTTTCACATTATAGACTAGAGTTTCACCAGAGCACACAGGGGCAATAATGGCTTTAAAGTTTTGATAAGTTTAATGAAAGTGTCACTAAAATATATCATTTTGATTTTTTCCCATGAAGAATTAGTAAGTTTAGTAAAAAGAAACTGCTCAATATTTTACTTAAAAGAAAGTGTATGGATGGCAATCTAGAGGGATTTACTTGTAAAATTTAGCCTAAAGTGAAGAATTCCTAAATTCTATTAAGAATACTCTAGATACTTTAAAAATATTTCCTACCACTCAGTTTTTTTCCCGGTTACAGCTATTTAATTAACTTTTGGGAGTAATAATTAACATAAAATAGTTATCTTAACGGATTGGAAACAGGTGGAGAGCTTACGATGTGGCCTCTGTGCCTCGAGGCAGGGACAGCTGGACACTGAGCTGAAGGGAGCAGCAGAGGGGCTAACTTCCCACCAGCGCTCCAGCAGTAATTCAGTCCTAGCCGAACAGGTCAGATTGATGCTCTTATCTGGGAAGTTCCTCTCTAAGTGATCAGATTGGATTTGGAGACCTCATGCTAAGAGGATTATCAGACATTCAAGACTAGGGAGACTTGGAAACTCAGGAACAAGGTAACTGTGGATTCTTAGACCTTAGTTTGGTTTCTTGACTCTGAAACTTGACCTGATTTTTGCTCACAGCAATATGAAAAGCTGATCTCATAAGTAGTTAAAACTTTGGAATCACTTAGTGTATTTGAATATACAGTTTTCTTTATAAACTTGAACAGTCATAAACACAAACATGTCACAGATAATGTGCAGTGTTGTATTAACAACAAAATATTTCTGACAATCCATGAAGAACATTGGCAATAAAAATACTTTGAGAAGATTAGTAATGAGTCCTGTGTATCTTTTTTCCATGGGCT